>NC_090817.1:25525259-25834524 GCF_000390325.3 Nicotiana tomentosiformis
CAGAATATCATCTGCGGCCGCAGGTTATGAAGGAAAAGCGACCAGAGTTTGGTGCAAGAAGCGGTCCGCACATGAATTGTGCGGCCGCAAAAGCTAAGCTAGAGCAAAGTTCAGAGAAGGTGCATTCCAAGATGCCTAGAAGTGCGGACCGCACAATAATTGTGCAGCCACAGAAGAAGAGCTATATGGCCGCACATGTAAAAGTGCGGATCACAAAAGAGCAAGGTGGGTTCGCACATGTAAAAGTGCGGACCGCAGAAAGAGTGCATTGCGACCACATATCAGAATTATGCGGTCGCAGGCTTCTAATCCTGACAAATTGAAGAAAAGTGCGGACCGCTCATGGAATTGTGCGGCCGCAGAACCACCCGAAAGGCATTTTTGTCCGAAATTTCCAGCCCTACATAAATAGACGAGTTTCACATTTTAAGGTCAAATTTTGACATCAGTTGCTACTGTAACTGTTTCCTTTTATTTCTTTTAGTAGTTTTTTATATTTTGAGCTATTTTAACATAGATTTCATCATTTTAATCTTGCAATATGAGTTCAATTATCATTTCTTCTTCTATTTCTTCAATTGCAAGCATGAGTAGCTAGATATTTACTAGGGTTGTGACCCACCCCTAGTGTGTAAACTTAATGGATGTTTAATTTAATGCTTGTTTATGGTTGGGTGTATATTATTTAGCCTTGTTTACGCTTTAAATTGTGGAATTAATGGTTGCAAACATTAGTTCATGCCTAATTAACTTAGTCTGTACTTAAGAAAGAGAGACTTAGTCTAGGAAAACTTGGCTAATAAGAAATTGGGTCAATCGAGAGATTGATAATCTCAATCAAAGGGTTCAACCTAGAGATAGTAATAACCCGACTTGAGATTTTATCAACCGTTTTGTTCAATACTCATTTGGACTTGAGAAAGACAAATTGGGCAAAATCACTCTTTGACCGAGAAGTATTGAGTGGGTAATTGAGTGTTGATAGCTATAATACACCTTGATTAATAAAACAAGCATTAAGGTTTATATCCCATTAGGCAAACACCTCGGCGATGGTCATAGCCCTAGGCTTTTTACAAAACTTGAAAAATAACAAAAATAATTTCTTAGTTTTATTTCTCAACTTGCACTCTTAGTTTTAAATTAAACTTAAAAACAACTCCAATTTGTGAAAGTGTAAATTTAGATAGTCAAATTCATACACTACAATATATACTACTAACTCCCATATATAGCTCCCTACAGAATTCGACCTCGACTCTTGTTGGGTACTATTAATGCATCGACCGTTTCATAACCTTGAATTGATGTGTGAAATTAGTCGAGATCAGGAGCCCCGGGGGATCGGGTGATTTTTGAACGCGGTTCGAAGTGTTTTGAAGAACCTCAATTGAGCTAGTTTTTGACAAATTCTTCAGGTCTCGCAAATGCGCAATCTTGTTCGCATATGCAAGCCTCGAATTTGCGAGGTTGGGGCGGAACTGATGGATTCGTATTTGTAAAGAATTTTATCACATTTGCGAAGTCACCTGGGCATAGCATTTTTCGCATTTGCGAGTTTTCTTCCACTTTTGCGAGATGCCATGCTTCGCATTTGCGAGCCTTGTGTCGCATTTGCGACTGAGGTAGTGTTGGTCAGGCTTCGCATTTGCGACAGCTTTGTCGCATTGTGATTGTAATAATCCGGCTGGTCGTTTTGAGTGTATTATCCCCGATCCACTATTTATTACCTTCTTTGTGTTATACTGTGGTTACGTGACTTACCGGGATGTTTGATTTTTGTTTCGGGTGAGTTTCAGAGTGAAATGGAACACATAATCGTTAAATTGAAAGTTTAAGTCGTAGGAATTGACCGTAATTTGACTTGTGTGAAGAAGACTCCGGAATGGAGTTTTGACAGTTCGAGTAGCTCCGTAGGATAATTTTGGTCTTGGGAGTGTGTCTGAATGTTGATTTGGAGGTCCGTAGGTCATTTCGGCGTTAATTGGCAAAAGTTGGAAATTGGTGGAATTTTGGGAAGTTCGACCGGGAGTGGACTTTATGATATCAGGGTTGGATTTCGATTCTGGAAGTTGGAGTAGGTCCGTGGTGTCATTTGTAACTTGTGTGAAAAATTTGAGGTCAATCGGACGTGATTTGATTGGTTTCGACATCGAAAGTAGGAGTTAGAAGTTCAAAAGTTCTTTAGGCTTGAATTGATGCGCGATTCATGATTTTAGCGTTGTTTGATATGATTTGAAGGCTCGACTAAGTTAGTATCATTTTATAAGACTTGTTGGTATATTTGGTAGAGGTCTCGGGGGCCTCGAGTGGAGTTTGGATGGTTAACGGATCAAGTTTGGAAGTTGAGAGGCTGTTAAAGCTCACCAGTTCTTGTGCAATCGCACCTGCGGAGTTTTGATCGCAGATGCGAGCTCACAGATGCGAGCTCGCAGGTGCGAGCGGGGGCAATATAGATGCGGCCTGGAGTTGAGCGTGCAGTGTTCGCAGGTGCGATGGAATTGCCGCACATGTGTGGCCGCAGATGCTGCGAGTGGAGCGCAGAAGCGGGATTTGATTAGATTACTATGGAGCGCGAATGCGGAAGGATTTCCGCAAGTGAGGATTCGCACCTGCGCGTGTGTGGTCGCAGAAGCGGAGGCAGTGGAGCCTTGAAAAACCTGCAGAAGCGAAATATTTCTCGCACCTGCGAGACCGCAGGTGAGACTAAATGAGTCGCAGGTGCGAAAGTGCTAGGCAGAATATTAAGTTCGAGGGTTTCGTGATTTCCTTCATTTTAGACATTTCAAGTTCAGGATTAGGCAATTTTTGAGAGGGATTTCGAAGGGATTCTTGAAGTAAGTCACTTGTGGTAAATTTTATTTAATAATTATGTTTCCCCATTGATTTTTCCATCTAGATTGTGCGGTTTTGAGGTGTAATTTCGGAGTTTGAGGCTAGAGATTTGGAGAGTTTAAATTGGGGATTTGAGTGACGATTTGGTGTCGGATTTTGGTAAATTTGGTATGGTTGGACTCATGGTTGAATGGGCTTCCGGATTTTGTGACTTTTTTTGGGTTCCAAGACGTGGGCCCGGGTTGACTTTTTGGGGCGATTTTCCACTTCCTTGCAAAAATCATAATTTCATTATTTAGATTAGTTTCCTATAGTTATATTTATAGTATGTAATTGTTTTTGGCTAGATTTGAGCCGTTCAGAGTCAAACAATCAAGGGAAAGCCCTTCTTATTGATTGATTGAGCGTGGTTTGAGGTGAGTGACTTGTCTAACCTTGTGTAGGAGAAATTCCCCTTCGGATTTGGTACTGTTATGGTAATTTTCAATATGTGACGGCCGTGTACGCAAGGTGACGAGTGCGTACACTGGCTAAATGTTGGAAATCCAGTTCTAGCTAAGTAGTTTCCTTTTTATGCTTAGTTGAATTACCTTCTTTCTTGATTCCGTATTCTTTCTGCCGGGCGATTGTTATTGTTGCACGAGGTTTCTACCGTGCGGTTGTTGTTCTTTGCACGAGGTTTCTGCCATGCCATTATGATTATTGATACGCATGCGGTGAGATAAGGTGGGCTTGATACTCGTGGGCTAAAACACGGGATGTTATTTCGGGAAAATGATTTTCAAAAACTAAATATAAAGGCTCCCGTGGTGATATAAGGAAAGACTATGATTTGTTTTTACGATTTGGGACTACGAGGCGGTACCTCGGGAGTGCCCTATTGTTATTCTGTATTTGCTGTATTGTTTGGTTCTTGTTTTCTTTAACATGTGAAATTCTTGTTTTCCTTTCGTGTTGCATTAGTTTTTCCTTTATTCCGTGTTGTTAATTCCCGTAAATTCTTTATTGCTCACTTCCCTGTCATTTTCATTATACCATTATCTCTATCTTGTTTCTTATTATCCCTAGTAGGGCTTTGACCCGATCTCATCACTACTGTACCGAGGTTAGGCTTGGCACTTACTGAGTACCGTTGTGGTCTAGTCATACTACACTTCTGCACATGTTTTGTATAGATCCAGGTACATCCTATCAGCCTCGATATTAGTGCGCTGTGTCGTTGCTTTAGAGACTTCAAGATACACATGTCCGTGCCCGCAGGTCTCGGAGTCCCCTACTATAACGTTCTTTTCTTATCTCTATACATTTGGATAGACAATGATGTATAGGATTGTTCGGTATTGTATCTAGAGCTTGTAACTTATATCTCACCAGGTTTTGGGATTGTACGTATTGAGTTTTGGTAGATTCTATTTATTAAAATGTTGGGATGTTTAAGTTTTAATCTCTTATTTAATGTTTCCGTATATTATTAGGCTTACCCAGTATTAGAGATTAGGTACCGTCACGATGTCCTGCGGAGGAAATTTGGGGTCGTGACAGTGACCTTCGCAAATTGCGAACTAGATGTCGCAAATTGCGACTGGTGCAAGGGCTTTTTATTATGGGACTTAGCTTCATTTCCCACTTGGTCTTACGCGATTTTGAGAGCATTTTGTGAAGGGATTTCATCAACATCAAGAGGTAAGTGATCCCTATCAATTCTTTAGCTAAATACGCGAATCATAGCTAGATTTAACATGGAAAACTTGGGAAATTAAAGGGGATTTGTGAAAAAACTAGGGTTTTGGTAAAATAAAAAAAATGAGATTTGACCACGAAATTGGTTATGGAATTAAGTAAAAATTATATATTTGAGTTCGTGAGGCTATGGGTACTATTTATCTTCGAAAATTTCCGGAATCCAGGCACGTGGGTCTGGGGGTGAATTTTAGGAATCTTCCAATTTGGGTTGATACTTATTCTAATAGCTAAATTATGAACTTGTGAGCGTATATTGATTAATTTATAAAATATTTGGCTAGCTTCGGATTGCTCGGCACCAAGTTGAGGCTTAAGAGCGAATTTGTGGGGCGGAAAGTGAGCTTTGAGACGAGGTAAGTCTCTTGCCTAACCTTGTAAGAGGAAATTTACCCCATAGATGTTTTAAATTACTATTTGCTTCTAATTGTAGGGGGCTACGTACGCACGAGGTGACGAGAGTCCGTGCGTAGCTACTAATCATGCTTAAGTCCGGGTAGTTTTAGGATCCAAATCATGAAATACTTGTCTTGTTTGCACTCTACTTGTTAATGTAAGTGCCTAAATTATATTGAAACCTAATAAAGGATTCGTGAAGGCCGAATTTTACTTACTTTGAGTTTTGTCGGGTTATTTGACCGTTAATAGAAATTGTGCTTCCTTGTGTATTAGTCTTGTGATAACTTTTAAATCGGATGTTCATAGAGTTTCCTCTCTTCTTGTGGAGCCGGCCGAACGCCTCGACAGTATAATAGATGCATCTATGGTTCGTACCGCTCGACCCTCGGCTGTGTACACATTATTCTGGATCGGATCGTATGACCTCGGCATAAATCGTGCGTGTTAATGCTTGAAGCCCGAATACACTTGATATTATTTTCATGACTTGAGAGGTTATAAGTTATTTATTGGCCCGAAATTGATTGGAGTTAGTATGTATTATTTAGATGTCTTGGAAATTCTATCAGTTAAAGAATCATTTATTCACTGCTTGCTATTCTATTATTATTCACACATTCCATGCCTATTTAGAATTTTGTATTTTTATTGTCGGCCCATAGTAAGTGTCGATGTTGACCCCTTGTCACTACTTCTTCGAGGTTATAATGGATACTTACTGGGTATATGTTGATTATGTACTCATGCTATACTTCTGCACTAATCGTGCAGGATCTAAGGCAGGAGCATCCAGTGTTCATTCAGGCGCGCACCCCCGTTATCCTGAGGCATAGTGGTGAGCTGCTCTCTGAGTCCGTTCTGCAGCACCCGTCATCTCTCTCTTTTGGATTTACTTTTTGTCTATTGATCTCGTCCAAGTCACACCTCTATTCGGGGCTGTGAAATGGTCGATTGCAATAATACCCAACAAGGAGTCAGGATCGAATCCACAGGGAGCTGAAATGGGATTAGTGGTATATATTTGGATAAAGCACGTGAAGTATCTTGGTTGCACTTCCACAAATATTATTTTATTTTTACTTCTAAAATTACATTAAGGATTATAATTCTAAAGATATAAAACTAGAGAATATTATTTTTGGATGGTTTTCAATTATATAAAAAGTCCTAGGGGTATGACCTTCACCTAGGTATATGCCTAACGAGTTGTAAACTTTTAAGCTTGTTTTGTTGGTCGGGGTGTATTATAGCAATCAACACTCAAATACTCACTCAATACCTCTCGGTAAGATAGTGATTTTTCTCAATTTGGCTTTCTCAAGTCCAAATGGGTATTGAACAAAACAGTTGATAAAATGCTCAAGTCGGGTTTTACTATCTCTAGGTTCAACCTTTAATTGGGACTATCAATCTCTTGATTTTATCCCAAATTCTTGTTATCCAAGCTTTCCTAGACTAAGTCTATCTTTCTCAAGTAGAGACCAAGTCAAATAGGCATAAACTAATGTTTGCAACCATTAGTTCTACAATTAAAGGCAAGAACAAGGCTAAATAATAAACACCCAACCATAAACAATCCTTAAATCAAACACCCATTAGGTTCACACACTAGGGATTGGTCATAACCCTAGTTAGAAATCTAGCTACTCATAATGGGTATAGAAGAAAATAAGGAAGAAAAGATGATAAAACTCATATTGCAAGATTAATAGATAAAAATCCAATATTAAATCACCAAAGTAAGCTAAAGTTTCCTAAATAGGCAAGTAAAAACGGCTACAGGACTTTCAATATTCCAAACTTGACCTAATTTCGTGAAAGTAGTCTATTTATACAAAGCTGGAATTTTCGGACAAAATTTCCCTTTCGGAGAATCTGCGGCCGCACAATTATATGTGCGGTCCGCACTTCTATTCAGATCTTAATAGGAGTTGATTCTGCGGCCGCACAATTATATGTGCGGTTCGCACTTCTATTCAGATCTTGACAGGAGTTGATTCTGCGGCCGCACAATTCTGGATTATGGCCGCATCTCTCATGTTCTGCGGTCCGCACAATTCTGGGTGCGGCCGCACTGGGCTCTTCTGCGGACTGCACATTTCCTGAGTGCGGTCGCATAGCTGTTTCTGTGGCCGCACAATTATTGTGCGGTCCAAATTTCTTCTTGAGCTTGAAATGAAACTCTCTGAACTTTGGCTCTTACGTAGCTTCTGCGGCCGCACAATAATTGTATGGTCCGCACTTTGCACTGGGGCTCTGTTGATTTTCCTTCACATTTTGCGGCCGCAGATGTTTTTGAGAATACAATTAGACACTTTTGGACTAAAACGAAAGCTAAAAGGCGCTAATAAGTAGTCAAAATTCCCACTTATCAACTCCCCCAAACTTAAGCTTTTGCTTGTCCTCTAGCAAATAAGGTAATTCCCACCTCCACAAGATAAGAGCTATTCTAGCTAATCTAAGGTGAATCAAACACACATCAATTGGAACCAGCAATTACCCACAACACTTATGAATTATCAACAAGGCAATGATTTGAAGTTTTAAGCATAAATAGTTCTAATGTGACACTAGAGCATTAAGAGTTAACTTTACTCATCAAAGAATTTCGTTCTTTCATGTAGGTCATTGTGGATCCCAAACTCCTCCTCCTCTACTCTCTGTTAGCATATATCTCACTTAAGAATGTAGCACTTACTTCAAGGATTTGTGAAAAGTTCGCTCATCTCTCTCAAAAGAATGTCACAAGTACGATTCTAAGTACCATGTGCTTTCCCCTCATGTAAATCACCACTAATGTGAGTTCACTCGGCTTGAAATCATGTAGGGCTTTTTTGGAACGTAATGAAGGCTTTTGGACTAAGGTAGGAAATGTTGGAATAGAACGGGTTCATCTTTCCTTAAGCACTCCATTTTCTCTTTTTGGCTCATGCTTTGTCGACTCTTTGAGTTATTTTATTTTTCCTTAGGGAAACTAGAGAGACTTAACATCACTCTTTCTTGGTCATGATATTCGTTTTCTCCTTCTTTGTTTTCTCCATACTTTGCATTTTTGCTTTTCTTTGAATCCCTTCAACTCTTCAACTTATTCACTTTCTTTTTGCATTTTTTTTCTTTCTTTTTCTTTGCCTTTCCTTTTCTTCATTTCTTTTCTGTTTTTATACCTTGATACCACTTTCAAATTTTTCGTCTCTCCCCCAAACTTATGTTTTAGCCAATTGTTTCTCAAGAGTGTTAAGAAAATCTCGGGTGCCAAGAGAGGATCACTACAAAACAGGTAAAGGCTTGTAACATGATTATCAAATGAGAAAGGTTTTAGGCTCAAAAGGGTTGACTAGGAATAAAAATATTGGTGGGTCATGGAAAATTTCTAAACGGGTCAAGGAGAGCCTACAATCACTTCTCAAGCCAAGCAAAACTTAGAATTTCGCCTAGAAACACATTCGGGCCAAGTTCTAGACAATTCGCATGAGTACTTGGACTTGCAACAAAACATCTCACCTCTCACACAACTGGATTGTTCAAGAGGATAGAGTCGAGGGCCCACAACAACCATATTCGAGGTTGAAAATCACTAATGGTTCAACTAAATCACTCGATGATTGCTTAAATCAACACAAAAGTCAAAAGGTCACTAACTAGAGCTATTTCTTTCTAAGAACTTATTTTTAATCATAAACATGTAGTTAAGTGTGTTGGTACCAATTGAAACATGCTTGACTCTTCTACTTCCTCTTATTCATTATTACTACTGTTCTTACCTAAACATCAAAAACGGACTCAATCCTTTAAGAAGGTTGTCATGCCAACCATCATTGGGAAGAGTTACCTGGTTTACACAAAAACCACCTTTTGAAAGAACCAAAGGCTTATTGATCACTTAAACATGAAAATAAACTACTAAATTAAAAGGAAGCTATTAAAGAAAATAAGAAGCTATTAGACTAAACATTGACTACTGAGAAAACAAAATAAAGAAGCTATGAAGTAAACTGTTGAAAGCATAAATGAATATACAAACTGAGAAAGGGAAAGAGAATATATACATCAATAGAGAGAGAAGAATATGTACATAATGAAAGTAAAAATAAAAAGAGAATGTTATCAGTTATTACAAGCCAATGTCAAATGTCAAATCAAAATAGACTCCACCCCCTGAATAAAAATAAGCATTGTCCTTAAAGCTTAACAAAATAAAAACAAGGAAGGGAAAGAGTAGAGATGACTCCCTATGTGGTCTCAGTGTCCATAGCAGCATCACCTCCCTCAGGCTCCTCCAACTGGATCTTATCATCCTCTGCTCGGGGAGTAGCTGGGTTGGTGAACATCTATAGTACTGCCTCAGCTGTGTGGATAGTGAGGTCTGGCTCCTCAGACTGGCCAGTTGGTGCCACTGGTGTTGATGGTGCTGATGGGTCTGCTGGTACTGATGGATCTGTCTCCATCAGTAAGTCAAATGGAAGATCTCCAGCGGCTGCTATCTTGGTCACCTCTCGTCTCAATTTGTTAACTGATTTCCTCAAAGCCTGAGATTTCCTCATCTTCTTCACCTGCTTCCCAAGCTCCTCAATTGCTCCCCCATGTTCTACCAAGGTGTCCATGATGGTCTTCTTATTCTTCAATATTTTCTTCAAAGTTTCCTCCACTGACGGAGGAATCTAGGGTGCTGGGGTAGGAGTCTGAGCTGCAACAGCACTGGATAGGTCAGATAACTTTGCAGTAGTTGTCTGCATCCAGTTGTTGAGACTCGCCAGTATTTGGGAGACTCGCAGCGCAGAGAGTGGATAAGTAGAGGAGGAAGGCACTGATACTGATGGCCCTGAATATGTAGGTGGAGGTATGGAGGCTGTATCGATGGAAGGACCAGTTGTTGTGGAAGGCATAGCAGCTGAATATGCAACTATCACTGACAGCTCATCAGACTGGCCTACGGTAGTAGTCGACTTACCCTTATTCTTCAGGTTCCTTGGGTCCTTCAGAGAGTACCAAGACAAGGGTTGCTTAGCCCTAACCTTCATATCAAAGCTCTTGGGCTCCACCCCCGTATCCGTGAGATACTCCGTGATAGTGTTGGGATATGGATATGAGCTTTCACCCTGCCTGACAACTAGAGACATGTTGGCCGACATGATGGAACCCATATTGATTGGGTACCCGGCCATGATGGAAGCAACTAAGACTGCCCGAGGGATTGGGAGATTGTTTTCATTCCGCCTTGGGTCTATGCGACTGCACACAAATGTTTGCCACCCTTTTGCTTCAAAGTTGAGGGTGTTTCGCTGAATGGGAACCCCTACTGTGATCCATGGTGGTGGTGGTCCTGGAGCTGCTAGTATCTCAGCTAGCCAAGGGCGAGCTGCATTAACCATTGCAAACTTCTCTAAATACTGCACCGACTCCATATCCTCGAGCCCCAAATAAGTGTTCGGGGTGCTCTGATCAAATCGTACTTTCAAGTTCCTCACCTTAGTCACCTTAGTCACCTTAGTCCCCTTCTTGATGTGCGCCTCATTGGCGTAGAACTCCCGGACTAAGTGCTCCTTGGCATCCACTACACTTTGAGTGAACCATTTCCACCCTTTTCTTTCCCGAAAATGTTTTGCCACATTTGGATTGTACCTATACAAGTCTTTCAAAAGAAACTGACGCTTAAGTGTGAGCGATCTCTGCGGCCACCACTCTCAGAACCTGTTGAATGCAGTCAGGCTCATGAACCTATCTTCCCAAACTTCCTTCTTTTTTGACCTCTCGAGGCCGGCAACTCTGGTATCACCCCCTCGACCGTCATCCGAAATATCATCATCATCAACAACTGTGACTGGTGCGGCGGGGGCATGAGTAGATGACGGTTCTGAAGCCTGATTGTTCCCTTCCGACCCCTCATAAGTACTCTCAGAAGAGGTAGGCTCATCTCTCAGTCGGTATCTGTCCTGGGACAGCTGTGGCTGTGATTGCACAGCAGGCTGCCTTTCCACTGAGTCGCCCTTCGATGCTTCCCTAGACGGGGCATATGAACTTGATTTGGAGGGCTCCGACTGTCTACCTTGGCGTATTGTTGCCTTCTTACTGATCACGTTTTGGAGGGCGAGGGGTAAGGTGCTTTTGCCTCTGCCTCTGGAAGGTTCACCCCTCCTCTTTAATGTATCACCACGACCACGTGATCTAACCATTGTCTGCAATACATAGCAACATGAATAAGTTATAGTTGAAATCCAAAGTATCAGACAGTTGTAGACAAACAGTATGCAGGTTGGGGGAAGTGCGGTCCGCACATTTTTGGGAACGGCCGCAGATGGGCTTGTGCGGACCACATAGTTTTGGAAGTGTGGTCGTACTGATGATTCTGCGGTCTGCACAATTTTAAGTGCGACCGTACATCTAAAGTGCGGTTCGCATAATTTTGGGTGCGGCCGCACATTGAAACTTCAAAAATGACAACTCTCTGAAGATAGAGAATTGCTTGATCTGCGGCCGCACACACTTTTCTACGGCCGCAGTTGAATTTTTGCGAACCGCAAAATTTCAAGTGTGGTCCGCACAATAATTCTACACCAAATGCCCTATCCTACTGATCTGCGGACCGCACAATTCAAAAATTTATCGGGCAGATTCTTAGGGTTTCTAATTCACGCACAATTTAGACATGGTAGTAGCAATTTAGACATGATACACAATTTACCCATCCCCTAAATAGCAAATAAGAAGTTACCCACACAAATTTAAGCTCACATGATGATGAATTTGACATTAGGCCTAAAAATAACTAAACTAATTATGAACAAAATTAAGAAAGTTGAAAAAATTAGTGATGAATTGAACATACCAGTAATGTAGTGATACAAGGAAGAATCAAAGATGATGAAATGAGAGTGAGATGCTTGAATCAATTGAGTGCACTGTGCTTGCCCTAGTGTCAAATGTTCAGAGTTCGTAAAGTCTCAACATTAGTGAGAAGGCTACTATTTATACTTGACCGTTTAGGGCAAGAGTTCAAGAGATGAGTGCGGACGCACAATTTTGTGTGTGGTCCGCACTTCTTTACCTTTTACAAACTACCCTTTTGATGATCTGTGGTCCGCACATTTTTGAGTGCGGCCACAGATTTTTGTGCGGCCGCACTTTGGCCATTTCTCTGACAAGAAAACTTCAGAGAGATTGCATTTTTTTATCTCCAGTTGTGCAGTCTGCATTAGAATTATGCGGCCGCAGATCCCTTTCTACTGTGGCTTTCAAAATTGTACGGTCCACACAATAAATGTACGGTCTGCACTTTTTTCACACTTAGCCACTTTTTCTAGTACAGTTCCTCCAAAGCACACTCCTTCCTGTAACACACTTCAAAACCATTTAGCACAAAACAAGACTTATCTAAAGAAGAACAAAAAGGAGAAGAAAAAGAAACATGGGTTGCCTCCCAAGAAGCGTCTGATTTAACGTTATGGCACGATGCAGATTACCATCAATCACTTGAAATGAATCACTGCCACTACTTGGCCATCACCAACCTTTCCCAGATAGTGCTTCACCCGGTGACCATTGACTCTAAACACTTCATCATTTTTATTCTTCAATCTAATGCACCAAAGGGTGTCACACTCACAACTTCAATAGGGCCACTCCATTTAGACTTCAACTTTCCCGAAAACATCCGTAACCGAGAATTGAACAATAACACAAGATCACCTTCTTTAAACTCCTTGTTCCGAATGTACTTGTCATGGAGGTACGTCATCTTCTCCTTGTATAAGGATGAACTTGTATATGCATGGTACCGAAATTCATCTAGCTCATTCAATTGTGCCACCCTTAAGTTGGAGGCGACATCCCACTCAAGATTTAGCTTCATCAAAGCCCACATGGCCTTGTGCTCAAGTTCCACTGGAATGTGACAAGCTTTCCCAAATACTAACCGGTATGGAGACATCCCAATCGGAGTTTTGTAAGCCGTCTTATAAGCCCATAAAGCATCATCAAGTTTCTTTGATCAATCCGTCCGGTTGGCATTCACTGTTTTTGACAAAATACTCTTGATCTCCCGGTTGGAGACTTTCACTTGTCCGCTTGCTTGAGGGTGATAGGGGGTCATGACTTTGTGAGTGACACCATACTTGCTAAGCAAGGTATCAAAAGATTTTTTGCAAAAATACGACCCCCCATCGCTTATAATGGCCCGCGGAGTACCAAACCTTGTGAAGATGTTCTTTTTCAAAAATGCCACCACACTTCTAGCTTTGTTGTTGGGTAGAGCAAAGGCCTCAACCCATTTTGACACATAATCCACATCTACCAAAATGTAAGTATTCCCACAAGAGCTTACAAACGGTCTCATGAAATCAATACCCCACACATCAAAAATATCAATTTCCAAGATGATGGTGAGGGGCATCTCATTTTACTTTGAAATCCCATCGGCCCTTTGACATTCATTACAATGCTTGACTAGATCACTTGCGTCCTTGTAGAGAGTAGGCCAATACAATCCACAACTCAACACTTTGGTCGTCGTTCTTGCTCCACCATGGTGACCACCATATGGTGAAGAATGACAAGCCCCAAGAATTTCAACTTGTTCCTCCTCCGACACACATCTTCTAATCACGCCATCGGTACAAATCCGGAAGAGGTACGGTTCATCCCAATAATATTCTTGACAATCCCGATTGAGCTTCTTCCTTTGATTTGAAGAGAACTCATCTGGGATGATACCACTCACAAGAAAATTTGCTAGATCCATAAACCATGGCACCTCTTTCATTAAAATGGCTAAGAGTTGCTCATCGGGGAAGGAGTCATTGATTTCAAGGCCATCATGCGGCCTAGACAAGTGGTCTGCCACTTGGTTTTCATTTCCTTTTCGGTCTTGGATGTCTATACCAAACTCTTGCAACAAAAGCACCCATTTCATCAACCAAGCCTTTGAATCTTTCTTGCTCATAAGGTACCGAAGTGCCGCATGATCCATGCGGACAATCACCTTTGTACCCATCAAGTACGGGCGGAACTTCTCCATAGCAAGGAGCTCTTTTTCGGTCATAGTGTAATTGACTTGGGCCTCATTCATGGTCTTACTAGCATAGTAGACCGGGTGAAAGATCTTGTTGACACGTTGCCCCAAAACTGCTCCGACCGCCACATCACTAGCGTCACACATGAGCTCAAAAGGCAAGCTCCAATTCGGGGCGGTGATACTAGGAGTAGTTGTCAATTTGAACTTGATCAATTCAAATGCCTTCCTACAATCCTCATTGAAATGGAATTTTGCATCTTTCTCCAAAAGCTTACACAAGGGGTTCACCACTTTGGAAAAACCTTGATAAAATGCCAGTAGAACCCCACATGACCCAAGAAACTCCTCACTCCCTTCACGAATGTTGGAGGTGGAAGTTTATAAATCACCTCTATTTTCACCTTGTCGACCTCAATGCCATTCTTTGGAATTTTGTGGCCAAGGACAATGCCTTCCTCAACCATGAAATGACATTTCTCCCAAATCAACACCAAGTTCGTCTCTTTACATCTTGCCAAGATCTTATTCAAATTTTTCAAGCAATCATCAAAAGAATTCCCAACCACTGAAAAGTCATCCATGAAGACTTCAAGGAAATCTTCCACCATGTTCGTGAAGATAGCCATCATACACCTTTGAAAACTCGCCGGTGCATTGCATAACCTAAATGGCATCCGCGAGAATGCGAAAGTACCATAAGGACATGTGAAAGTAGTCTTCTCTTGATCCTCTAGAGCAATAGGAATTTGATTGTAGCGGGAATACCATCAAGGAAACAATAGAAAGCACGACCGGCCAACCTATCAAGCATTTGATCTAGGAAGGGAAGTGGGAAGTGATCCTTCCTTGTGACTTTGTTGAGCTTGCGATAGTCCATACACACTCTCCACCCGGTCACTGTTCTTGTAGGAATCAACTCATTTTCGTCATTGGTAACCACCGTCATGCCCCCTTTCTTTGGGACACATTGCACCGGAGAGGTCCACGAACTATCGGAAATGGGGTAAACAACCCCGACATCCAACTACTTTATGATCTCATTTTTGACCACCTCTTGCATTGCTTCATTGAGTCTCCTTTTATGTTCAATGGAGGTTTTGGCATCTTCCTCCAAATTAATCTTGTGCATGCAAAATGTGGGGCTTATTCCCTGAATATCTGCCAATGTCCATCCAATAGCTTTCTTCCTCTTTTGTAGCACCGCCAATGTGGAGTCTATCTGCATATTAGTCAAAAAAGAGGAAAGAATAACAGGTAAAGTAGAACAAGGGCCAAGGAATTCATACCTGAGATGCGGAGGCAATGGCTTTAACTCCAAAGTGGGAGGCTCCTCGATTGAGGGCTTTGTTGGAGGAGTCTTCCGATTTTCAAGATCCAAGCACAATTTGTGGGGTTCATAAGTACGACCACATTCCTTGCAATGAGTTCACGCATTCTACATAGCCATCCATCTCGTCATCATCAAGGTTAAGCAAAACGGCCTCCAAAGTATCATCAACATTCATCGTGGAACTAGTATCATCAATAATCACATCGGTCACCAAGTCCACAAACGAACACTCTTCATTGCTATTCGGTTGCCTCATAGAATTGCACACATGGAAAACCACATTTTCATCACCCACCCGAAAAGTAAGTTCACCGGCTTCCATATCAACAAGAGCCTTCCCCGTAGCAAGGAAAGGTCTACCCAGAATAATCGGCACCGCATAGTCCACTTCACAATCAAGAATCACAAAATCCGCTGGCAGAATGAATTTATCAACATGAACCAACACATCATCAATTATACCCAACGATCTCTTCATGGTACGATCCGCCATTTGTAATCTCATAGATGTGGGTCTTGGTTGCCCAATTCCCAAAGTCTTGAAAATCGAATAGGGCATCGAATTGATACTTTCCCCAAGATCACAAAGAGCTTTATCAAAGTCGACACTTCCAATGGTACAAGGGATTGTGAAAGCGCCGGGATATTCCAATTTAGGAGCCATTGAGTGCACAATTGCGCTCACTTGATGAGTCATCTTTATAGTTTCACAATTCATCGACTGCTTCTTTGTCACCGAGTCCTTCATGAACTTTGCATAGCCGGGCATTTGCTCCAAAACCTCAACCAATGGCACATTAATATATAAACTCTTCATCATGTCAATGAATTTTTTGAATTGATTCTCACCATTTTGCTTTGCAAGCCTTTGAGGATATGGAGGAGGAGGCCTTGGAATTGGTGCCTTAGCCTTTGGCACTACCGGTTCCGGTACGTCAACAATGTGATCCCTAGACGGGTTCACTTCCTCTTGAGTCTCCTCCACATTGTCATCAATATCAATTCTTACTTCATCATTTGCTTGTACCACATTGTTCGGGATCTCATCTTCTTGTACCACTTGCTCATCATCCACAATTTTCCTTTGACTTGAGGTGGGTGCATCCCCACCTTTTCCACTCCTTATAGTAACGGCTATGGCATGTCCCGTATTGTTCCCACCCTTTGGGTTCACTACCGTGTCACTTGGTAGTTCCCCCTTAGTACGAGTGTTTAAAGCTTGCGAGATTTTCCCCAATTGAACTTCCAAATTGCGAATTGAAGTATTGTGAGAGGCTAGTTGAGCATCGGAGTCGGGATTCTTCTCCATAATTTGTTTGAACATGTTCTTAACTCGTCCCATCTCATTGTTGGAAGAGCCTGGACCATGGGAAGGATAAGGAGGCGGGTTGCTCGGTTATTGATACATCGGGGGCCTTTGAAAGCCCGACCCCCGATTTCCTTGGTTATTGTTCTATCCCCCTTGGTTGTTGCCTCCCTAATATCCTTGATTATTTTCACTCCAATTGCCTTGGTTATTTTGACCATTCCAATTTCCTTGATTGTTTTGATTGTTCCAATTCCCTTGTTTGTTTTGATTGTTCCAATTCCCTTGATTACCATGAGGTCGCCATTGTTGTTGATTCGAGCCTTGAGAGTAGTTTCTTTTCACTTGGAAGTTGTTCACATATTGTACTTCCTCCTCTTGGTCATTGTAAGATTCATCTTGGTCAAACCCACGATCTTCTTGCACATAATGTTCCGCACGGTTTTGCACTTGAGGACCCTTTTGCCTTCACCTATTTACCATCATATTAACTCTCTCCATTGCATTGACTTGCTTAGGACCTTGCACTTGTTAAAGTTGAGCCTTGGCTAATTGATTCATTGTGGTGGTCAACTCGGCAATTGCTTGCCCATGATCATGCAATTCTTTATGTAGGTGAATCACGTTTGGATCACCTTGAGGAACACTTGCTCTACTTTGCCATGCCAATGAAGTATCAGCTATTTCATCTAAGATCCCACAAGCTTCTGCATATGGTGTTGTCATGAAATTTCCACCGGCAAGTTGGTTGAACACACATTGATTGGTAGTATTGATCCCCCTATAGAAAGTTTGTTGAATCATAGCCTCCATCATGTCATTGTTTGGGTACTCTTTCACAATAGTCTGGTACCTCACCCATATTTCATGCAATGGCTCATTGGGTTCTTGTTTGAAAGATAGAATCTCATCTCTAAGAGTAGCCATATTCCTGGGAGAAAAGAAATTGGAAATAAATTTCTCCGCCAATTTATCTCATGTATGGATGGAATGGTTTGGCAACCTTTCTAACCAATCCAAGGCTTTCCCTCGTAGAGAGAAAGGAAATAGCCTCAACCTTAAAGCATCCTTAGAGTTTGTCTGTTTACTCCCCCAACAAGTGTCCACAAACCCTTTCAAGTGTTTGTACGCATTTTGATTCGGAGCCCCGGTGAAGAATCCACATTGCTCTAGCAATGTGAGCATAACATTTGTGATTTGAAAGTTGCCCACCCTAATGCGGGGCGGGACTATGGCACTTGCATACCCTTCATTCGGCAACACCCGGTGTGGAGCCGCTCTTGGTAGATTTGGGGGTGGGATGGGAACGTTGTCTTGAGGCGGTCGGCCTCGTCTATTTGCTTGAGGTTCAAGAGGAACCTCTTCAACTTGGTCATCCTCCACATCCACATCCCCCAAAGGCATGTTTCCGAGAGGATCATTGTTGTTGAGAGCCATTGTTTCACCTATAATTGTTCACCAAAAAGATTAGTAACACGGAAGTAAAAGAAGACAATTCACACACAAAACCAAATATATAGCTAAATCTATTTTTAGCTCCCTGGCAACGGCGCCAAAAATTGATCTCGTCCAAGTCACACCTCTATTCGGGGTTGTGAAATGGTCGATTGCAATAATAATACCCAACAAGGAGTCGAGATCGAATCCACAGGGAGCTGAGATGGGATTAGTGGTATATATTTGGATAAAGCACGTGAAGTATCTTGGTTGCACTTCCACAAATATGGTTTTGTTTTTACTTCTAAAATTACGTTAAGGATTACAATTCTAAAGATATAAAACTAGAGAATGTTATTTTTGGATGGTTTTCAAATATATAAAAAGTCCTAGGGGTATGACCTTCACCTAGGTGTTCGCCTAACGGGTTGTAAACTTTAAAGCTTATTTTTTTAGTCGGGGTGTATTATAGCAATCAACACTCAAATAACTACTCAATAACTCTCAGTAAGAGAGTGATTTTGCCCAATTTGACTTTCTCAAGTCCAAATGGGTATTGAACAAAATAGTCGATAAAATGCTCAAGTCGGGTTTTACTATCTCTAGGTTCAACCCTTTAATTGGGACTATCAATCTCTTGATTTTATCCCAAATTCTTGTTAGCCAAGTTTTCCTATACTAGGTCTCTCTTTCTCAATTAAAGACCAAGTCAAATAGGCATAAACTAATATTTGCAACCATTAGTTCTACAATTAAAGGCAAGAACAAGGCTAAATAATAAATACTCAACCATAAACAAACCATAAATCAAACACCCATTAGGTACACATGCTAGGGTTGGGTCACAACCCTAGTTAGAAATCTAGCTACTCATAATGGGTATAGAAGAAAATAAAGAAGAAAAGATGATAAAACTCATATTGCAAGATTAAAAGATAAAAATCCAATGTTAAATCACCAAAGTAAGCTAAAGTTGCCTAAAGAGGCAAGTAAAAATGGCTACAGGACTTTCAATATTCCAAACTTGACCTAATTTTGTGAAAGTAGTCTATTTATACAAAGCTAGAATTTTCGGACAAAATTGCCCTTTCGGAGGTTCTGCGGTCGCACAATTATATGTGCGGTCCGCACTTCTATTCAGATCTTGATAGGAGTTGATTCTGCGGCCGCACAATTCTATATTGCGACTGCATCTCTCATGTTCTGTGGTTCGCACAATTCTAGGTGCAGCCGCACTGGGCTTTTTTACGGACCGCACATTTCCTGAGTGCAGTCGCATAGCTATTTCTGCGGCCGCACAATTATTGTGCGGTCCGCATTTCTTCTTGAGCTGGAAATGAAAATCTCTGAACTTTGGCTCTTACATAGCTTCTGCGGCCGCACAATAATTGTGCGGTCCGCGCTTTACACTGGGCTCTATTGATTTTCCTTCACATTCTGCGGCCGCAGATAGAAATCTGATGTCCGCACTTGAGCTTTTGTGCCTGATTTTTGTCCTTGTTCAGATCACTCGACCTTGAGTTGGATTTCATCATAGTGGCTCATTTTCCAATACTTCTACAGGTAAGCATATTTTATCAGTTTTTGGGAATACAATTAGACACTTTTGGACTAAAACGAAAGCTAAAAGGTGCTAATAAGTAGTCAAAATTTCCACTTATCATCTATCTCATTTCTGACAGTAGCTTAGGTGTTTTATATATTCTACTAGTTTCTCATACACTTGTGACACCGGGTCTTGGAAACATGCTAGTAGATGTGTTTTTTTATTTGTTTATAGGTGTTTTATATATTCTACAGGTGTTTTATATATTCTACTATTTCACTATACTTGTTCTTTTATTTGTTTATGATTAACTTTATCAAATTTTCCACTTCTCATTTACTTAATAAATAAGAATCAACTACTTTGAAATTATTAAAAAAATAAATACATGGCTAGTTCACCGCTGGCTTGCCTAGCGGCAACGTTAGGCGCCATCACTGTCTATAGGAGAAATTGGGTCGTGATATTGTTTGGCCCAAAATTTAGATCCAGATTCAACCAATTAGATTTAAAAGAAATAGAGTTAATCTTAGCTAATATTAATACCCAAAATATAAAGTAACCAATTTTGTAGTAGATAATATATATGTTTGACCGAAAGGCAATAATTGTGGACAATACTAACAATATTCAATGATCTAAAAGGTGAAAGATAACCTTAAATAATAATAAATGACAATGAATGGAATTCAAGTAAATAAGAACATGCGAGTCACCCGAAAAGGGGTGAGATTTGCGGATATTCCTTCAGACAATGATGAATGATTGATGAGACTTCAAATTTTCAAGTAGTTCTTGGATCAAGTGGAAAAGTTATGTAAGAATCTTAATGAAAAGGTATTTCTCGTGTGGTTGCAAATAAGCCAGATTCTCCTTTAAAAGTCAATGTATTTTCTTACAAATGAATGTCTTCTACCCTATCATTGTGTCTCTTTCTATTTATAGGGAACATATTCCTACAATCCCTAATAGTACAGGTACCTAGAATATTCTCTTTTGTGGCATATCCTAAAACTAGTCGTTATAACTCTGTCTAAGATGCTCCACTTCAACCTTGATCTGCTATGACTCTTCTACCGCACCATTCATCACTTGAGGGACCACTTCTATCTTGGGCAGGTCTTTGTTGAAGTCATACTGATGACACGTGGCAGTCTTCGAGTGCCTCCTTAATGTTAACATAGTTTGATCATATCAAAGATAATTTTTTACCCATACAGTTAGTCCCTCCGCTTATTGAGGTCGTCCTCACGGGTGATCTTAATGAGCGGATAATGTCATTCATGATCGAACTTATCGAGTAAGCAGCAAGAATTGTAAACGATGTGTCGAACACGCAACGTGGCCCTCTGTGGGCCGCATATTTCAAATACCTCAGGTTTCCCCGGTGATTTGTTGAAATTATCTTGTCCATGGGTTAGAGTGACGTCATGCCATCATGCGTCATTATGAAGCATATTCCTGATACGTTGCTTCGATTCGTGCATGACCCTTGATTGGATCTACCGTCTTGATTCTAGTGCCAATTATGACGAGTCATTTTTGGGTCTAATGCTATGATCTTTATAAATAGAGATTCTTAAACCTGAATTTGAAGTTTCTTTCTTATAACTTTTCGGAGCACCAACCTTCTTCTCTACATTTTTTTTCTTTGAACTTCATTTCCTTGTTTTGTTGCCCTATATCATCCCTATTCTTTCCCATTTGTTATTCTTCTTTATCACTTTGAATCATGTCCAACTTACCCTCAGATGCTGGTGAAGGGAGTCATGTTACTCCCTTGGCAGTTGTGTTTCCCTCCCATATGAAGGGTGTTTTTTCCATTGTTGAGGATGAAGCATTCCCGTCAGTGGAGGAAATAATCCCCCGCAATCCCGAATTTAAGTCTGATCTCACCCGATCACCGGACACTGCACCTAGGATTTTCCTATCGACTATGACGTCTAAGGAATTGGCAGAACTCAAGGCCAAGTTTAGCCTTCCAAATCACGTCGAATTGATCCCGGTCGGTCGGGAAGTGGTATAGGTTCATCTCCATGGATACTGCGCTCTGCACGCCTACCCCTTCCTTATTGGTTATTCTTCCCCCTTCTTCCATTGGTGGATGAATTTTATCGTCACTACGTCGTCTGCCCTGCTCATCTTGCGCCATACGACTACAAAATTATTAGAATGCTGACCAAATTTACCGAGCTGGTCAGGGTTGAATTGACGCTACAGTATTTGGTGAATCTCTTCGACCCTTGCTTCTATAGAGGAACGATGTTGAATATTCACCATCGTGGAGGTAAATGCTTGCTGGTGAAGATGGACGATAAGGCCAGTCGTCAGTTCTGGCTCAATTTCTTCTATGTCAAGACATTGTGGCTAACATCGATGGCTTTCCTGAGGCTTGGAATTACACACGTAAGTACCCGGTTTTTATTTGCATTATTTTTCTTGCTCGGAATTAGTTGAAGGATTTTCCTTTTCTTGCAGCCAACAACCAGCCTCCACTTCTAGTCACGCGCATTCATGACTGGGTCGAGCAAATCCTCTCCCAAGTTGTAGGAATCCACGATTGGTCGAGCTTCATCAAGAAGTTCAAACCAGATTTTTCTTCTGACATGTAACGTCTTCTCTTTGTCCGTGATCATTTCACCTTCCGTTGTATGCGGATTTATTTTACTAACTCAATATTTGTCTCTTTCCCAAGAAAGGGGTCTTCTCGGAGGAGCTGGGCACCGGTGCCATCTTTTCGGAGGAGGTTGTTGTACTTTCGGCTTCTTCCCCTGTTACGACTATTGCCTCTTCCGTACCGACCCCTCCCTTGGCTACAACAGTCCAAGATCCTACCTCTGTTCCGTCCTCTGCTTCTGCTTCTTAACTCTTTTCACTAATTGATGAGGAATACGATATCTCCCCTGAAGATGGTGGTCTAATGCCCCATAAGAGGAGAGTCGTGGACGTGGGAGGAGAAAGGTCAATAGATGTCGACTTAGAGGAGGGCGACTTCGCTCTTCGAGAGACGGGCATAGTGCATTTTAGAGGGCACTGGGACGGACTCCGAGGCCTCACACTTGGAGGAGATAAATGTGGATGCATCGGTGTGTCTGTTAGGGGAAACGGTTGAAAAGGGGATGCCCGACGATGATCTCGCCCTTCCGAGGAAAGAGGAGGCTTTGTCCTCTAGGGCTATAGTGAATGTCCCCTCATCTACAGGTGTCAGAGAGGAGACCGTTGTTGAGGAGGATGTCGGGTCTGATTCTAATATGGATCTGGACGCGTTGAGGATGATCGATGAGGGGCTTACTCAACTCAAAGTGAGGCGGAAAGGGGGCTCCAGGACTATTACGATCCCAATAGATCGTAATCTTCTTGTAAATACAGAGGAGGTAGTCCCTTCCCTCGGTCCTCTTTATTATGAGATCAAGGGTACGACCTTCGAGATGATAAATGATGGTACTCTGTCAAATAACATTGTTGGCCTCGCCCTCAAAGTAAGTACGATTATCGTCTATTCCTTTCTTTATGCCTTAGAACTTTTGTAAGTTCTAACACCTTTTCTACATTTTGTAGACGGTTATTCTAGAGATTGAGAGTTCTCGGCGAGAGAGGAGAGTAAAGAAATTTACGTGAAGCTGAAAAACAAGTATACAACGTGCCTTAGAAAGTATCGTGAACTCTAGTGTCAGTTTTGCAAAGACAACAATGTGCGGGCCCTAAGGGAGGACTTGAAGAAAAGGGACGACGAGCTAATGCAAGTCGTGGAGAAGTGCAACGTCCTTGAAGGGACGTTGCAGAGTAAAGAGGAGGAGCTCGAGCTTAGTAGGGGCGTAGAGGACCAATGCAATGATCTTCAAGCCCAAGTGGTCTAGCTGCGAGGCCAACTTGAAGAGTGTCAGTTAAAGGTAGAGGCTCTCAGCGATGAGGTTGCCGAGAAGCAGGAGGAGCTTGATAAGGCAGAGTCTGCTCGGTCAGAGGCTCGGAGAAGGGTGGAGTTCCTTGAGTTTGCGAACCGAACCCTTCTTTCTAAGCGAGAAAATGACCTGCGACAGCGAGGGCTAAAGAAGAACGGCTTGATGAAAGGATTGGGGAGTTGGAAAAAGAAACCTCCAACCTTTATGATCGAGTTCTGTTTTGGAAGCCGAGAAGGCCCAACTTCTTGCACGGCCTTCTTCGTTTACTACTTCTGGCCTCCCCAACGTCCCTTGTGAGCTTTATGAAGAATGGATTCATACCGAGGCCTAATTGGATATGCTTCATGAGTTGCATGTGGCGAACTCCGTTTCTGAGGCGGACTTTGAGGATTTTCGGGTCAAGCTCATGAGGCTCAGATTGCTTGTGGCTACGACCCTACTATACCTCGATTTGGCGAAGAATATGAGAACGGGGAGGATGCCATGGATCATCTTGAGGAGGATGCCTAGTACGATGATATTTATCCTTAGGGAGAGGATGGAGAGGACACTTAAGGCCGGGATGGTGACGGTGTTGACGGTTAGGGAGGCGATCTTGTTGAGGGTCGGGTTGCTGAGGACGTTGTGGATCGTGATGGTGGCAGCCAGTAGTTCTTTAGCATTTTTTGTGTATTTTTGTCGGCGTCTTGAAGAGACTTTGTAAAAACTTTTTTCTATGAATATCGAAGTTGATTTTTTCTTTCATCTGTGCCTTTCTTATTTGCCGTGATTTATTTTTGTACTTACATGTTTTTCTCCTTCATACTTTTATTGATGTCCTCTAGCTGATCATAGTCCTTAGGCTAAATATCCATAGGCCAAATCATCTTCTTATCATAGATCGAGAATGTCTCCTTAGTTGAGGATCAATAGGTTTAAGTCTGAACTTGGTCGGACTTAGCCTTTTGTTTGGAAAAATTTAACTTTATATCGAGACGTGGCCGAGGGACGATAGGTTTTGTTCGAACTCGATCGAACATGACCTTTTGTCAGATCGCGGCCGAGGGCTGGTAGGTATTTTTTGAACTTGGTCGAACTTATCCATTAATTAAATCGCGGTCAAAGGCCAATAGGTATTGTTCGAACTTGGTCGAACTTATCCGTTTAATTAAATTGCGGGCGAGGGACGGAAGGTGTTGTTCTAACTTGGTCGAACTTAACCTTTTGTAAAATCATGGTCGAGGGCCGATAGGTGTTATTCGAACTTAACCTTTTGTCAAATCACGGCTGAGAGCCGGTAGGTGTCGTTCGAACTTGGTCGAACTTAACCGTTTAATTAAATCGTGGCCGAGGGCCGATAGCTGTTGTTCAAACTTGGTCAAACTTAACCTTTTGTCAAATCGCGATCGAGGGTCGGCACGTGTTGTTCGAACTTGGTCGAACATAACCGTTTAATTAAATCATGGCCGAGGGCCGATAGGTGTTGTTCGAACTCGATCATTAAATCGTGGCTGAGGGCCGGTAGGTGTTGTTCAAACTTTGTCGAACTTAACCTTTTGTCAAATCACGACCGAGGGCTGGTAGGTGTTGTTCGAACTTGGTCGAACTTAACTATTTAATTAAATCGCGGTCGAGAGCCGGTAAGTGTTGTTCAGCCTTGGTCAAACTTTACCTTTTGGTAAAGCGATTTTGATAAGCATAAATTTCTATTGCTTTGACGTTATTGTTTTGATTACATAATTGGAGAATGTTACAACTTTGGGCATTGGCTGGCGTTTCAGTCCCAGTACCTCTATATCTAGTCCCTTCATTGTTCTACTTGGAGAGTATTGAGGAGTCGGGCGATGAAAGAGAAACCAGTTCGTCCTTCGCATACCTCGACTCGAAGTGTTCCTTTAGTCGCCTCATTAGAAACCTCCTTAAAAAAATCCTAATAGGATAAAACTCAAGAGAGGGAAAAAGAGTACGACTCGGGGGGCGCTTATTTTTAGAAGTTGAAGTATTTGAGGTGGCTGATATTCCAATTATTTGGTAGTTGTTTTCCTTCCATTGTCTCTAGTTGAAATGAACCTTTGTTTGCTTTGGCTATAATTTTGTACGGACCGTCCCAGTTTTTTCCTAGTTTGCCTTCTCGTGGATCTCTATTTGATTGGGCTTTGACTTTGAGTACGTAGTTTATGACTTTGAGTGGCCGGACCTTTGCATGTTTGTTGTATTAGAGCTCCGCTTGTTGTTTTTGGGCAACCATTCATATGTATGCCATATCTTTTCGTTTGTCGATCTCATCTAGCTATTGCCTTTTACTCTCGTCATTGCTAGTGTCACTTTCATGGGAGTACCTTAGGATGGGTTCTCCAACTTTGACCGGTATGACTGCTTCGATTCCATAGACCAGAGAATATGGTATCTCTCTTGTGCTTGTCTTCGGGTGGTTCTATATGCCCACAATACTTCTGGGAGTATTTCTAGCCACAGTCCCTTGGCATCTTCGAGTTTTTTCTTCATGATGTTTAATATGGACTTGTTGGAGGATTCTTCTTACCTGTTACCCGTTACCCGTTACTCGTTGGGTGGTAAGGGGTTGATAGTATACTCTTTATATGCCATTTCTCGAAGAATTCAGCGATTTTCTTTCCCATGAACTGAGGTCCATTATCGCAGTTGATTTCTTTGGGTAGGCCGATTTGGCAGATGATTTTTTTCCATATGAAGGCGATTACCTCTTGTTCGCGTATTTGGGAGAACGCTCCTGTTTCCACCCATTTAGAGAAATAGTCAGTTAAAACTAAAAGAAATCGTACATTACCTTGCCCTGCTGGGAGGGGGGCCACAATGTCCATTCCCCACTTGATGAACGGCTAAGGAGATGTGACCGAGCGGAGGTGTTTGCCTACTTGGTGAATTATTGGGGCGTATTTCTAACATTATTTGCATTTTTTCACAATTTATGAGGCGTGGTAGGACAGTAGTATCCCGTCCGTATGAGACACGTAACGAGCGCTCGATCACTGGAATGAGCGTCGCAATGGCCTTCATGGACTTCTTCGAGGACGCACTGGTTTGGTTTGGGCTCAAACACTTCCCTAGAGGGCCGTCGTATGTCCTCTTATATAAGTCATTATGGAGGAGGTTGTATCTGGCTGGCTGCATTCTTAGTTTTTAGCTTCCTTTTTGTCGTTTGGGAGTGTGTTGTCCTGCAAGTAGGTGATAATGCAATTGCGCCAATCCCAGGTTAAACTTACATATCTTACATCGATTTGGTCCAAAGACGAGTTGAGGAGGTGGACTACACTTTTATCCCTGATCATGATGTTTTTGGTGGTTGCGGCCAATTTGGCGAGACCGTCCTCTTTGACATTCTAGGCACGCGGGATCTGGTCGAGTTGATATTCGGCGAACTTTGGTAGCAGCTTACAGATCTCGGTCTGATATTTTTGCAACCTTTGTTCTTTGATTTGGAAAGTCTCTGTGATTTGGTTGACTACGAGTTGTGAATCACAATGGAGTTTTAACCGATTCGCCCCATACTTGAGTACTAGTCTCAATCCTGCAATTAAGGCCTTATACTCGGCCTCATTGTTAGTCATATCTGAGAATCTTATAGACTGGCGAATTACTTTGTCGGTAGGGACCTCGAGTACGAGTCCCAGTCCGGATCCGGAACTTTAGATGCATCGTCGGTGTATAGGACCCAGAGGTCTTGTGCTTGAAGAGAAGCTTGGACGGCTTCCTTCTCGACCTCAGGCATTATCATTGCGTCAAAGTCAGCGACGAAGTAGACGAGCACTTGCGATTTTATCGTTGTTCGTGGCTAATATGTGATAATGTGCTCGCTTAGATCGATGGCCCACTTGGCCAGCCTCCCCGACAATTCAAGTCTATGTAAAATGCTTCTTAGAGGGAAGGTGGTAACGACCTAGATAAAGTGGTACTGGAAATAGGGTCTAAGCTACGACCAGTGCCAGGGCCAGTTTTTCGAGGTGTGAGTACCTCGTCTCGGAGTCAATGAGTGTTTTGCTAATGTAATAAATGGGAGATTACGTACCTTTACTTTCTCGAATTAAGACTACACTTACTGCCACTTTGAAGATGGCGAGGTAGACGATGAGGTGTTCCCCGGGTTCGGGCTTTGAGCGCAAAGGTGGTGACGACAGATACGCCTTTAGCTCTCGCAGAGCTTGTACGCAATAGGGCATCCATTCAAGGTCGTTATCCTTTTTGAGTACGCCGAAAAATCTATGACATCTATTGGACGACCGCAAGATAAATCTCAATAAGGCGGTGGTACTCCGCCCTTACGGATTTGACTAGCATATTGTCGATATATACCTCCATGGTCTTGCAAGCTGATCTTTGAACATTTTTATGACCAACCTTTGATAGGTAGCTCTTGCGTTCTTCAATCCGAACGGCATGACCCTATAACAATATGTTCCTCTGTGGGTGATGAACGTGGTTTTCTCTTGGTCCTCTTCCTCTATAAGTATCTGGTTATAGCCCGAGTACGCGTCTAGAAAACTCAGCAGCTCGTGTCCGGCTATCGCGTCGATGAGTTGGTCGATATATGGCAACGGGAATGAATCCTTCGAGCATGCTTTGTTTAAGCCTATGAAGTCTACGCACATCCTCCATTTCCCGATTTTCTTTTTGACCATCACTACGTTGGTGATCCACTTGGGGTATTTCGACTCCCTGATGGATCCATTTTCTAATAGCTTCTCCACCTCCTCGTGGACAGCATCATTGATGGCGTGGTTGAATTTTCGTATGACCTGTCTTACCGGGGGTAGAACAGATCAACATTTAATTTATGTGTGGCGATCTCCTTGGGGATGCCCGGTATATTTGCATGGCTGAAGATAAACAAATTCGCATTAGTTATTAAAAACTGGCTAAATTTACCTGGTTCTTGGAGTTTGCAGCCGATGTAAGCCTTTTTGCTGGAATTGCTGGGGTCTAATTGAACGGGGTCAAGGTCCTCTATAGTTGAGTCCGCGGCTTTAACTGTTTTGGGATCCATGATGACATCCTTGGTCTTTTCTTGCGTCGACTTCGACCATGTTGATTGCTATGCCTTTTTTTCCTTATCTTTCTTCTGTTGGGTTGTCGTGTTGTCTAAGGTGATGCGGTAGCATTCCCGGGATGTGCGTTATTCTCTCCGTATGCTGAATATCCCCCAAGGTGTTGGGAATTTGATTACTTGGTATAAGCTAGAGGGGACGACTCTCATGGGATGTATCATGGTTGTCTTCCTATGGTATTGTATGTGGTGGCCTGGTCCATTATGTGGAACATTGTCTCCAGAGTTATGCCGCCGGCCAATACAGGGAGTGTAATTTCACCTGATGTTCGTTCAACTGCATTATTAAAACTGGTTAGTGTGATGCAGTGTGGCACTACCTTTTCCTCGAGTCTCATCTCGGTGAGGACTCGGGGATGGATAATGCACGCTCCACTCCTATCGTCTACCATGATATGTTTGACACCAATATCTAAAATTTGTAAGGTAATGACGAGAGAGTCATTGTGAGGGAAAGTCAAATCGTCGGCATTTGACTCGTCGAAGATGATACTTTCTCCGAGTCCGTTATACCGTTCGTGTGTGATAGATCTTTTGAGCTTGTGAGTGGCGGTGAATTTAACGTCGTTGATGGAGGAATCGTTGTTGCCGTCGATAATCATATTGATGGTGTGAGTCGATGACGGTGGCTTAGGTGGGCCTTGGCATTCACGACCTCTGGCAAAGTTGTTTCTCCCTTTGTCGCGCGGTAGCTCTTCGAGGTGTCCTTGCTGTAACATGTTCATAACCTCTTGCTTGAGGGCGATGCAGTCTTTTGTCTTGTGTCCGTGTTCCTAGTGGAATTCACAGAGGGCGTCGGATTTTTTGGTGCTTGGGTCGGACCTCATCTTTGGCGGCCACTTTACCTTTTGTTCCGAATTTATCCAGTGCATCGACTATTTCTGTAAGTGACACACAAAAATTGTGAGCAAACAATAAGGGGGACATACCTCTCTTGTTTCGGTGAGTCCTCATCCTCGGCCTAGTTGAGCCATCATCATAGCGGAAGGAAGGCGGGGCAAGGACCCTGACATATGGTTGATGCCATTCGTTATTTGGTCGTGAGACTAGGTGATCCCTCATTATATTTGTCTCTTCGTTCTTTCCTTGACTTCACTTGGCTTGGCTTCTACCGAGACGAGCCTCTGAGTTGGTCCGTTGAGGTCGTCATTATCTGCTTGGACTTCGGCACAGTAAGCATTGTGGATTTCATCCCAAATGGTTGGAGGATACTTCATCAATCGGCTCAGCAATTTTCTGGTCGCTCTTGAACCCTTTCTTCTCAACCTGTTCTGAAATGCCACGACTGGCATCCTTTCGGACACGTTTGGCAGGGTCATCCTTACCCTGTTGAATCGGGCGAGGAAGTCCCCCAGTCCCTCTCCCAAGGATTGCTTGATGGTGAAGATGTCGTTTACTCTTATTTTGGCTTTCTTGGCCCCGGCGTGCGCCGTTACGAACTTATCGGCCATTCCTCGAAAGTTTCTATGGAGCGGGCTGGTAGCTGTGAATACCATGTTAATGCCCCTCCCATGAGGGTTTCGCCAAAATTCTTTAGCAAAACAGAGGACACTTGTTCCTTGGTGAGGTCGTTGCCCTTCACGGCGGTGACGTAATGAGTCACGTGATCTTCGGGGTCAGTCGTTCCATCATAGATCATGAGATACGATGGCATTTTAACGGTCTTTGGTATGGCATGTGGGGCTGCCTCCTCGCTGTACGGATGCTCTATGAATCTACTGGCATCCCTCTTTGGCAGTAGCTTAGGGGAGCTCGGTACTTTGTCGACTCGTTATTGGTGTTCTTTCATTTGATCTCTGAGTGTTTTGTTTTCATTATCCATTTCTTCCATACTCTTTAGAACAGCGGCGAGGACGTTGTCACCTGCATTGTTAATAATATTGTGAGTTATACCAGGTGTTGGAGGGTCTGGTTGGTCGCTCTGCTCGTTGCGCAGCATGGGCTCATGCGGTCTCTATGGTTGTGCATGGAGCAGGTTTGTTGAGCACGCTAACTAGTGTATCGGTCAACCACGCTTTGAGGAGCTTTTTCATGGCTGGTGGCGTCCCTTCTCCTGTAGATGTGGAGGTACCTTTTCCATTTGGTTTTGTTATGCTACAATTGGGGAAAGGCGACCTCTCTCGCCTAGGGGAGACAATGGGTGTCACGTCATCACCTAGTGTTTCACAACTCTGGTTGATAGCATTCATGAGGTTGCCAGGGAAGTCACATGTCACTTTAGTCATGTCTTCTTGGTTACTTGGAATGTAAGTATTCGTACGTTTGTAGATCTAAAGGAAACTAAAAAGTTAGCTAAGAAATCCCCACAGACGGCACCAAACTGTTTGACCCAAAATTTAGATTCGGGTTCCACCAATTAGATTTAAAAGAAATAGAGTCAATCTTAGCTAATATTAATACCCAAAAGATAAAGTAGCTGATTTCGTATATATGTTTGACCGAAAGGCAATAAATGTGGACAATACTAACAATATCCAATGATCTAAAAGGTGGAAGATAGCATTAAATAATAATAAATGACAATGAATGGCATTCAAGTAAATAAGAACATACGAGTCACCCGAAAAGTTGTGAGATTTGCGGATATTCCTTCTGAAAATGATGAATGATTGATGAGCCTTCGAATATTCAAGTAGTTCTTGGATCAAGTGAAAAAGTTATGCGAGAATCTTAGTGAAAAGGTATTTCTCGTGTACTCGCAAATAAGTCAGATTCTCTTTTTAAAGTCAATATGTTTTCTTACAAATGAATGTCTTGTTCCCTATCATTGTGCCTCTTTCTATTTATAGGGAGCATATTCCTAAAAACCCTAATAGTACAGGTGTAGAGAATAATCTCTTTTGTGTCCTATCCTAAAACTAGTCGGTATAACTCTGTCTACGATGCTCGACTTCGACCTTGATCTACGATGACTCTTCGACCGCACCATTCATCACTTGAGGGACCACTTTGACCTTGGGCAGGTCTTTGTTGAAATCGTACTAATGACACATGGCAGTCTGCGAGTGCCTCCTTAATGTTAACATGGTTTGATCATATCAAAGATAATTTTTGACCCATACAAATCTAAGGTGGTCATAGACTCATAGTAAGGGAGAGGACACTGTTGGCAAAAACTACTATGTTATCTTGCTTTCTTCGTTCACATGAGAGACATATATACTTGGCACTCGAGAGGATGAATACCCCAAGAGAAATAGAAGAAAGACGATCTCCCGAAGTAAATTTATAAAGTCATACTAATAAAAGGAGCTAATAATTTCTTGGACTAACTTGTAGTACCTAATTCCAATTGTATATTTGAAGCATTTCTCAAAAGAATTTTAAATTATATGATATCTAAGATACGGTAGAGATGTTTGTAATCTAACTTATATTTGAAAATTCTTAGACACTCGATATAAATTGATTGACTCTAATGTTCGAATCCGCTTGTCCAGTTAAGTTTTTTCTTCTCCTCCAAAGTGCATAAATATGAATTTTTAAAATATGTTAGGCTTTCAAAGTGCATAAATATGAACTTAAATTTTGTTAGATATTTTTGCAAACCCAACAGAACTTTGACTGTGCTTCTCCCTCCATCTAACTCTGCCTTATTGACATATTTGTTTGAAATATTTAATTGAAAAATATAATTAGTATAATTTTAGCTTATTACGTTATCATACAATTTTGGAATGAAATGGACTCTAGTACAGTGGAACATCAACTATTTAGAGATAGAGGCATAGTTGATTTATTGATTGAAGCCATCCCACTCTAGAATGTTAGTTTACTGTTGATATTTTAAGCCCATTTCAATTTTTACGTTCAATACTCAAAATTGAGAAGTAGATGTCATGCTTCAAGCTAAAGCTATTCTTTACAAATTAATGGTCCAGCATAAGGAAATAAGTCACGAATCTACTAATTCGATAACCTGTTTGCTATGCTTTATAGTGTCTAATAAAAAGAAATGGGAGGCAATTATTGCTTGATCAAGGTACAAATAATACGTAAACAAAAACCATTAATAAAGTCAACACAGTGAACAAAGCTTCCCGCATTCACATAGGATAGGATCAGGGAAGGGCCACACCCACCCTAATGCAAGCATTGAACTTTCAAACAGACGTGCAAAGATCATACCTAACTGTGAATCATCAACCATACTAGCTCTTACTTTCTATTTTTCACACATAATAAAAAAGCTCCTTATATAAGGAATCTCATATACAACAAAACACTTGTGTAGAAGCTTCTTTCCATTATCTACATACTAGATCTACAAGATATAACTACACAAGGGTTAGATACAGTTTCTTCTTCTTTATCTACAAACTAGGCTTACAAGATAAACTACACAATGTTTAGATACAAACATAGCAAAGCCTATGCATCCTCAGCATCACTGATACTCGGACGAGTATCAATGTAGAATTCAGTGTCAACTCCGTCAATGATCCTATCTCTGTTAAAATACAAGCAAAAGAGCATTGTAACGTTTTATGGAAGATATGCAAAACAGACGGACATTTTCAAGTACAAATACAGAATGTGAACAAACATGGAAAAAAGGGACACACCTTTCAAGAACAAACTTCCCTTCCTTATACTTCTGGCTTTCCTCATGTGCAGACTCCTGCATGATAGAAGTGCAGAATGCAAGTCGTTAACAAATTTAACAAACTTCCCAGTGTAGGTATATCATGCATGTGCAATTGGTAACACGTGTATGGTCAGAGGAGTAACTATTTCCATCATCTTTTTGTGTGTGCGCGCATTCACATACTTGTGTGCTACATGCAGGGGAAAGAGAGAAGAAGGAAGAGAGGAAATACATATTTCCAGCCAACAATTTGCCCACAACAGCAACAAAATATGTCCGCTACCGTGTGCATCCCAGAAAGCATCACCCTCTCTTCATGAGGTCCAACCGTTACATTCACCCTGGATCACAGTATCAGACAGACAGGTCAGACCTCTGCAATTGCATAGGAGCGTAATTCGGTAAAGAGATAATGATGCTAGTAAATATATTATCTATTGCACCGTGCAGAAGGCCAGATGAAGAATATGATTTACCTAGATGACATTTTCCTCTGGAAATCTGATCGAAACTAAAATAAATAACTGATATTACTTTTTTCCTCCAAAGACATCATTCCTACTATGATGTAAACTATTCCTTACTTTATTGAGTAACTAGAAATGATTCAGCTTTTCCTATCAACAGCTAATCTTAAGACAAGATAGCAACACCTTAGGAAGTCACTGCAGAGTGCTCTCTTACCATTTACTACCACTCCTTACCTCGGTCTACAGCTTCCTCATTTGAAGTGCGAAACACAGCAATTGTTTGCCAATTTTTAGCATTTCAATCCAGCATATATCATCATGTATTTGAACTTACCTAAGTGGATTACCTATTAATTTGGAGATCTAGACATGGGCAATGAAAACACGATCTAGTGTTGCTGATCATAACATACTACCTGGACAGCCAGGTTACTTTAAGGGAGCTGAACTCTAGAAGATAGATATGATATAAGAAAATTTACAATATTCAAATATTAGAAACAGCAATCAATAATTTCTATCCAAATAACGCTTCAGCTCAATACTCATACTCAATGCACATACTCAAGTTGCCGATGTTTAGTGCGCTGATAAGTTAGCTTTTTAGCTAATTTCTCCAATATTTTGATAGAGTTTTATGCCCTATTTATGGGAACAAGTTGACTAATTATGCTTTGAATGGTGTACTTTCAGGTTTTGAAATTGTGTGAGCTTAGAGATTGAAAAGCATCACTTATCCGCAAGAAAGGGATCAATTTCAAGCCAAAAATGCTGAAAAACTAAAATATGTAGCTGGAGACACAGGGCCTCTACGCAACAAGTAGACCTGGAGAACTGAAAATTTGGGGAATCACTAAAATTAGTTGCGCACAACAGCGTAGCTATGTAGCATAAGTCCATCTACGCAGAGAAAGAAGTTGTTGTGTGTAGCTACGCACCAATTCTTGCGTAGCTACGCAGGCATCCAAGGGACAATTTTGTCACAACTTTTAGACGACTATAAATAGATTCTTAGTTGATTTTCTTAGGTCATCTTTCATTCGCTTGTACTTCATAAATCCTTTTAGCTATTTCGGGAAGGATTGAAGGATATTCATCATCGTGTTTGAATTTTCTTATTCTTTTAGTTTTATATCTTTTCATCTCAACTCTTATTTTCCATTTCTAGTATGAGTAGCAAAGATCCATAGTTGGGGTTATAAACTCTTATGGTGTTAATGTGATTGGGTCTTTGTTTATCTTGCTTATTATCTATTTGTTTTCATCAAGTTCATACACTTTTGGACACTTTAGAACGCGCCTACTCCTTGTAGTTCGACCCCAACCTAGTTGGTTTTAATATTGCTAATGACTGTGCTACGCTTCACTTAGAGGTGTAGGACGGGGCGTCACTAATTTTTGGCGCCATTGCCGGAGATCGAACCCGGGTCACCCGCCTGACAGGCGCGAGGCCTTGCGTAGCTACGCAAGATCTCCAGCTATATATTTCAGTATTTTTGGCTTGACGTTGACCCCTTTCTTGCGAATAATTGATGCTTTTCAATCTCTAAGTTCTCAAACAACTTCAAGACCTGAGCAAATATACCATTCAAAGCATACTTAGTCAATTTGTTCCAATAAAATGGGGGATAAAACTCTATCAAAACACAAGAGAAATTAGCTAAAACTAACTTATCAACTCCCCCAAACTTATACTTTTGCTTGTCCTCCGGTAAATCAAAACACAACCAATAACTCTCAAGACTAACGAGATACTTAGACAAGCAATCAAAGTCAACAACAACCAACACTAAGGCCTCCAAATTTACCTCTTCATCACACAACTTTCTTTTGTTCATTCATCTCAATTGGGAGAAAAAACTTCATAACTCAAGTTTTCATATGGCCTCACAATCAAAAGAAGATCCCACACACACAACATGCATTTAAAAAAAAAGTGGGATATCAAATAAAAAGAATTAAGCACTCTCTCTCACAAAAAATATTCAAATGATCAAAAGTGGTACCATAGGCATGCCCCTTGTGTAAATCAATCACTAATGTAGGTGCACCAATTTCAAAAAATTTTAGGATCTGCAGGAATGTAATGTAGGCTTTTTGTTAGAGGTAGCATATCAATTTGGGTTATAAGTGACAACGACCTTCCTGAACACTACACTTTCAACAATTCAAAGCACATTTCTTTTCAAAATTCTACCCATTTTGCTCATTTTTCAACTTCAACACTTTGTCACCCCCTTTATATCACAACTCTTTTTAATCAATTTTTTTAATGCGTTTCTCTATTTTCCTTTCTTGTTTTTTTTTGAATATGTATAGGTAGGGTATCAATATGGTAAAATCACTTCCACCTTCAATTCAACTTCATTTAGCTTCCACCTTACTCTTTTCCCATCTCCTCCCTCAAACTTAGGCTAAGAGCCAAAGTTGTAGCTTCAATTGCTCAAGAAGGTCGGGGCATCAAAAGAGGTCGAGACAAAAGGGAAAAGACTTGTAATGTGGTTGCCAATGAAAATGCTAAAGGCTTAAGGGGGTTGACTAGTGTAAACATGCAAAGGGTAGGCAATTTAAGACACAAGCGGTCCAAGGAAAGCCTAAAATCATTTTTCAAACCAAGTGCAACCTGCGTTTTTTCTTGAAACACACTTGGGCCAAGTTCTAGACCACAAGAATTGCAAAAGAACTCAACAAGAACCTCACTACTCATGGCACATATGAAACTCAAGTAGGATATGTATTTAAAAGCCCAATAAAAACAAATGAACTCAAAAAGTCACACATAGCTTGAAAGGCCACTGAATGAATCGAAGAACCAAAGATAGAACATCACAACAAAGACTATCACTTCAATTATTATTCATTTCAAAACCACCAACAACTCATATGCTAAGGTATAACTCGTGTTGGCACCAAACAAGTCACAAGTTGACTTTGGGACAACTACATTATTTTATTCATTACTACTATTACAAAATTAGAAACAATTAAGGGGTCGTTTGGTACGAGGGATAAGTAAAAATAGTGCTGGGATAAAAATTAATACCACCTTATACCTTATTTGGTTACCAAATCTGGATAAGTTATCCCGGGATTAAAATTAGTATCAGGATAACTTATACCTTGTAGGGGGTGGGATAATTAGTGCTGGGATTATTATCCTAGGACAAAATACTGAAATTCACAAAAATAGCCCTAAGGTCCTCTTTCCAAATATTCGTTGGGTTCATTTGTTTCTCTTTATGTGCTTGAAAATTATAAAATTTTGCTCATAGACTCCTTTTTCTAATTTTTTGTATATTAATTCTTTTCATTTATTATGGCAAAATTAGGTTTTCTTATAGATCATCAAGTATTGTCAGCAAGAAGATTTAGAAGAAGAAATCAGCAAATATATTTCAAAGAATTGAAAACTAGAGCCTCAAAAAATTATTTAATACTTGTTGAATCAACTATGGCGTAAGCAAGTGGTAATATGCTACCTATCACATAGCATAAAAACAATAAATTCAATTCAGTTAAATCTTGAAAACAACAAACATACAATTCAGAAACAACTTGAATTCAACAAAAACACAATTAATTGTGCTAGATGTTAGCATGGTTCCTTTATCCATTGTGCTAGCTGTTAGCATGGTTCCTTTATATGCCAATTTAAGAAGGTGTCATCGACTACTACAATTGGCCTATAATACTCCCAACTCCTTATGGATGTATTAAGAACAATAAATGCATACAGGAAACATCCATCTACAGTCTTTGGGAATTTCACTACTGACCCCGGATAAGTTTTCTCCAAAATGTACAAGTAACTCGGCAGGCGACTGTATGATTCAGCAGGATCACCTCTCAAAAACTACACAGCCTTTTCCTTTGCTATCCAAGCTTGCATGTACGTTAAGTTCATATTATGTTCTGACAACATGTCCGTTTGTACGTTTTTTGGTGTGTATATTGTCTTAGTATCTGCATATTTTGGCATGCCATTGCTGCCAACTACCATGGCAGTAGCTTTACGATGTATAAATGTATTGTCCATAAATGAGCATGTGTGCATGTTGTTGAATTTTCTAACCTTAAACAGTGTTGATTAATTTATGCTTGTGGACTTAAAGTGCCATGTATAATTGTCACCAACACATATGAGGCAATAGCTACAGAAGTAAAACAATGATAATGTAATAGAATATTTATCATGAAGACAGTAGGCTATTGTACTACAATAACATGTTCTGAACAAATTATATACAATTTATACATAAAAAATACAATCTATAAATATTATGTTTTGAAAGACAGATAAAGTCAACAATGTATTTCTTACCTTGTTGCATTGGACCTTTTCACCCTAAATAACTAGTTGTAACAATATTTTTCAGTTACAAAATATATACGCTTCAATTTCCAAACAATGTAAGACGCAATTGACGCCTAATTATCTGCAACATCCACCTCCACCGAAGATTTTCCACAAAAAACGCAACAAATTCAAAACAAATTCTTTCAGAAAACACCGGTTGCAGATGAATGTGAAGCGTGATCAATCAACTCTGAACATATAGCAGATTTCTATACAAGTTATATCATTGCGAAATTGTTTTTTCAATTTTAAAATTGATTCAACGACAGAATTACAATGTCAAAACTGGCGATAATGCTTCAACACAATGGTTGTTAGGATAGCTTCGAGAGATATGTAGATTTCGATGTCGATGGAATTGTAATCAATGAAGATTCAGTTACAGTGCTTTGAATACAGCAATCGCAGAACACCTAGCAATAGATACTTCTGTAAAAATCATCGAAATCAAATACAGAGTGAACGGACGGTTTTCACCAATGGAAATTCACAATGATATGGGTGTGCGAGTCTATATGGAAACTAAAAAGGATAACAAAGATCTAGGAGTGTATCCACTGTGTATAACAGTAAAGGATTTCGATTTGGAGTGGAGTTCTTTGAATGCTAGCATAATTACAGGATTGAATTGTTTTTAATCCATGATTTTGTAAATACAAATTTCCTACAAATTTCATACACGCCGGTTGTTTGAACTATTAAAACAAACTTTTTTGTGTAAAAACAATTTTAATGCAACAGTGACAGAGTGATGTCTGTTGAAATATAAGTCTATAAAAATTATCAACAATTTAACTAAAATTTCATGTGTTTCATAGAAACTACTGACATATTAGTCATTTCCACTGTAAAATTTTGCAACAAAGAAACTACAATTTCATATACAATTTTCATTCACTTATTAAACATCTGAATATACAAAAGTTGAAATTACTATACTTTTAAATAAATAAAGGTACTTTTGATTATGGTAATAGTAATTTGATACAATTGTCAAGCAATTCTAATACATTTAGAGAAGTATTAGAAACAGTGAAGTTGATTGATATGCCAACATTTCCGGCCATTGTGGAGTATGAAAGTATAATTATAACAGAATATACGCCAAAAAGAATTGAAGAAGGGCAAGTTTACCAAGACAAGCAAACAATAGTCAATGCAATGAAGCACTATGTTGTCATGAATAAGTTCCAATTTAGGGTGAAAAGGTCGAGTGCAACAAGGTCAGAAATACATTGTTGGCTTTATCTGTCTTCCAAAACATAATGTTTATAGATTATATTTTTTATGTATAACTTGTATATAATTTGTACAAAACATGTTATTGTACTACAACAATCTATTGTATGATAAATATTCCATAACATTATGTTTCAATTCTGTAGCTATTGCCTCATATGTGTTGGCGACAATTGTATATGGCACATTAAGTCCATAAGCATAAATGAATCAACACTGTTTAAGGTTAGAAAATTCAACAACATGCACACATGCTCATTGATGGACAATACATTTATACAACATAAAGCTACTGCTAGGGTAGTTGGCAGCATTGTCATGCCAAAATATGTAGATCCTAAGACAATATACACACCAAAAGACATACAAACAGACATGTTGTCATAACATAGTGCGAACTTAACATACATGCAAGCTTGGAGAGCAAAGGAAAAGGCTGAGAAATTTTTGAGAGGTGATCCTGCTGAATCATACAGTCGCCTGCCGAGTTACTTGTACATTTTGGAGAAGACTTATTCGGGGTCGGTAGTGAAATTGCAAAAGATTACAGATGAATGTTTCCTGATGCATTTGTTGCTCTTAATACATCCATAAGGGGTTGAGAGTATTGTAGGCCAATTGTAGTAGTCGATGGCACCTTCTTAAAATCGACAGATAGGGGAACCATGCTCACAGCTAGCATAATGGATGCAGCAGGTACATTTTACTCACAGTTAGTATTATGTTTAATATGTGTAGATTAATTGTATTTTTGTTGAATTCAAGTTGTTTCTAAATTGTATGTTTGTTATTTTCAAGATTTAACTGAATTGAATTTATTGTTTTTATGCTATGTGATAGGTAGCATATTACCACTTGCTTACGCCATAGTTGATTAAAAAAATGACGCATCATGGACATGGTTTTTTAGCAGTTCAAACATGCATATGGTGAAAAACCAAATATGTGTGTTGTTTCGGACAGAAATGAGAGTATATTGAAGGCAACAACAACTGTTTTTACCAGCATACCACATTATGCTTGCATGTGGCATATTTGGACAAATATAAGGTCAAAGTTCAAAAAAGGTCGTCTAAAGTTAAGTGATTGTACTTTGCCACGGCACAACCATACAATCTTGATGAGTTTATTGAAAGAATGTCAAAGATTGAAGAGATAGACACTCGGGTACATGCAACAGTGAATAGAACATGGACGATGATATCAAAGATTGTAGAATCCTTAATTGCAGTAAACAAAGGTGCAAAAGATTTGCCCGTAGTTCAACTATTAGAGTACATGAGGACACTTGTTGGACAATGGAATATAACAAAGCCAGTGTAGTCCCACAAGTGGGTCTTGGGAGGGTAGACTGTATGCAGACCTTATCACTGGCTTTAAAAGGCAGAGTTTGGGAGGGTAGACTGTATGCAGACCTTATCCCTGGCTTTAAAAGGCAGAGAAGCTGTTTCCGGTAGACCCTCGGCTCAGGGAGGATAAAGGGAAGAGGCAATAACAAGCAAACCAATCTGACAACCAAAGCAAAAATATAAAACTAACAATAAGTAATGCAAACAAAAAACCGAAACAAGGCAGCAATAAGAAATAACAGCAATCTAGGGGTAAAAAGAAGAATTCAAAGGACATTAAGAGATGTATCAAAGCTACTGTGACAAACAAGGATAACACTCGACTACCTAACCTCTACCTTTATTCTCAACCTCCACACCTTTCTATCTATGGTCATGTACTTATTCTCTTGAACGATGGAATAACGAAAAATTATTAAATGCAAAGGGTATGTTCACCTTTCTTGGGAAAATATACAACAAAGAGGGGTAGGACAACATGACTTTATCCCAAAGATTAGAGTAAGTTATGGTCCATATCAGAAGATGATTGATATCAGCAAACAAAATAAATGCTGATATTTGTATATATGTTGTATAATTGTTGCAACAAGCTGAGCCAAGGGGCGAGGACCCAATGATACTTCCTAAAGAGGTACAATAAACATTTGAAGAGCTACAAGACCAATCGCTTACTGAGGACCATGTTCTCATTATGGACGATGCTAAAGAAAGTTGCTTAGAATTTTATGATGAGTTAGTACAAAGGAAATGGTTACCCCTCACATAATCTTGGCCTATCAATGAGACACTTGTGAGGGAATTTTTTGCTCCCGCTTATGCTTTGAAAAAGGAGAAACAAGAGGCAGTGTCTAAATTCAAAATTAGAGGTGCAACCATCCCATTTAATACATAAAAGTTCAACGATCTATTGGGATTTATATCGCAATATCAAAGTCGGTTTAATACCGTTTTGCATAAAGTTAATTTTGCTTCTAATAGAGTCTGGGCAGCGGGGATCGTGAAGAAAGATGGGCTACATCCAACATGGACAACCTCCGGGGAAATACATAAGGTAGGTTTTAACAAAATAGCTTTGGCTTGGACCACTTTTGTGTGTAACAGATTAATGCCAACGAAGAATTACTCTGAGCTCTCTTAACAAAGGACCATCCTCATTGTAGTAATTATGTCAAAATGGTCTATAGATGTGGGTCAGATAATCGTGAAGGAGCTGCGAGATAAATTCTCTAGTAGCACAGATGAGATCGCACTTTTAATGCTCTCATTCCAGTCCATATCATAAGGCACATCAAAGAAAAAGCAGCTACCAGTGCAGACTTGCAGTGGTGCACAGAAGAAGAAACCATCCAAAGCTCTTACTCCACCATCATTGCCACCCCCTGACACCGATGTCACCACCACCCCTGGTGGCTCTACCACATCTCTTATTGTTCCAAAGTCAACCACTTGTTTAGCTGAACCTCCAACCACATCTGAAATACCACCTCATTCAGGCATAGCTCCTCATATTAGAGCTCATGGCACTCTTGACAAGCCTTCTGCTGGTCATGCTGGTCACATACTGAACTCTGTGGAGTTTATAAACAAGGAGATTCAACAGAACGGTTCGGAACACAAATGATAGGGTGACAGCCTTGATGCATCCATCCAACGTTCTCCTTATGGCACATGTCAAACCTCCTGAGCACATGCAAATTTTAGCACCAACGGAGTTAGCCTTGCGAAGTTTGGTGATGTTTCAAGCTGCACAATACAATCGGGAGAAAGAAGGTGCTAAAGTTAAGGAAAAAAGGAGGGAGGAAAAGGCCAAGACAATAAAGAGCATTCCGAATACGCTTCAATCCTTGGATGGTAGAGTTCGAAATATGGATAGCAAGTTGAAGAGGCCGGAGGAGCACAGTGTGGGTCCATCTGGACCACGAGATAATTCCCAGACTTGTGAGGATGACATTAGAGATGAATTTTAAGACAAGAATGAGATAGTAGAGAGTGAGCCACCTACTTATGACCACATAGTTGCTTCTGCTCAATTTTCCACTACTGTTGTTAGGACATCGCATTCAGGAAAACATAGTGTTGAGGAGCTCAGATCCGCCGGAATGCCACCACACATAGATTTAGGGAGTTTCTTTTACCTTTCGCCTAACTCTTGTTTTAATCGCATTGATGTCAATGCAAATTTTTGTGTTGGGGGTATTCATGATGACATAGTTTTGATGTCATTTGTACATAGTCATGCTTTATTTTCGGTCATTTCTTTGATCCTTTCTCTTATTTTAATCTTACTTTTGTTTAATTCATATTTGGAGTTAGCAATAACCTTTTTGGGTTTTCTTTACCATGGTTCTTTCTAAAAGATGCAATGTTGAACCAAGCACTCTTAATTGTTTCTAGCTTTTTAATTCATGTTTAGAGTTAGCAATAACCTCTTTGGGTTTACTTGCTTTTGTTTAATTCATGTTTGGAGTTAGCAATAACCTCTTTGGATTTTCTTTGTCATGGTTCTTTCTCAAAGATGCAATGTTGAACTAAACACTATTAATAGTAGCAATGAATAAAATAGTGTAGTTGCCCCAAAGTCAACTTGTGACTTGTTTGGTGCAAACACAAGTTAAACTTTAGCACATGAGTTGGTGGTGGTTTTGAAATGAAAAATAATTAAAGTCATAGTCTTTGTTGTGGCTTTTAGATTCTATCTTTGGTTCTTCGATTCACTAAGTGGTCTTTAAAGCTATGTGTAACTTATTGAGTTCATTTATTTCTATTGGCTTTGAATATGTATCCTACTTGAGGTGTGCATGTGCCATAAGTGGTGAGGTTCTTGTTGAGTTCTTTTGCTTCACTTGTGATCTAGAACTTGCCCTAAATGTGTTTTAAGAAAAACACCTAGGTTACACTTGATTTGAAAAATGATTTTAGGCTTTCTTGGACCGCTTGTGCCTTAAATTGCCTACCCTTTACATGTTTACCCTAGCCAACACCCTTTGATCCTTTAGCCTTTATATGGGCAACCACATTACAATACTTTCCCCTTTTGTCTTGACCTCTTTTGATGCCCCGACTTTCTTGAGCAATTGAAGCTACAACTTAGGCTCTTAGCCTAAGTTTGGGGGAGAAGATGGGAAATGAGTATGGTGGAAGCTAAATGAAGTTGAATTGAAGGTGAAAGTGATTTTACTATATTGATACCCTACCTATACATATTCACACCAAAAAAAGGGAAAATAGAGAAATGCATTAAAAAAATTGATGAAAAAGAGTTCTGATATAAAAGGGGTGACAAAGTGTTGAGTTGAAAAATGAGCAAAAAGGGGGTGAAATTTTGAAAAGAAATATGCTTTGAATTGTTGAACATGTGGTGCTCACGAAGGTCGTTGTCACTTATTACCTAAATTGACATCTTAGCTATTCTGGAAGGATTGAAGGATCTTCATTATAGTGTTTGAATTTTCTTATTCTTTTAGTCTTAATTATGTTTATCTTTTCATCTCAACTCTTATTTTCGATTTCTAATATGAGTAGCTAAACTCCATAGTTGGGGTTGTAAACTCTTATGGCATTAATGTAAATGGGTCTTTGTTTATCTTGCTTATTATTATTTGGGTTGTGATTATCTACTTGTTTTCATGCTTTATTGTTAATTTGGTGGTTGCAAACATTTTATCTATTTTACTTGGAAAAGGAGAAATTGGATAAGAAGGGCTCAATAGCAACTCAAGTAGTAAACTATTTGTTACTTTTGCTTTCCTGATAGAATATAGTGTTATCAGCCTCTGACCCTTTCCTTTTATTTTTTAAATCTAACCCTTTTCTTTTAAAGAAAAACAAAATGGTTGTTGCTGCTTAGCACATATAGATTGGTAAACGTGAGATCAATATATGGGTCCAGTTTTCATGTTGATGACGACACTGTTGATTAGAAAATAGCTAAGTATAATTTGTTGGATAGTTTGATCAGTGGGAGACAAAGTGAAATCCCACAGTGGTGGACTTCTAAGCTATTTGAGGGTATAAAATAAAAGGCCCACCAAGAGTCCTTAAATAAGTAAAACCACCTAAGTACAACCATGTGTCCCTTTCTATATGTATGTATATAATATTATATACATATAGGGTCTTGCTAACCTACTACATGAAGTTAGTAGTTTAGCATTGTACCCATTTTTTACTTCTCTTAAATGCCCCTAAGATAGCATCCACAACACATGAATTAAAGGGACATTTTTGTCATTCTAATCATCCAATTCTTCTTCTCAACCCAAAGCATATTCTTCCCAGCCTTTCTTCCTCAAGCAAGAGCTCCAATCTCTTATGGCCCTTTCTGTTTTATCCCGTCTCACTCTCACCTGCGAGAGTTTAGTTTTTCCTCCGACCATGAAAAAGAAATCTGGGCTGGTTGTTCGGTAAGAAGGGAAGAGAAGAGAAAGAAAGTTGGGCATGAAATATCTCACAGATAGAACCAGAAATTTTGTGCCTCAGCTACCGCTGATATGTATACATTACTCCAGTGCTCCTTAAATCAATCTCCGGATTATGTTTTGGCTAATGTTAGTGTTAATGTGATTTGAAAGTTGAAAGAGTTGTTGGGGAAGCCATTGACTTGAGATTATTTATATTCTTTAGACCTAACATGTGCATAATATTGTGGTTATAGTATGCTAGATTTGAGATGAATAATGATGACAGGCCTGAAATTATGAATTGCTTCCGATACCAAGGAGACTCCACTGGATTTTAGCATGAAAAAAGGTAGGCTTAGTATCACTTAGCACCAGTCATGGCTCCCAAGTTGGGTTATGACTTATGACACACCAACTCTCTAGCAAAAAGAAAAAACACAGTTGAGTAAAGATAGTATCACCAAGAATCTAATGATAAACTACACCTAGAAGGTTGTGAAAAGTAAATTGAGACTTAACCAATTAAGGAACACCTTCATTTCAAAATGATCAATTGCAACAAAGATTTGCTGATGTACCAAACCTAATATAAATCCCAAGCTCTCAAAAACATAAGTAGTCTCATGTATCACTCAGAGGTAGATGCATAAAAAAATCAATTCAAGTGAGAAATAAGCAAATTAACTCATACAGAACCGGTTACCATCAAATTGCTGTCAACAAAAATTACAAGGCACTCACGCTTTATTGAATAGGTATGCTTTTCCTCTGCGACAATGAAATCCCTGACCATAAAACCAACCGTAAGAAACCACAAACCAAGCAAGCCAAAAGTACAATACTATGAGCAAGCAATCATGCTAAGAAAATTTCCAGCGCATATTACCACTAACTAAAGTTAACAGTAATAAAAGCCAATTCCTCAAAGAAACAACAAGCCCCAAAAGGCCAAACCCAATGAAAAACACTATAACAATCTTGAAAAGTGTCATTACCAACTGAGAAAGGTGAGATTTTTATTTGTATAAACTTAGTTATATGACCAGAAAGTGAGGAAAAGGGGAAGAAATAATACCCTGGAAACAAGGTCATCAGCAAGGGCGAGATGGGTTTTGCAGAACTTGCACTTGTATGTCCTACCTTCAAGATCTACCACAAATATCCTTCCCATTTTCCAAAGATAGAGAAGTGGGTTTTCCAGATTCCAGAACAAGACTGATATTTGGTCCGTGACCGTGCGGTTGGGGGTTTTAAGGGTTTTAGTCAAAACTTAAAGTATACGGCCCCGCTTGTGGACTTTTTTGTATATATTATATATATTTTATCATACTATATTATCTATCTATCTATATTATCATAAAAGTATGAATATAATATCGATTTATAAAAATAATCTTATAATATTAAGCATAATAACTCATAATAAAGAATATAATCGGATTCTAGATATTAGCCTTATAATCCTATTAGTTTTAGGATATAATATTACACGTTAGAAATCTTATATAATTACCTTTAGAAATCTTATTAGTATAATTACTTTTCGTCTGTCTAATTCATATAAAATTGAACAAGTAAATATCTTTAGTCATGTAATCTTATTATTTTTAGGATATACTTCTTAAAAATTTCTATTACTTATTTAATTTAAAAATATATTATATGTCATATTACTAATTTAATTTGAGAATATATTATATTGTCCAAATTCATTTAGAAAAAAGGAGAGCCTATATTATTATAAAGCATAAATACAATATTAATATACTAAAATAGCCCTAAAATATTAAACGGAAGAACTCATAGGGAAAGGGCATAACTGCAATAACTTATTTTTTGGACTACAATACCTTCTATGCTAATTTTTAATATTTAAGATTTTCAAATTAATAAAATTTATCTATTAATTCTTATTAAAAATATGTAGGAAGGTTTAATAAAATTAATTTTATCAGAATCCTCCGTATTGGCAATACATTACCACTTCATAATGTCCAACACAAAAAAAAATATTAAATGGACTGCATAAATAGTTAAAATTGAGAAAACAATACCCCCACGATAATATATTTTTATATTATATTTGAATTATTTTTCTACTCAAATAATATTTTTTATCAATTTTTTGTGCAATATTAAAAAATACCCAATTATTAAACAACAACTAAGCAAATATTAAGAATATAAATGTGTGAGAAAGAGAAAAAAATGGTATGTGAGAATCAATACCACTAATGATTCTACAGACATAAAGATCTAAAAGTAAAATGTCATATCAATATTTTACTCTTTGAAAATAAAATTTATGGTGGATAAAATTATAATTAAGATTAAATATTCAAAACAAGAGATGAACTAATATTAAGATCTGAATCAACATAGAATAAATTATTTATGTTAAAATTAAATAATTAAAATCTTTTAATTAATTATTTAGCAAGAGTCCAATTCAATTTTTTTTAAATTCATCATATGAGTAAAATTCTTATTCAAGTTTAAAAAAAATCTTAGGGTACATAAATTTATTCCATAAAAAGAGCGTTAGAACATAAAGTAAAATGTTAATATATTATTAAGAATCAAAAATGCTATAAAAGTGTCTGAGGAAGCGCAATCAAAGCTAAATTCTAAACAAGAACAAGCTTTCAAGACTATATTATAAAGAGTCGACTCTGCTATAACGGGATTATTCTTTGTAGATGCCTCTGGCAGAATAGAAATAATATTTCTATGTCACACATTACTTGCAAATATAATATCACGAGCCATGACATTGTTAGCAATAATAGCAAGTGGTGTACCTACAACGATTTTATTGTGAGGTCACCCGCTTTAGATTTGATATACCTCTTCAAACAACTTAAATAACCATCACAAATATATCAAAGCAGCGGAATGGTGCTAAATTTATAAGAAAAGCAAAAATGATAATATGGGATGAAGCACTTATGGTTAAGTGCCAAACGGAGTTTTAGAGATATATTGGATATTAATGAACCGTTTGGTGAAAAATTAATGGTTTAGGAGGTAATTTATGTCAAGTACTACCAGTAGTTCCAAAATCGACAAAAGCAGATACTGTAAAAGCTAGCTTGCCAAAGTTATACTTCTGGCCTCAAATGAAAAAGATTTAACTGACAAGAAATATAAAGTGAGAATAGATCAAGTATTCAGTGTCTTCTTGATTCGTGTCGGAAACGAATAAGAGCATCCAATAAAATATTATTTGGTTCTTCTTGAACACTTGGTTATCAATCCCAATGGTAATATTAGTGATTTAATAAGAGAAGTATTTATATCATTAGATTAAAATACAATTTGCGCAAATCGCATGATATAATTAAAAAGATATCTTAGCTAGCAAAAATGACTATGTTGATCAACTAAATAACGGGTTTATTGTAAAATTTTATAGTAAAAATAAAATATTTTTCTGTTTTTGGCTCAGCAGAAAATGATACCAATAATTACTACCAAGAAGAATATTTAAATACGTTAATACCAAACGGCCTTCTACCATACATGTTTGTTGTCAAGTTTATTATTTCTTACATATGTTAGTGTCACCGTATATATAATAGACTAAGTTGATCTTCCATTGTATATAGGTTGATTTCGAAGAAAAATATGTCTGTCATGCTACTGAAAAACTTAAATACGCCGAATATCTTATGTAATAGCACACATATGGTATATAGAAGTTTTGACAATAACGCCACACATGCAAAAATTATGATACTAGTCAATGTGCTTCTAAGTATATTCTTATCCCTGAATTCTACTTTCGTCTTCCGGAACTAAGGAATATCCTTTTAAATTTGTGTGAAAATAATTTTTAGTATGTTTATGTTTTGCAAATATAATAAATAAAGCACAGGGACAAACATCCTAAATATTAGACTATATTTACCGCAATATATTTTCTTGCACGAACAACTGTATGTTGTACTTTTAAGAGGTATATCAAGATCGACAACAAGAGATCTGGTTAAGGCAGAGCAACCAAAGCATTAGGAGGAAGCATACACACAAAAAATATTGTCCACAAAGAAGTATTCTTTAAGATACCATCACATTAAATACTTTTAAATTATAATACATAATTATCTAACTAACATGACAAAATTGATCATTTGTGTAAGTTTTGATGATATCCTTTTATTTTAAATTCATGTATTATGCTAATGTAATAATATTTTTTGGCATTTAGATGATTGTTGTATTATTATACATAAAAACTCTCTTATTAATTAAATTTTATTGTTCCTTCATATAAATAAATATTTAAATCATCATGTGCTATTATTAACGTTCAACGCACGTTCATAAATACTAGTATTATATTATAAGTGGAATCTTCAAAGTTAAGGTTGAATTACCAAATTACCCGTTAGAAGCTGAGTGATCATTTTGTCCTTCACCCCAAAAACCTTCTATTAAATATATAATTCCAACTGCATTTTCTTAAAAGTTATTATTTACAAATCAAAGTTTTCACTTCAACTTCTATATAAATCTTGTAATTTATTCCTTCATTAACCAGCGCACTAACTTGGCAACCTATTCATTACTACAATGTCACGACCCAAACCGATGGGCCGCGACGGGCACCTGATACCTTACTCAACCGAGTACCAACGTTATATATCATTCTTATCGTACTCTCATTGGCAAATGGGCCAAACGTGCCGTCATGGGTTAACCAGAATAAACATAAGGGAATACTCAATATAAGTCAACCCAATCTGATATAAAAACTTATACATGTGACATAGGGTCTATAAGACCAAAACTACACTGAACATAGACCGACAAGGCCGTACAATCTTTCGCGTACACGATATATGTCTACAAGCCTCCAAGGATACATAAATGTCATAAAGGTCGGGACAGAGCCCCGCCATACCAATCAACACATGTCCTAATCATACTGACCAATAGCAACTCCGGAGCAAATGGAGCGCACCAACATCTTCCGCTGAGCTGATAGCCTACTTGGAGGACTCTCGACCTGTCTATCGGGACCTGCGGGCATGAAACGCAGCGTCCCTAGGCAAAAGGGACGTCAATACAAATAATGTACCGAGTATGTAAGGAATGAAAATCAGTAAATAATAGACATGAGGAAAACATGGAGTAAAAGACTCGACATGTATGTTTGAATAACTCTGTGAATCATTAATATTATAATGCCATGCATATGTGTATAAATTTCATACCATGCATAGGTATATGCGTTCATAACATCATCAAGCCTCTGAGGGCATCCCATCATATCATCTCGGCTACTGTGGGCAAAATCATCAATGTATACCAGCTAATCAGGTGGTGGTGCGTATATAACGTCATAACCTTTTTCCATATCCAATATACATATAATATACGCGTATATAACGCCTTCTGGTCATGGGTCAATGTACATGTATAAATGCATTAAATGCATAAGAAATACGTTAATAAGATTTTTTCGAATATCATAAAATCAATATGCCTTTCGGACAAACTTTATCAAATACGTATTTTTTTGAGACCCATAAACAGAGGATATAATAATAATTCACATGGGGAATCAAGAATATAGACACCCCTAGTATTTCTATGAATAGAGTCATTTATGAAAGTTGCGTATTTTTCTCGATTCGTTTGTATCATTTGGATCATGCCAAAAAGAAAGAAGGGATAGCCTTAACATACCTGAGACGATTCTCTTGACAATCCCTCTAACACACGTCAATTGCGACAACACGTAACGACGGATCGAAGTAGAGAAAAATTCGTATGATATTCTTGGAGAAAGATTGCACCGTACTCCCTTAGAATCGCAAATCTCACGCCTCGAAGTTTTAAGTGAATTGATTAAGCTCGATCGTCACTTTGCAAATCTTAGCATCCCTCTTTAAAATTTATGAACAATGTTACTGTTGATACCTAATTTTCCCTCATATTTTTCAAATATATATATATATATATATACCTTCAAAATAGCGAATATGCATCATCGTTTGATTTACAAGTATACACAAGTATTTTTCATAATTTTGTATAATTTTTAAAGACTTTAAATCAATTTATTTCTGTATTTTTATTATATAAATATCCAATAATTACCCTACAAATTATTTTTATAATTATTTAATCATATAAACTTATTATTTATACCAATATGAGGTTTTAAATATTTTCAGTGCATTTATCATAATTACATTTGCCTTTTTAGGGCCAAATCGCATATTTTGCAATAATAGCCCATATGCATATATAATTACATTATTCATATAGAAAATGATGTTTTATATTTTTATATTGTTAATTAATTATTTTTAATCATTTTTATGCATAAATGATATTTTTGTTATTTATTAATTATTTTATAAGTTATTTATTTGTTAAATAATGAGTATTTAAAATCTAGCCCTAAAATCCCCTATTTTCGGATTTAACCCAACACCCTTACACCAGCCCAATGCCCTTGGCCCAAGACCCATTAGCCCAAGACCCATACCCATTTAAACACCGACCCAGGACCCCTTTAAATCGTGACCGTTGATCTCTAAGATCAACGGTCCATGTTACACCCTCCCCTTTAAACCAACCTAAACCCCTAACCCTAATCATTCTATACCACCTCGCCGCCCTGGAATTCCCTCGTCTCTCATCTCTCATGAACCCTAGCCGCCGTTCTTATCACCCCTTCCCCCCAAATCCGGCCCTAAAACGGAATACACCATGGATTTCCTTACCTTATTTACCTCTCCTCACCACTAGCCACTCGTCTATGATCTTACTTAGTTGCTTGCCTAACATGGTAACCAAATCTTGTCAAAATCGAACCGAATCGGTTCACACCTCTAATTTATGTGGCTATTCCGTCTATGTTCATCATTAATTCTTTGTGAGTAACGAATATTCTTCATATCTGTTGATGATTCTTACCTACCCCAAATTAGGATTTTCAAACCCTTTCAGTCAGACCAAAATAGGTCTGATTTTCTGATTTTTAATGTTATTCCACTTCTATTCATCTTATTTTGTGCGATTTTTACTTTATTTTCCACCGATTTCACACTTTTCCTAAAACTCAGGTTTGAAACTTTCTCCTTTTCTTACCGATTCTGGTGAATCTTTCTTTATGTGTTCGATTACTTTCTTTCCTTATGTTTTCCCTGATTTTTACTTTAATATTTGTTTGAATATTCTGAATAATTTTTGTTTTGGTATTATTTATGTTTTCTTTAATATTTGTTTAAATATTCTGAATATTTTTTGTTTTGGTATTATTTGTGTTTCCTTTAATATTTGCTTAAATATTCTGAATAATTTTTGTTTCGATATTATTTGTGTGTCCTTTAAAATCTGCCTTAATAAGTCTGAACGATTTGTGTTTTGGTATGTCTTTGTATATACCTTAAATATTCTAAATAATCTCGGGTGTTTCCCTGATTTGCTGAATCCCTTGATTTGTGCCCTAAATTACCTATAACTGATTCTGAAATATTTTCTTGCATATTACTGATTTGTTTCCATGTTTATGTGCTGATTTCTATCACTATATATATTTTTCCCCCATTCCCTTTTGAAAGGACCTTCGACTACTTTCTGAACTCACTATAGACTTACTAGACTTAAGGTTATTCTGATTTTGCATTCTATACTCTAACTTTAGCTGGCTGGAAGCCAAGGCCAGTCAGCTCTGAAATCTTGCTATATACTATGGACTTCCATACTTTGTACATTTTTTTCGCTTAACCGATGAGTCACCTAACTTCTGCCCTTTCATTTTTATATGTCCCTGATTTGTATATATGATTACTACTGAATTTGTTATTTAATATGCTTTGGAAGGGTGTTTAGGTATAGCTCTATCAAATATGTATGTCTTAGTCCCTTTAACACTTAATTTCTCCTAATGTTACCTGTGCTGAAGTTATTTGAACTTATTTAAGGTCTATCCAGTTAGTGTATCAATCCCTGAATGCCTATGAATATGTTTATCCCCTTACCCGATCTTTGGTGATACGAACTGGTTAATCCAGAGTTATTTGCAAAATAGGTGCCCTAACGCACCTTAATCCGTTAGGTGGCGACTCTCTCTTTTAGTATCCTTCCTTTAAAAGAGTTGTCACAACGTCGAAGCCCGATTTCGCGAGAAAGAAGGGGCACGATAGTTACTAATAAAGAATGGGATGTTGTTCTCTACAAGAATGGAAAATGAATATAGCCGTACCTTTTTTTTTGCTTGAATTCTTGCTGAAGCTAAATGTCACGTTACTGAGGATGCTAATATGCAAATTCTTGTTTTGAATTTGCTGAAATGAATTAGAGAGGTTAAAGAGATATCCATGTCTCTTTAAGTGAATTAGAGAATGGATTTTAATATCTTGGTGGTGTGGGCCCCACCTTTCAAAGTGACTTAAGAGTCATCAAATAGAAGCTGCCACGTTAAAGGTCCTTAAACTTTATCCAAAGACTTCGAGTTTCAAATGAATTCTTTAAAAGTGTTGGTTGGTAGGCCCCACTTATAACTTTAATGCTTAGCAAGCCTTCTTATCCCAAAGTGTGATACTAACGTAGCATACATATTAGTCATATATCACTTTAGTTGTCATGGTCCCACGTGGACAAGACAATTCTTACACTTATCCACTTAAATTAATAATTAATCAATTATCACAAATTACTTAAAATACTACTCACTTTTAACACACTTTATATACCCTACTATCATGGTCATGTGGTACCTTGTATGGCACTAGTCCATAAATACGAGGTATTGTAGCTTGGACCGTATTTTATCTCAAAATGTCAAACTTCAACGAAATTCATTTTCTTCGATTTGCTTACCCTCTCACCTTCACGAATTTACTCATCACTTGTTTGAAATAGCATAATGCTTATAATCTCAAAATAATATCATTCCCGAACTTAAGTTGATTAACTTACGATGAAACTTTAACGTACAAAAATACGGGATGTAACATTATCCCACCCTTTGGAACATTCGTCCTCGAATGTTGACTGATGCACTTATCATTATCATAACCTATAGTTCTTGTGAATGCTTTAGTACTCTTCTTGCCATCTAGGCAACTGTTCTGTGAATAAATCCAAGGGTCAGGGCATTTTCCCCTTTAGGCCTCTTTCTCACACCACGACTTATGGTCGGAATCCTTTCAATCTCGTAACTGTTGTTACTTTTTATCATGCAGCATGTACGATTCTGACCTTGTAAATGTGCCTATGCGACTCTTCTCTCCTTTTCCTCCAGCTTTTAGCCAATCTCTAGGCCTCACTTTGTAAACATATACAAAGCTTGATAAGATATCCCTCTGGGCATCTATAAGTACACTGAAGTTCTGTGCTCGGTACTTTATTGAACTTACGAATATTGCTATATCTTATTTCATAGACCCGGTTATTCATCCGTATGACTTTACTGCATCTAGGTAGGTAATACTGTACCATAACTCTTACTTCGACTTATCGTTATTGAGGTCTGCTACCAAACTCCAGGTTATTTTCATTGCTTATCCTATATGTATAAATCTAAGTCCTTTAATGCTTCTTCGTCACTGTTCATCTCAAGAGTGATGGCCTATTCTCATCTCATACTTTGTAACTTTTATCCATCAATTGTTGATTCACCTCAATATTGATCTATAATCTACCATTGATAACTTGACCTTTTATGTAATCACTAGGGCTCATGTCTCATCGGGGAACATCTGAAATGATCAGACTGATCTACCTGGGGCGATACCATGCTTTCATAACAGTATTTCATAGCATCTCAATGTGATTCACCTTATGTGGGTATTTTAATCCTGTACAATTCATGAAATCAAATCATTACTCAATCGAAGGTCCAAACGTCATCCTTTATCTATCGTAATTACACCCTCATTCTACTACCAGGGCATCATTACATCTCTTCTAAATGTTACTAGCCTTAGACTCCTTTGAGTTCATTCAGGCTATACTGAGCTTTTTATAACTTAGACAAACCATCAGCTCTCTTATTTTCATGGGCTTAATCCCGAGGACTTATCCATTCTCGTCACCTTCTCACTTGTCTTTCCTTATCCTTACTCATGTCTTCCTAAGACCCTGTCGCTCTACCATACTGTAGCTTGCGACCTACATATATCTATTTATATTACTCACAACCTTTCAACTTGCTTGCATCATAGATTTCCTTGTATCATTCTGGAACTTCAAGCGAGACATCACATCGTCTCTAACTCTTCTTTACTCGTTTAGATAGACCTCTCGATATTTAGAAACCATAGGTTGGAAGATATGCCACTGACGATGCCGCTATCATTCCTGGATACTGAATCCCAGCGCTTCTAGCCTTTTATCTGAAGTGTGGACTATTCACAACCTTCAGCATGTGAGTATCTCGTATGTTGTTCATCTTTACCTTACTTACCTTAAAATCTCGCATCACATCTTCTAGCTCTTTCATGACCTGCCTTCCACATAGGTATAATTCACATCCACAACTTAAAGCTCTATTATAATACTTGCACCTCTGGTGCATACACAATCCGGTGGGAGCTTCATACTGACTTCTCATGAGGCTGGTATTCTTCTAACTGGCTTTATCGTAGAGTCGTTATAGAATATGGCTACTGTACTATCTCTTTTGTACCTCTGATATTTAAGAGTAATCCTGCAATGTTCTCAATCACGAGGTCTATAATTTTCTTGGTCCAATAATCAGACTCCTGATTTACTTGGTTGATGTAACTCTTTTAGTTTCTTCTTGTAACGACCCGACCTATCGTTTTGAGAGTTAGATCCCCGAACCCCTATTAACTGATTTCCCCATATCTATTTCTGCTATTGTGACTTGTCGGGATGATTGGTTTTGAGTATCAGAGTGTTTTGGGACACTTAGTCCCTAAATGAGAGCTTAAGTCTTAGAATTTGGACAGTAGTCGGAACTATGTGAAGATGATTCCGAAATGGAATTCTGTCAATTCCGTTAGCTCCGTTAGGTGATTTTGGACTTAGGGGCATGTCCGGATTGGGTTTTGGAGGTCCGTAGCTTATTTAGGCTTGAGTTGGCAAAAATTAATTTTTTGGAGTTTTGGACCGGTAGTGGAAATTTTGATATCGGGGTCGAATTTCAATTCTGAAAGTTGGAGTAGGTCCGTAATGTTGAATGTGACTTGTGTGCAAAATTTGGGGTCCTTCGAACCCGGTTTGATTGGTTTCGGCATCGGTTGTAGGAATTTAAAGTTTCAAGTTCTTTAAGTTTGAATTGGAGGGTGATTCGTGATTTTAGCGTTAGTTGATGTGATATGTGAGCTCGACTAAGTTCATATGGTGTTTTAGGATTGGTTGGTATGTTTGGTTGAGGTCCCGGGGGCCTCAGGTGAGTTTCGAGTGCTTAACGGATCAAAAGTTGGATTTGAGTTGCTGCTGAAGTCTTCATGCATATGTCATTTTCGCACCTGCGGTGGAGAGACTGCAGGTGCGTGATCTCACGTGCGGAGAGGCAAGTGCAGAAGCGGAAAAATGGATGAGTACCAGGGGTCACAGGTGTGAGGTGAATTCCGCATCTGCGATGCCCGCAGATGCATCAGGGTCATCACTGGTGCGCAATGTCCGCAGAAGCGGAAGGGATTTCTGCAGGCGCGCACGCGCAGGTGAGGCCCTTTCATCGCAGGTGTGAAGGCAGAGGGGCTAAGTGATTTGCGCAGATGCGCACATTTTTCTGCACAAGTGCACCCGCAGGTGCGGAAATACCTGGGCAGGGGTTAAAATCGAAGGGCTTCACGATTTTTGTCATTTTTGGATTTTGCAACTCGGCTTAGGGCGATTTTTGAGAGCATTTTCGAGAGATTTCTTGAGGTAAGTCCCTTGTGCTTATTTTTGATCAATAATCTTGCTTCCCCATGTATTTTCCCACCTAGTTAGTGTGTATTTAAGGTGGAAATTGGGAATTGGAGGCTAGGGATTTGGAAGTTTGATTTGTGGATTTGGAGGACCATTTGGTGTCGAATTTTAGTAAATTTGATATGGTTAGACTCGTGAGTGAACGGGCTTTCGTATTTTATGATTTTACCCTATTCTGAGACGTGGGCCCCATGGGAATATTTGAGTTAATTTCAGAATGTTTGTTAAATTGTTGATTTCATTAATTAGATGAGTCTATTATGGTTGTATTTATGATATGTAATTGCTTTTGGCTAGATTTGGGCCATTCGGAGCCGGGTATTTGTGGGAAAGGCATTGTGAACGATTGATTGAGCTTGGTTCGAGGTAAGTGGCTTGCCTAACTTTGTGTGGGAGAAATACCCTTAAGATTTGGAACTATTATGATATGTGAGCGCCGTGTATGTGAGGTGACGAGTACGTACACGGGCTAGTTGTGGTAAAACCCGATTTTCTTACTGAGCAGCAACATGTTATTCTGTTATTTTGAGTTATACCATTTTAATGAGTACTAATCTATTTTCATTCTTAATTGAGTTATTCCAATATGTGTAGCTATCATGTTTAGTCTAATACAACATGTCTACGTGTCTTAATTGTTTATGTGAATTATGTGCAACATGCTTAGTGAATTTCCTGCTTCTTCCCTGACTGGTACTTACTCTAAATTGTAAGAATTTCGTGATGTTGTTGTATTTCTATCATTCGCGCCGCATATTTACTTTGGGACTACAGAACGGTATTCCGGAAGATCCCCCTGTACTGCATATTTACTTTGGGACTACGGAATGATATTCCGGGAGATCCCCCTGTCTTGCACATTTACTTTGGGACTACAGAACGGTATTCCGGGAGATCCCCCTACACATTTACTTTAGGACTACGGAACGGTATTCCGGGAGATCCCCCTGCACATTTACGTTTGGGACTACTAGATGTTATCTCGGGAGATCCCGTGTTGTGTTTCTGTGTAATAAACTTTTACCTTCTATGATTTCATTGTTGTTAAATTTTAGCCTTTATTTTATTGCGGTATTACACTCTATATTGTTTTATTATCTATTTACCAGTAGGGCCTTGACCTGACCTCGTCACTACTCGACCGAGGTTAGGCTTTGGCACTTACTGGGTACCGATTGTGGTGTACTCATGCTACTCTCTACACATGTTTTTCATGTGCAGATCCAGGTGCACCTTATCAGCCGCACTATCAGTGAGTCATGACAGCTTTGGAGACTTCAAGGTATATCTTTCGCGTTCACAGACCTCGGAGTCCCCTTCTACTCTTTCTCATGTCCATTGTCTTATGTATTTTTTCCTTGTTAGACTCTGATGTATAGAGACACTAGATTTTTCCTTTTGTAGTTTGTGATTCACGATGTTTCGCGTTTTGGAATTTGTTGTGAATTTTTGAATAGTTGGTTAAATTTATATTTTTATTTCATTATTCCGCAAAATGTTAGTCTTACCTGGTTGTAGAGACTAGGTGTCGTCACGACGTCACACGGAGGAGAAATTGGGTTGTGATAAGTTGGTATCAGAGCTCTAGGTTTGTAGGTGTCGTGAGTCACAAACTGGTTTATTAGAGTCTCGCGGATCGGTACGGAGACGTCTTTACTTATCTCCGGGAAGCTATAGAACTGTTAGGAAAATTTCACTACTTTGATTCCTTGTCATGAGAAATTTTTTGACTTCAGAGATTCTAAATTTCTGTATTTTATTCTCTCACAGATGGTGAGGACACGTACAAGCGGATCTGATAAACAAGCACCCGCGCCTCCTGCTAGAGCCGCGAGAGGCCGGGGCCGGGTAGAGGCTGAGGACGTCCACGTGGTGCAGCCAGAGCACCTGCACGAGCTGCTACAGAGGAGCCCCCAATAGTTCAAGCTGGAGGGCAGACACCTGAGATACCTGTTGCTGCACCAGCCCTCGAGGAGACTCTAGCCCAGTTTCTGAGCATGTTCAGCACCTTAGCTCAGGCTGGATTGATTCCACTTGCTCCTGCCACATCTCAGGCCGGGGGAGGAGCACAGACTCCCGTCGCTGGTACTCTAGAGCAGCGAGTTCAGGTCGACCAGGTTCCAGAGATTATACCAATGCAGCCGGTAGCTCCAGCTCAGCCCGAGGTTAGGGCAGCAGCTTCTGAGGTGAAGCAGCTTAGACTTAAGTGGTACAAGAAGTACCACCCACCTACTTTCAACGGATTAGCTATAGATGATACTCAGGGTTTTCTAGAGTAGTGTCATCGTATTCTCCATACTATAGGCGTAGCGGAGACGAGCGGGGTTTCTTTTACAATATTCCAGCTTAGAGGAGCAGCCTATCAGTGGTGGCGTGCTTATGAGTTGAGTAGTCCGGCTGAGGTAGCTTCACTTATATGGACTTAGTTCTCGGACATGTTTTTGAGAGAGTATGTCCCTCAGAGCCTCAGGGACTCATGGCGCGCGGAGTTTGAGCAGCTGCGCTAGGGTGCTATGACTGTGTCAAAGTATGCAGTTCGCTTTAGCGATTTGGCCCAACATGCACCGGCCTTAGTTGCCACAGTTCGAGAGAGGGTTCGACAGTTTATTGAGGGTCTCCATCCTAGCATCCGGAGTAGTATGGCCAGGGAATTGGAGATGGATATTTCTTATGAGCAGGTTGTGGGTATTGCCAGGAGATTCGAGGGTATGTTTGCCTGGGATAGAGAGGAGAAAGAGGCCAAGAGGTCTCGAGTGGCTAGTTATTATTCTGGAGCTCGTGCCCCAGCAGCTCGCCATGGTAGGGGTTAGGTGATCCCCCCCGTTCATTCAACTCTTCCAGCCTCCAACGGTGTTCCAGCTCCTTCTAGACCCCAGGAGCCTTATTATGCACCGCCAATATCTAGTGTGCCTCATGCACGGGGTGTTCCTATCGGCCAGTCCAGCAGACCTGGCCCGAGCCAGTCACAACAGCCACGCCCTCCCAGAGCTTGTTTTGAGTGTGGCGACACTCGCCACATGGTGAGCGATTGCCCCAGGATCAGGAGAGGTGCAACTCCACAGATTTTTCAGCCACAGCGTGCTCCACCGGGTCCTCAGGCTATGATTACAGCACCATCTGCCACCCCGCCTGCTCAACCAGCTCGAGGTGGAGGTCGGGGGGGTAGAGGTCACCCTAGAGGGGGGAGGCCAGGCATGATATTATGCACTTCCTGCTCGTACAAAGGCAGTTGCTTCTGATTTTGTCATTACAGGTATTGTTTCGGTCTGTCATAGAGATGCGTCGGTATTATTTGACTGAGGCTCTACATATTCTTATGTGTCCTCTTATTTTGCTCTGTATTTTGGTGTATCTCGGGATTCTTTGAGTTCCCCTATTTATGTATCTACTCCTGTGGGAGATTCTCTTGTTGTGGACTGCGTGTATCAGTCGTGTTTGATTGCTCTTAGTGGTTTTGAGACCAGAGCCGATTTATTATTGCTCAGCATAGTAGACTTTGATATTATTTTGGGCATGGACTGGTTGTTGCCCCATTATGCTATTCTTGATTGTCATGCTAAAATCGTGACGCTGGCTATGCCAGGTTTATCGTGATTAGAGTGGAGAGGTACCTTAGAGTATACTCCCAGCAGTGTTATTTCTTTTCTTAAAGCTCAACGAATGGTTGAGAAGGGGTGTGACACGTATCTAGCTTATGTGAGAGATGTCAGTATTGATATCCCTACAGTTGAGTCAGTTCCAGTAGTGAGGGACTTTCCAGATGTGTTTCCAGCTGATCTTCCGGGCATGCCGTCCGACAGAGATATTGATTTTGGCATTGATTTATTGTCGGGCACCCATCCCATCTCTATTCCTCCATATTGTATGGCTCCTCCTGAATTGAAGTAGTTGAAAGAGCAGTTACAAGAATTTCTTGATAAAGGCTTCATTCGGCCTAGTGTGTCACCTTGGGGTGCTCATGTCTTTATTTGTGAAGAAGAAGGATGGTTCTATGCAGATGTGTATTGATTACCGCCAGTTGAACAAAGTCACAATGAAGAACATGTATCCATTGCCTCGTATTGATGACTTATTTGATTAGTTATAGAGTGCCAGAGTGTTTTCCAAGATTGACTTACGTTCAGGTTATCATCAGTTGAAGATTCGGGAGCCGGATATCTCAAAGACTGCTTTCAGGACCATATATGGTCACTATGAGTTTCTTGTGATGTCTTTTGGGCTGACCAATGCCCCAACAGCTTTTATGCACTTGATGCACAGTGTGTTCCGGTCCTATCTTGACTCATTCGTTATTGTGTTTATTGACGACATTATGGTATACTCCCGGAGTCAGGAGGATCATGAGCAACACCTGAGGACTGCACTTCAGACCTTGAGAGAAAAGAAGTTCTATGCAAAATTTTCAAAGTGTGAGTTTTGGCTAGACTCAATGGCATTCTTGGGTCATATAGTATCGAGTGAGGGGATCTAGGTGAATCCAAAGAAGATTGAAGCAGTGCAGAGTTAGCCCAGACCGCCCTCAGCTACAAAGATCCGGAGTTTTCTTGGTTTGGCGGGGTATTACCGTCGGTTTGTAGAGGGATTCTCATCTATTGCAGCACCTATGACCAGGCTGACCCAGAAGGGTGCTCTATTCAGGTGGACAGAGGAATGTGAGGAGAGCTTTCAGAAGCTCAAGGCAGCTTTGACTACAGCCCTAGTATTGGTATTACCTACAGGTTCGGGGTCTTATACTGTATATTGTGATACATTACGGATTGGTCTCGGCGCGGTGTTTATGCAGGACGGTAGGGTGATTTCCTACGCGTCCAGACATCTGAAGGTGCACGAAAAGAACTATCCTATCCACGACCTTGAGTTAGCAGCTATTGTTCATGCCTTGAAGATATGGCAGCATTATTTGTACGGTGTTCCTTGTGAGATTTACACCGATCATCGGAGTTTGCAGCATCTGTTTAAGTAGAAAGATCTTAACTTACGTCAGCGGAGGTGGTTGGAGCTACTTAAGGATTATGATATCACTATTTTGTACTACAGCATGAGTTGGGTACTAAGGTTGAGTTGAGCACAACATTTCATCCTCAGACGGACGGGCAGTCCGAGCGTACTATTCAGATATTAGAGGATATGCTCTGTGCGTGTGTGATAGATTTTGGGGGTGCTTGGGACCGGTTCTTGCCACTTGCGGAGTTTGCTTACAATAACAGTTATCAGTCCGGCATTCAGATGGCACCGTATGAGGCTCTATATGGTAGGCGGTGTCGGTCCCCAGTGGGTTGGTTCGAACCCGGTGAGGCCAGATTATTGGGTACGGACTTGGTTCATGATGCCTTGAAAAAGTGAAGGTGATTCAGGATAGACTTCGCACAGCCCAGTCCAGACAGAAGAGTTATGCAGACCGAAAGGTTCGCGATGTGGCATTCATGGTTGGAGAGCGAGTCTTGCTCCGGGTTTTGCCTATGAAGGGCGTTATGAGGTTTGGAAAGAAGGGCAAGTTGAGCCCAAGGTTCATTGGTCCATTTGAGGTGTTGCGTAGAGTTGGGGAGGTTGCTTATGAGCTTGCCTTGCCTCCCAGTCTATCAGGAGTTCATCCGGTATTCCATGTTTCTATGCTCCAAAAGTATCACGGCGATCCGTCCCATGTGTTGGATTTCAGCTCAGTTCAATTGGACAAGGATCTATCGTATGTTGAGGAGCCAATGGCTATTTTAGACAGGCAGGTCAGAAAACTAAGATCAAAGAACATTGCTTCCGTGAAGGTTCATTGGAGGGGACAACCGGTCGAGGAGGCAACTTGGGAGACCGAGTAGGATATGCGTAGCCATTATCCTCATCTTTTCACCACTTCAGGTATGTCTCTATGCTCGTTCGAGGATGAACGATTGTTTTAAGAGGGAGAGGATGTGACAACCCGGCCGATCATTTTGAGAGTTAGAGCCCCAAACCCCTATTAAATTCTTTCCCCATATCTATTTCTGCTATTGTGACTTGCTGGGATGATTGGTTTTGAGTTTTGGAGTGTTTTGGGACACTTAGTCCCTAAATGAGAGCTTAAGTCTTAGAATTTGGATCGCAGTCGGAACTGTGTGAAGACGGTTCCGGAATGGAATTCCGTCGGTTCCATTAGCTCTGTAAGGTGATTTTGGACTTAGGGGCGTATCCGGATTGTGTTTTGGAGGTCCATAGCTTATTTAGGCTTGAATTGGCGAAAATTGAATTTTTGGAGTTTTGGACCGGTAATGAAAATTTTGATATCAGGGTCGGATTCCAATTTTGAAAGTTGGAGTAGGTCCGTAATGTTGAATATGATTTGAGTGCAAAATTTGGGGTCATTCAAACGTGGTTTGATAGGTTTCGGCATCGGTTATAGGAATTTGAAGTTTCAAGTTCTTTAAGTTTGAATTGGAGGGTGATTCGTGATTTTAGCGTTAGTTGATATGATATGTGGGCTCGACTAAGTTCGTATGGTATTTTAGGATTGATTGTTATGTTTGGTGGAGGTCCCGGGGGCCTCGGATGAGTTTCGAGTGCTTATCGGATCAAAAGTTGGACTTGAGTTGCTGCTGAAGTCTTCAGGCATCTGTCATTTTCGCACCTGCGGTGGAGAGACCGCAGGTGCGTGATCGCACGTGCGGAGAAGCAAGCGCAGAAGCGGAAAAATAGAGGAGTGCCAGGGGTCACAGGTGCGAGTTGAATTCCGTATCTGCGATGCCCGCAGATGCGTCAGGGTCATCACATGTGCGCAATGTCTGCAGAAGCGGAAGGGATTTCCGCAGGCGCGCACGTGCAGGTGAGGCCCTTTCATCACAGGTGCGAAGGTAGAGGGGGTAAGTGATTTGCGTAGATGCATACGTTTTGCCGCACAAGGGCCCCCGCAGGTGCTGAAATACCTGGGCAGTGGTTAAAATCGAAGGGCTTCGCGATTTTTGTCATTTTTGGATTTTGCAACTCGGTTTAGGGCGATTTTTGAGAGCATTTTCGAGAGATTTATTGAGGTAATTCCCTTGTGCTTATTTTTTATCAATAATCTTGCTTCCCCATGTATTTTCCCACCTAGTTAGTGTGTATTTAAGGTGGAAATTGGGAATTGGAGGCTAGGGATTTGGAAGTTTGATTTGTGGATTTGGAGGACCATTTGGTGTCGAATTTTAGTAAATTTGATATGGTTAGACTCGTGAGTGAATGGGCTTTCGTATTTTATGACTTTTACCCGATTCTGAGATGTGGTCCCCACGAGCGATTTTTGAGTTAATTTGGGAATTTTTGAGTGTTGATTTCATTAATTAGATGAGTCTATTATGGTTGTATTTATGATATGTAATTGCTTTTGGATAGATTTGGGCTATTCGGAGCTGGATATTCGTGGGAAAGGCATTGTGACCGATTGATTGAGCTTGGTCCGAGGTAAGTGGCTTGCCTAACTTTGTGTGGGGGAAATCCCCTTAAGATTTGAAGCTATTGTGATATGTGAGCGCCGTGTACGTGAGGTGATGAGTACGTACACGGGCTTGTTGTGGTAAAACCCGATTTTCTTATTGAGCAGCAACATGTTTTATTGTTATTTTGAGTTATACCATTTTAATGAGTACTAATCTATTTTCATTCTTAATTGAGTTACTCCAATATATGTAGCTATTATGTTTAGTCTAATACAACATGTCTACGTGTCTTAATTGTTTATGTGAATTATGTGCAACATGCTTAGTGAATTTCCTGCTTCTTCCCTGACTGGTACTTAGTCTAAATTGTAAGAATTTCGTGATGTAGTTGTATTTCTATCATTCGCGCTGCATATTTACTTTGGGACTACAGAACGATATTCCGGAAGATCCCCCTGTACTGCATATTTACTTTGGGACTACGAAATGGTATTCTGGGAGATCCCCTGTCTTGCATATTTACTTTGGGACTACGGAACGGTATTCCGGGAGATCCCCCTCCACATTTACTTTGGGACTACGGAACGGTATTCCGGGAGACCCCCCTGTACTGCACATTTACGTTTTGGACTACGAGACGGTATCTCGGGAGATCCCCTGTTGTGTTTCTGTGTACCAAGCTGTTACCTTCTGTGATTTCATTATTGTTAAATTTCAGCCTTTATTTTATTGCGGTATTACACTCTATATTGTTTTATTATATATTTACCACTAGGGCCTTGACCTGACCTCGTCACCACTCGACCGAGGTTAGGCTTGGTACTTACTGGGTACCGATTGTGGTGTACTCATGCTACTCTCTGCACATGTTTTTCGTGTACAGATCCAGGTGCACCTTATTAGTCGTACTATCAGTGAGCCGTGACAGCTTTGGAGACTTCAAGGTATATCTGCCGCATCCGCAGACCTCCGAGTCCCCTTCTACTCTTTCTCTTGTCCATTATCTTTTGTATTTTTTCCTTGTTAGACTCTGATGTATAGAGACACTAGATATTTCCTTCTGTAGTTTGTGATTCACGATGTTCCGAATTTTGGGATTTGTTGTGTATTTTTGAATATTGGTTAAATTTATATTTTTCTTTCATTATTCTGCAAAATGTTAGGCTTACCTAGTTGTAGAGACTAGGTGCCGTCACGACGTCACACGGAGGGGAAATTGGGTTGTGACACTTCTTCCCTCTGATCAACCTTTATGTAGGCTTAAGCTATCTTCTGATCTGCTGCTCATAGTATTAGTTATTACTTTAGACCTTCATGGACGCTATGGAATATCCATCATACTATCTCCGAACAATTCAATCCTTTGTCTATGACCTGGGCTCAATTCTTTCTTTTAACTTATACCGGAATCTTCTACGGCTGTATGATTGTCAACATATATGCTGCATGGATAATACCCCGAACTTTTAAGTGTGTTCATAATGTAACTAACTCTGGATCATTGTTCGAATAATTCCTTCCGTTCTTTCTCAGCTTCCTTTAAACGTAAGCTGTTACTTTTCTCGGTCTTTCTGCCTCCTTGTTGCATGCCTACTTACTTATGTTAGTTCCCACACATGCCGGAATTTTCGTGCAACTCATATGATCTCGAGTATTACTTTTGATTTTATTTTCCGATCATTAGCCATAGTAGGTGCCACTTTCTTATGGAGTGCATATAATGTTGTTGTGAGACTGTTGTTACAAGACCATTTCCTTTTTAGGTCACTGTGCTTAGGTTGCAACCTTCTTCCTTATTTCCTCAGCTAGTCTTTCATTGTGATACTTAGGGAGGTCCCTCTGACTCTTGTAAAGCCGTGAGCTTATTACAGATCTTTTGATGTCCTTCCTTGCCTATAATTATCCGTAGTTACTTACTTCTATGCCCTTGTGCTTGTAGGGTTGCTTCTAAACTGATATTTTGACTATCTTCCTAGTGGTACTCTCTTTTATCTCCATAATACTTATGTGGTACCTTTAACTACCCCAGCTCCTATCTGAATATTTCTCAAGGATCACGATATCATTATCTACGAGACTGGATTCACTATGTTGGGGTTCACTATGTTTATCTTGCACGATCTGCTGATTTGTCTGTATCCTCTTGTCTCGCCATAACTAGGCTCTTCCTAAATCAACTGCTAACTATTCATTGGCCCATTCTCATATCAACATTCCGCGTAATCTTTCTTGGGTTATTTCCTTTGTCTTAACTTACGTCTTGCACTGGCTCTTTATTTATCAATAACATCTCGGGCAGAAACCCTTACTTCCTCTCCTTGACGTCGTGCTTGCATAATGTTCTAGAATCGTAGCATATCTGTAGTATTTGGATAAGTGCAATCTCATTTCTTCCTCATTTTTATCGCATTCTTCCTTTACTATTCCATAGTTACGAGAACCACTTAATTCTGATTTAATGCCACATCACTCCATATTCCCCCCTTTAGGGGAGTACTAAGATTTAGTGCTACGATGATATGCGTATAGATGTTTTACCTCTTTATCTTTGGTGTCTTTTCACAACATCGATAATCCTTACTTGCCTCGCGGTAATCCTTCCGTACCAAGGATAACACATTTCCTTACTCGCGAGGGTGAAACTTAGTATAACTAGCACATACAATACCTTAAGCTTAACTTTGCTCACATTGCTTGCTTTTACGGAAGCGTCTTCCTGAATGACCATTCTCTGAATTTTTCATGAATCTCCTTCTATTGTCCATTCTATTATAGCCGGAACGAAATATGAAATTCTCATGATGTCGATCATTATCAAATCACTCAGTCCCTAATTCATGTTTAGTTTATCTTGTTCACCAGCCGATACTGATTTCTATTATTCTGGGGTCTGACTTTTCCTTCTGGTAGTCGCGTTGGAGTCACGAACTTACTTCTCGAAATGAGAATATGAATTTATGGCCTATACTCCTTTGTTGTCTCAAGGCCTGTCACCTCTCGTCTTTTCCTTTACTTGACTATAGACTCTGTAATACTGTTATCGTTTTGATCTACCGTTGTCATCCATGTATCATATCTTACTCATAATGCTTAATTAACTCTCTTCTTATTTCTCGCTAACATTTATGTTTATCACTTTATTCTGAAACTCGAACAATACATTCTTTTGCTTTTAGCTCCCATTGCTCCATCTACTGGCTCTTCGGGTTGCCTAACATTCTTTCTCTACTAGGGACGAGAGCCACACTAAGGTAATATTTATCCCTTCAAGGCTTTCAGTGCCTATCTTTGTAGTATTTATATCTAGCGGTACTATTTTAGAGTGCACCCTCTAGGTGTCTCACAAGGAGATTTACTAGCACATTTGTAATATCTCTTTGGAAATGTCAACTAATGCTAACAATCCATCCACCATTTTAGGTTACCCTAACCCCAGCTAGATCCTGATATCCTTCCTCCTCTTATACTACTTCTGTTAGTCCCCATATGGCATAAGTGAGATGGGTGCGGCCAATTGTACATACCTCTGTTATTGTTGAAGGTAACTCAAAATGCTTATTTTTCTCTGCCTGAATTGTAAATACTGATAATTTTCACTAGCTGGGTACCTCGTACCCTTTCTTTTTTTTCTTGTTTCTCTTACCTAATGAAAGTTGTACCTTCTGATTCTCTTATTCCTTTTTACCATACGAGTGAATAGACATTCTTGCCTTAGGGATCCTAATCAAGAAGCTTACACGTCTTAGTACACACATGATCTGCTGAATACCTCAAATTTTATCCATCATAAGCATAATGCAAAAATTGAGTTCCTTTGACTTAACTCTTCCACAGTTATATCTCTTACCAACCATCTTTCTGGATGTAGGCATCGCCGTATTATGAATAAGATAGAGTTTAGGAAATTGAGTTCTTAGAACTGAGCTCTACCACACGATCTAAAGTAAGAAGAAAGAGTGATAGTCCTAAATGCCCTGTAGCCTCCTGCTTATAAGTGTGGTGCACAACACACCCATAAACAAGACTCTACTAGACACGGCTTATAGACTCCCTAGGACAGAACTGCTCTGCTACCACTTTTGTCACGACCCAAACCGATGGGCCGCGACGGGCACCCGATACCTTACTCAACCGAGTACCATCGTTACATATCATTCTTATCGTACTGTCATTGGCAAATGGGCCAAACAGGCCGTCATGGGCTTACCAGAATAAACATAAGGGAATACTCAATATAAGGTGACCTAATCTGTTATAAAAACTTATACATGTGACATAGGGCCTATAAGACCAAAATTACACTAAACATAGGCCGACAAGGCCGTACAATCTTTCACGTACACGATATATGTCTACAAGCCTCTAAGGATACATAAATGCCATAAAGGTCGGGACAGAGCCCCGCCATACCAATCAATACATGTCCTAATCATACTGACCAATAGCAACTCCGGAGCAAATGGAGCGCACCAACATCTTCCGCTGAGTTGATAGCCTACTTGGAGGACTCTCGACCTGTCTATCGGGACCTACGGGCATGAAACGCAGCGTCCCCAGGCAAAAGGGATGTCGATACAAATAATGTACCGAGTATGTAAGGAATGAAAATTAGTAAACAATAGACATGAGAAAAATATGGAGTAAAAGACTCAACATGTATGTCTGAATAACTCTGTGAATCATTAATATTATAATGTCATGCATATGCGTATAAATGTCATACCATGCATAGGTATATGCGTTCATAACATCATCAAGCCTCTGAGGGCATCCCATCATATCATCTCGGCCACTATGGGCAAAATCATCAACGTATACCAGCTAATTAGGTGGTGGTGCGTATATAACGCCGTAACCTTTTTCTATATCCCATATACATGTAATATACGCGTATATAACACCTTTTGGTCATGGGTCAATGTACATGTATAAATTCATGAAATGCATAAGAAATACGTTAATAAGATTTCTCGAATATCATAAAATCAATATGCCTTTCGGACAAACTTTATAAAATACGTATTTTTCTGAGACCCATGAAGAGAGGATATAATAATACTTCACATGGGGAATCAAGAATATAGACACCCCTAGTATTTCTATGAATAGAGTCATTTATGAAAGTTGCGTATTTTGCTCGTTTCGTTTGTATCATTTGGATCTTGCCAAAAAGAAAGAAGGGATAGCCTTAACATACCTGAGCTGATTCTCTTGACAATCCCTCTAACACACGTCAATTGCGACAACACATAACGACGGATCGAAGTAGGGGAAAATTCGTATGATATTCTTTGAGAAAGATTGCACCGCACTCCCTTAGAATCGCAAATCTCACGCTTCGAAGTTTGAAGTGAATTGATTAAGCTCGATCGTCACTTTGCAAATCTTAGCATCCCTCTTTATGTTTTATGAACAATGTTACTGTTGATACCTAATTTTTAGCTCATATTTTCCAAATATATATATACCTTCCAAATAGCGCATATGCATCATTGTTTGATTTACAAGCATACACAAGTATTTTTCATAATTTTTTATAATTTTTAAAGACTTTAAATTAATTTATTTCTGCATTTTTATTATATAAATATCCAATAATTACCCTACAAATTATTTTTATGATGATTTAATTATCTAAACTTATCATTTATACCAATATGAGGTTTTAAATATTTTCAGTGCATTTATCATAATTACATTTGCATTCTTTAGGGCTAAATTGCACATTTTGCAATAATAGACCATATGCATATATATATATATATATATATATATATATATATATATATATATATATATATATATATATATATTACATTAATCATACACAAAATGACTTTTTATATTTTTATAATATTAAGTAATTATTGTTAATCATTTTCATGATAAATGATATTTTTGTTACTTATTAATTATTTTATAAATTATTTATTTGTTAAATAGTGGGTATTTAAAATCTAGCCCTAAAATCCCCTATTTTCGGATTTAACCCAACACCTTTACACCAGCCCAATACCCTTGGCCCAAGACCCATTAGCCCAATCCCCATACCTATTTAAACACCCGACCTAGGACCCCTTTAAATCGTGACCGTTGATCTCTAAGATCAACGGTCCACGTTACACCCCTCCCTTTAAACCAACCTAAACCCCTAACCCTAATCATTCTATACCACCTTGCCGCCCTGGAATTCCCTCGTCTCTCATCTCTCATGAACCCTAGCCGTCGTTCCTATCAACCCCCCCCCCCCCAAATCCGGCCCCAAAACAGAATCAACCATGGATTCCCTTACCTTATTTACCTCTCCTCACCACTGGCCACTCATCTATGATCTTACTTAGTTGCTTGCCTAACATGGCAAGCAAATCTTGCCAAAATTGAACCAAATCGGTTCACACCTCTAATTTCTGTGGCTATTCCGTCTATGTTCATCATTTATTCTTTGTGAGTAACAAATATTCTTCATATCTGTTGATGATTCTTACCTACCCCAAATTAGGGTTTTCAAACCCTTTCAATTTGACCAAAATAGGTCATATTTTCTGATTTTTAATGTTATTCCGCTTCTATTCATCTTATTTTGGGCGATTTTTACTTTATTTTCCAGTGATTTCACACTTTTCCTAAAACTAGGGTTTGAAACTTTCTCCTTTTCTTACCGATTCTGGTGAATCTTTCCTTTTTGTGTTCGATTACTTTCTTTCCTTATGTTTTCCCTGATTTTTACTTTAATATTTGTTTAAATATTCTAAATAATTTTTGTTTTGGTATTATTTGTGTTTTCTTTAATATTTGTTTAAATATTCTAAATAATTTTTGTTTTGGTATTATATGTGTTTCCTTTAATATTTGCTTAAATATTCTGAATAACTTTTGTTTCGATATTATTTATGTGTCCTTTAAAGTCTACCTTAATAAGTCTGAATGATTTGTGTTTTGGTATGTCTGTGTATTTACCTTAAATATTCTGAATAATCTCGGGTGTTTCCCTGATTTGCTGAATCCCTTGATTTGTGCCCTAAATTACCTATAACTGATTCTGAAATATTTTCTTGTATATGACTGATTTGTTTCCATGTTTATGTGTTGATTTCTATCACTATATATACTCTTCCTCCATTCCCTTTTGAAAGGACCTTCGACTACTTTCTGAACTCACTATAGACTTACTAGACCTAAAGTTATTCTGATTTTGCATTCTATACTCTAACTTTGGCCGGCTGGAAGCCAAGGCCAGTCAGCTCTGAAATCTTGCTATATACTGTGGACTTCCATACTTTGTGCATTTTTTTCGCTTAACTGGTGAGTCACCTAACTTCTGCACTTTCATTCTTACATGTCTCTGATTTGTATATGTGATTACTACTAAATTTGTTATTCAATATGCTTTGGAAGGGTGTTTAAGTATAGCTCTATCAAATCTGTATGTCTTAGTCCCTTTAACACTTAATTGCTCCTAATGTTACATGTGCTGAAGTTATTTGAACTTATTTAAGGTCTATCCAGTTAGTGTATCAATCCCTGAATGCCTATGAACATGTTTATCCCCTTACCCGATCTTTGGTGACGCGAACTGGTTAATCGAGAGTTATTTGCAAAATAGGTGTCCTAACGCACCTTAATCCGTTAGGTGGCGACTCTGTCTTTTAGTACCCTTCCTTTAAAAGAGTTGTGAGGATGTCGAAGCCCGATTTCGCAAGAAAGAAGGGGCGCGACAGCATGGAGACTCTGCTGGGAAAATTTTTAGGCTCTTACTATAGCGAACTTGGTCTATATGAATTAGTCTTATTTGATGAATGTGTTTCCTGGTTCTTTATCGTTACATGAACATCCCGCTTCCATTTTCCCTTTTTATGGCTACATGCACACCCTTTCCCCTATTTCCCTCTATTTTGAATTTGTATGTAAATCTTTGCTTAATTTTGTTACAATGTGCGTTTTCCTTTATTTCCTAGTCATGTTCACCTACTCCGAATCATTTTTAAATTTGCTACATCATGTCTCTCTCCCTATCCCTACCCTCTTTGCTTGCATTATTACAATTCTTTCATATTGCGTGAACTAACTTCTTCCTTGTTTTTTGTTTCTTTTTATGTCTTTACGTTTCATTTAATACTGCATTTACCATCTTCATCACGCAAAATACTTGACAACGTATTGTTTTATCTTTGCATAAAGTATGCTCCACATTATATTCCACTCGTGCGTAACTAATACCATAGCGGCACTTGATGAGTGTCCGCGCTCTTCCTAAATCACCCTTTAAATTTGGAAAGGTTTATTTGCGATAAAACTAGTCGATCAACGGTGCAATCGACGGTTCCGTGCCTTCCCCTCTCAAGTTGTCTACTTGAGGGTACCGGTCTAGACTCTTCTAGAAACCCCCACTCTTATATTAACTGTGCATGTATCATGTCTAAACCTAGTATGGGTTAGAACGTTGTCCGCGTAATAACTCTTTAAGGCAAGCCTTGTCCAAAGCCCGTTGGGATTTCCTTAAATCTCAATGGGTACGATCATGATATGTGCATTATTTGGAGAAAACATGCTGATATGCTAATCATTAATGTGTAAATAGTCGAATCCGGAAGGGAAAGGGCTAACTTTATTTGTTTTGCGGAAATAAGGCACGACGTCCCCAGGTTCGGCATGGTTCGAAGTATCCCACCTTTGTTGCTAGATTGGTGAGAAAATCTCTCGCCGAGCGACAAAAACCATGTGAAAAGAGTTCTCAGGAATTTACCTTCTTTGTTAGATATTCTGCCGAACAATGTGTTAATTGAGGCTGCCACCATGTTCTGGGATGAGAAGAGGGTCGCCTTCCATTTTGGTGATATAGAAATGACTCCCCTTCTAGAGGAAATAGGAGGCTTCGCTGGGCTCCCATGGGATAGCCCTGGCTTGTTGGTACCAGAAAATCGTACTTCTCGAGGTTTCCTAAAAATAATGGGTTTCAAGAAAATTGATGAGTTAGTCTGTCTGAAGAAATCTTATATACCATTCGACTTCCTTTACGAGCGTTATGGTCACTGCAAGTCATATCACCTTTACCATGATGAATTTGCCATCACTTCTTTGGGTTGGACTCCCCGCCGGGTTTTTGTATTCATTGTCTATTTTCTGGGGATGCTGATATTCCCGATACAAGGTGAAGGGATCCACACTCACCTAACTATGGTCACTAAGACCCTAAGGGAAGGAATTGAGGGGGCAAACTTACACTATTGTCCCAATGATTATGGCTGAGATGTACCGAGCCTTAGACCGTTGCAAAAAGGGATATAGGTATTTCGAGGGTTGCAACTTGTTGCTGCAAATATGGTTGTTGGAACACCTTCAGACAGGACAATACTGTCAAGAATTTCCGCGACGACCATGGAATGACCATATAGCTTATCACCATCCGAAGAGAATGACTTTTATCCCAGACAGGTTTGCACAACCGGGAAACGCTGTGAGCTGGGTACATTTCTTTAGCAATTTGACTGATGACAAGATACATTGGATGTTCGAGTGGTTCCCTAGCAGTGAATTCATCATCAGGTCGAGAGATATTCCTCATCTAGTGCTAATCGAATTAAGGGTAATCTATCCTTATGCTCCTATCAGAGTCATGAGGCAAGCTGGGAGAAAACATATTATACCACGAGTTTCCAAAATAGTTCATTACAAAGCAGATTTCCAAGGGAATGTTATTCCATTCAAGTTCGAGGCACAACACATGTGGCATCAAAAGATTATTATGGAGAAAGATACCATCGAGCTAGACAGGTATCATGCCGGCCATGTGTACTTCTACCCATCATAGTTGGTCGATGACATAGCAGAAGAGGTCAAGCCAGGGGTTGATTTGAGAAATAGGGTCATAGAAGACGCTGCTTAAGCACAAGTCAAATACAGGAGGTTGCGCAAAAGGGTCTTTGAATCTGAGTCCAGGCATTTGGAACAACATAAAGTGGACATGGAAGCAATCAATGAATGAAGGGGAATCGCTACTAAATCAACAGAATGTTTGGAGTATTTGGAGAAGGGTTTGATGGAACTTGAGGTAAAGATAAGGAAAAGGGTCTCAGATTGTCAGAACGCAGAGGGAAATGAAGGAGGACATCTAGCAAGGGCGTATCTGCTATTGGACATGCGCGACCTGGGGAATCTGATTGACGGAGCTAAGAAGGCCAAGCTTGGAAAAGGTCCCTCTGGGACCAAGTAGATTAGGGGTGATGTTTTCTAGATTCATTTTAGAATTTGATTGTAGTAAGGCAAATGCCACTAGTGACTATTTATAATTATTGTCGTTTTAGTAGAGATTTGGTCTATTTATCATATTAGTGAAATGATACAGTTATCGGCATTGAGTTTTCTCCAAAGCTATATGTCGCTAGGCCTACCTCAGGCAAGATGAGGTCCCCAAATTAGGACGCGAATTCTGCAATACATGTTTAAATATCGTAAATATCCTTTTAATACTCTTTACTGACTTGTTTACCTTTTGTTTTTCTTCTTTTCTTTGTTTATTCCCATCCCCTAAGGTTGGTTTATGCATACTAGCATCATCGGCATATCACACTAGATCTAGAGGTCCTCCACCTCCTCCTCCTCCAAGTGATCCTAAGAATAAAGAAAAGGCTAAGATGGATGATCTGAGCGGTATCAGGAAAGACAACGCTACATATGCAGAGAATGTTGAGACTTCGGATGGTAGGAGTATTCCGGCACAAAACGACTTGGTTTTGCGATTAGAGCAAAAGATACTGGAGTTACAAGGGGAACTTGAGCAGGTCTGTAACTTGGCAAACCATTCCCTTACCCTGAATGTTCCCGACATCAACCAACAAAACGCCCAAAACTCAACACCTCCTCAAAACACACAAAACCAGCACCCGCAAAATCCTCCCGCACCTCATCAATACGCCACGCCTCCCCAAAATCCTAATCCTCCACCAGCACCAACTCCTCCAACAGAATCATCATCATCCGACCCAGTACCCATAAACTACCACATACCATACTCCTCAGAATGCACCACAACCTACTCCTGACCCGCAAAACTCAACCAATGACCACCATTACGCCCAGATTCTCGGAGTCCACCAAAGCAATCCCATATATGTGTAAACCTTACCCCCACACCCCACAACAGACCCTATACATACCCTAATCAGCCGAGAAAGACCTGCTCATCAAGAACATGGTAGAGGAACTTAAGAAACTTACCAGCAGGGTTCAAAATATCGAAGAGGGCAAAGGCGTTGAGGGTATGAATTGTGAAGATTTGTGTATTCAGCCAGATGTAGAACTGCCATAGGGTTACAAACCTCCTAAGTTCGAAATGTTCAATGAAACTGGTGATCCGAAGGTGCACTTGAGAACATATTGTGACAAGCTTGTAGGAATTGGCAGGGATGAAAGAATCCGCATGAAGCTGTTCATAAAAAGCCTCACTGGAGATGCCCTGTCTTGGTATATCAGTCAGAACCTAAAGAAATGGGTTAATTAGGTAAGCATGGCATCAGATTTCATGGATCGGTTTAGGTTTAACACAGAAAATGCACCAAACATTTTCTATATTCAAAATCTCGAGAAAAAGCCAACGAAAACTTTCCGCGAGTATGCTACTCGGTGGAGGTCTGAAGCTGCAAAAGTAAGGCCAGCGCTGGAAGAGGAACAGATAAATAAGTTCTTCATCAGAGCTCAGGATCCGCAATACTACGAAAGATTGATGGTTATTGAAAACCATAAATTTTCAGATATCATCAAATTGGGAGAGAGAATAGAAGAAGGGATCAAAAGCGGAATGGTGACAAATTTTGAAGCACTCCAAGCCACAAATAAGGCCCTGCAGTCAGGAGGTATCTCCAAGAAGAAAGAAGTAGGTGCTGTAATGGTAGCCCAAGGTCCGAAGTCTCCTCTCACATACCAAACACCTCCACCCACATATCAGCCTTCACCTCCTAGATACCAACAACCTGCCACCATTTACCGTACCTATAACACCTAACCCGCATACTACTACTCACCACCAACTCGCCAAAACTACCAAAAACCTAGACCAAATTTCGACCTCAGACCACCCAGACAATACACCCCAATTGCTGAACCTATAGACCAACTGTACAAGAGACTAAAGGTTACCGGTTATATCACTCCCATTCTCGCTGTCGCCATGGAAAATTCCTCTCAATGGGTCAATCCAAATAAGATATGTGCCTATCACTCAGGCATGAAAGGTCATACTATTGATGAGTATCGTACTTTAAAGGATAAGATTCAGACGTTAATTGACACCAAATTCATACAGGCAAATGAGGTTGAACCTAATGTCCGTAACAATCCTCTCCCGGATCACAGGGGTGAAGGGGTAAACATGATAGAGACCGATGAAGAATGGGACTCAGAGGGGTCAATTGGACTTATTCGAGAAGGGGATAACCCTGAAACATCTCCAGTCACTCTCACACCTATCGTGGTACAAACTCAGGCGCCGATTGAAGTTGAGTTAGCCGCACCAACTCCATTTGAGGTTGAGGTAACAACACCTTTCACCGTGATGGTAGCACCTACACCGTCTTATAAGTTTAATGCTATACCATGGGATTATGTTCCGGAAGCAAAAAGGAAAGGAAAGGGAAAAATGGAAGAAACTGGTGCAGCACAAGGTATGACCCGAACTGGTAGGGTTTACACGCCTGAGCATTTGGGGGGAACAAGTAAAGAAGCCGCTTCCAGGCAGCCCATCATTGAAACCGGCCCGGATGATTTTTGGAGAAAGGTGCAAGCAAGGGAGTATTCTGTGGTTGATTATTTGAACAAAATCCCTGCTCAGATATCCATTTTATCACTACTATAGAATTCTGAGGCACACAGGAATGTGTTGATGAAAGTGTTGAATGAGGCTTATGTACCCAACAACATTACCAGTGGAGAGATGGCCAATATGATAGGACAAGTGTTGGAAAGCCACAAAATCACTTTTCATGAAGACGAGCTACCACCAGAAGGACTAAGTCACAACAGGGCACTGCATATCACAATGCAGTTTGAGGATAAGTTCATTTCCAGAGTCCTGATAGATGGGGGGTTCGAGTCTTAACATATGTCCACTAACTACTCTGAAAAGATTGGGTAAAGGGCTGCACGAGATACGAGTAGGAAGTATGAATGTGAAAGCATTTGATGGGTCTCAAAGGGCCACAATTGGGGAAACCAACCTCAGCCTACATATGGGCCCAACCTGGTTTGATGTTGATTTTCAAGTGTTGGACATATCTGTTACCTACAACCTATTGTTGGGACGACCTTGGATACATGCCGCTGGGGCCGTAGCTTCTACTCTAAATCAGGTCGTGAAGTTTGAGTGGAACCATCAGGAAGTGATAATCCATGGGGACGAAAGTAATCCTATTTACACCAGTCAAACTATTCTAGTCATCGAGAATAGAAGGAAGTTGGGTGGAGAAATATACCATCGCATCGAGCGCGTCAACGCAATTGAAAAGGACAAATGGTGGAGCAGTAAGATAGAAGGCATATTGGCATGGACAAGGTATGAGCATGGCAAGGATCTCTGTAAGAATCTCTAGGGGATCACCAAACCAATACAGCTAAAGCGTCATGGCACAACTTTTGGGTTTGGGTATGAATACACCTGGCATGAGTATCAGAATTGGGGTTTGGGTATGAATACACCTGGCATGAGTATCAGAATTGGTCGCCACCATGGCGTGGTCCTTATTACCCTCTAGAGCAACCAGTACCACATTTGAGCCAGTCATTTCATCAAGCTGACATGATATGGGAGTCCGAAGAAGATGAAGTTCTAGCCGATATAAGGAATCTGTTTCTAGATGATGAAGACATGGATTGCAGTGCGATAGTTCAGGAGGAGGAGGAGGAAGGCCTCATTATTCAGATCGTGGAGAAGGGAGCTGTTCTCAAGAACTGGACTGCTGCACCATCAAGGGCCCATCGAGTTCCTGGGTAGCCTGGCAATTAGAATCATTTATTTTAAAAGCAATTTTTATGAGCATTTAAGAGTATTTTGTTTTAAGCATGTTTTATTTTGAAATAATTGCTCGGGTCATCGAGCCATACCTATTTGATGTTTTCAAGATTTATCTAAATGCATTGTTGTTCTTAGTATTTATTATTATTCTTTACTTTTTTTCTCTACAGCATTATTACTACCTATCCCGATGAACTTACGACTGTGATTTGTAATGAGACAACGCAACATAAGGATAATGATTCAGAGGATTTGGAAGAGGATATAATACCCGAGGAAATTGTCAGAGAAGTGGAAAACTTTGAAAACAAGCCAAAGTCCAATTTGGATGAGACTGAAACAGTTAATCTAGGAGACTCTGAAACAGTTAAGGAAACACGTGTAAGCATTCACCTGTCACCATCAGAGAAAGAAGAATACACTCTTTTCCTGAAGAAATACGAGGATATCTTTGCATGGTCCTATGATGATATGACCGGTTTGAGCACGTCCATAGTGGCTCATAAACTACCTACCAACCCAATGTGTCCGCCGGTAAAGCAGAAGCTCAAAAATTTCAAGCCAGATATGAGTTTAAAAATCAAAGAAGAAGTCACCAAGCAGATCAAAGCTAAGGTTCTTAGAGTGGTTGAATATCCAACTTGGTTGGCTAACATCGTGCTAGTTCCGAAGAAGGATGGGAAAGTCAGAGTATGCATCGATTATCGGGACCTAAACAAAGCAAGTACCAAAGATGATTTCCCGTTACCCAACATACACATACTGATCGACAACTGCACCAAGCATGAACTCCAATCCTTTGTGGATTGCTTCGCGGGATATCATCAAATCTGGATGGATGAAGATGATGCCGAAAATACAGCTTTTATCACACCATTGGGGGTGTACTGCTATAAAATGATGCCATTTGGTCTAAAGAATGCTGGGGCCACTTATATGAGGGCCATGAAAACTATTTTCCATGACATGATACACAAGGAGATAGAGGTATATGTGGATGACGTCATCATCAAATCCAAGAAAAGTACAGATCACATAGCAGACTTGAGGAAATTCTTTGATCGGCTTCAGAGGTACAATTTGAAATTGAATCCTGCAAAATGTGCCTTTGGTGTCCCTGCAGGAAAATTATTAGGATTCATCATCAGCCGTCGAGAAATTGAGCTAGACCCATCAAAGGTCAAGGCTATCCAGGATTTGCCACCTCCAAAGAACAAGAAAGATGTGATGAGCTGCTTAGGACTTCTTAATTACATCATCCACTTTATAGCACAATCAACTGTGATCTGTGAGCCGATTTTCAAAATGTTAAAGAAGGATGCCACAACCAATTGGACTAAAGACTGCCAGAACGTTTTTGACAGAATCAAAGAATATTTGTCCACACCGCCAGTCCTGGTCCCGCCAGAACCTGGTAGACCACTGCTACTCTATCTCGTCGTATTAGATGGGTCTTTCGGTTGTGTCTTGGGACAACACGACGAGACGGGAAGGAAAGAACATGCCATATACTATCTGAGTAAGAAGTTCACACCCTACGAAGCACAGTATTCTTTGCTGGAACGCACCTGCTGTGCTTTGACCTGGATAGCCCAAAAACTGAGGCACTACTTATGTGCCTCTACCACATATCTCATATCAAGGATGGATCCTCTGAAGTACATCTTCCAGAAACCCATGCCTATAGGGAAGCTAGAAAAATGGCAGATATTGTTGAGTGAATTCGACATCGTCTATGTAACTCAGAAGGCGGTTAAGGGACAAACATTAGCGGATCGTCTTGCGGAAAATCATGTAGGAGGAGAATACAAACCACTAAAAATGTATTTTCCTGATGAAGAAGTATCATTCGTAGGAGAAGATATCGCCGAAACCTACAACGGGTGAAGAATGTTTTTCGATAGAGCCGCAAACTTCAAAGGAGTGGGTATTAGAGCCATTTTGGTGTCAGAAATAGGTCAACATTATCTGGTATCCGTGAAACTCAAATTTCCGTGCACCAATAATATGGCAGAATATGAGGCTTGCATATTGGGGCTCAATTTGGCCGTTGACATGAATATCGAGGAACTACTAGTAATTGGTGATTCAGATCTTCTGGTACATCAGGTGCAGGGAGAATGGGCTACAAAGAATACCAAGATATTACCATATCTATATCATGTGCAAGAGATGATGATGATGTTCACGAAGATAGAGTTTAGACATGTCCCGAGAATCCAGAATGAGTTCGCAGACGCATTGGCTACTTTGTCCTCCATGATACAACATCCGGACAAGAATTTCATCGACCCCATTCTGGTAAGGATTCATAATCAGCCAGCTTACTGCGCTCATGTTGAAGAAGAAGCAGACAAGAATCCATGGTTCCATGATATCAAGGAGTACTTGGCAAAATGAGAGTACCCAGAGCATGCAAATCATACTAAAAAATGCACGCTCCGAAGATTGTCCAACCATTTCTTCCAAAGTGGAGGAATTATGTATAGAAGGACTCCAGACTTAGGATTATTATGGTGTGTTGACGCCAAGGAAGCTTCCAAACTGCTCGAAGAGATACACTCTGGAACTTGCGGACCACACATGAATGGTTTCATTTTAGCCAAGAAGATACCGAGGGTAGGTTATTTTTGGATGACTATGGAAACAGACTGCATCGAGTATGTTCAGAAATGTCATCAGTGCCAAATACACGCAGATATGATACAGGTGCCGCCAAATGAACTCAATGCAACGAGTGCACCTTAGCCTTTTGCCGCTTGGGGAATGGACGTCATTGGACCAATCAAGCCCGCCGCTTCAAATGGGCACAAGTTCATTTTAGTGTCCATAGACCACTTCACAAAATGGGTCGAAGCTGCATCCTACAAAGCTGTAACCAAGAAAGTCATCGCAGATTTTGTCAGAGATCGTATTCTTTCTTTTTCTTGCCTTTCCTTCTCAACATTATTTTTCTCTTTTGCCTTGATACCTTTTTCAAACTCCTCGTCTCTCCCCCAAACTTATATTTTTAGCCAATTGTTTTACAAGAGTGTTAAGGAAAGCTCGGGTGCCAAGAGATGGTCACAAGAAAACAGGTAAAGGCTTGTAACGTGGTGATCAAATGAGAAAGGTTTTAGGCTCAATTGGGTTGACTAGGGAGAACAACTTTGGTGGGACATGGAAAGTTTCAAACGGGTCAAGGAGAGCCTACAATCACTTCTCAAGCCAAGCAAAACTATTTCGCCTAGAAACACATTCGGGGCAAGTTCTAGACCATTCGCATGGGTACTTGGACTTGCACCAACAACATCTCACCTCTCACGCAGCTGGATTATTAAAGCTGATAGAGTCGAGGGCCCACAACGACTATATTCAAGATTGAAAATCACTATGGTTCTACTAAACCACTCGATGATTGCCTAAGTCAACACAAGAGTCAAAAGGTCACTAACTAGAGCTATTTCTTTCCAAAAATCTTGTTTTTAACCATAAGCACGTAGTTAAGTGTGTTGGTACCAAGTGAAGCATGTTTGACTCTTCGATCATGACTCAATTATGTCTTTTTATTCATTATTACTACTATTATTCCCTAACTACCAAAAATGGACTCACTTCCTTAAGAAGGTTATCACGCCATCCATCGTTGGGAAGAGTCACCTGGTTCACACAAAAATCACCTTTGGAAAGAACCGTGGCATTAGAAAACGAAAGGCTTATTGTCCACTAAAACATAAAAAGAAGCTATTAAAGTAAAAATAAGCTACTAAATAAAAAAAACAAATAAAAAAGAAGCTACTAAGTCAAGACAAACATAAAGATAAAGAAGCTAAAAGCTAAACGACTATACATAAAGAGGGATAAGAGAGAATATATACATAACAAGAAAGAGGAAGAAAATAGTACTAAGTTAATTATAGGCACATTTGTCTCATAGTTATCAAAATACATCATCAGAATCATCAAAATGTCAAAAAAACTGCCCCCCGAATATTGTCCCCAACGCTTAACAAAATAAGAGTATAAGAAGGGTGAGAGTAAAGAAAACTCCCTATGGCTCAGTGGTCATCTTTGTGTCCCCAAGAATGGCACCGACCTTAGTCTTTAATTGGATCTCATCATCCTTAAGTCCGAGAGTAGCTGGGTTGGTGAACATCTGGCGGACTGCCTCAGTAGTGTCAGTAGCAAGATCTGGTTCTTCAGACTGGCCAGCTGCTGTGGTGGGCTCTGTGGGATCTGGGCCTAGGTGGTGCGGGTCTATCAACATGTCGAATGGAATGTCTCCGGCTACTGCAAGCTCAGTGACCTATCGTTGGAGCTTATCCACTGATTTCTTCGAAGCCTGTGACTCCCACATCTTCTTTACTTCTTTGCCCAATTCTTCAATCACGGACCTATGATGTACCAGAGTGGTGATGATAGTGTTCTGGTTTTCCAGGATCTTCTTCAATATTTCTTCGACTGTGGGAGGAATCAGGGGTGCCGACATAGATGACTGTGCTGCAACATGACCGGATAAGTCAGAAAGCTTTGCAGTAGCTGTCTGCATCTAGTTGTTGAGGCTCGCCAAAGTTTGGGAGACTCGCAGTGTGAATAATGGAGAAGAAGGCACTGAGGCTGAAGGTGGAGGCATGGCAGCTGCATTGGAAGAAGGCATTGCTAAAGTGGATGGCATATCTACTGACTCTGCAGTTACCACCGAAGGCTCATCAGACTGGCCTACGGTAGTAGTCAGCTGACCCTTTCTCTTTGGGTTCTTCGGATCCATCAGAGAATACCAAGATAAGGGCTTCTTTGCCCAAACCTTTTTGTCAAAGTCCCTTAGATCTACCCGTGCATCCGTAAGATACTCTGTGAGGGTGTTGGGATATGGGTAGGAAGTATCAGCCTGCCTGGCGACCACTATCATATTAGCCGACATCACAGAACCCACATTGATTGGGTATCCGGCTATAATAGATGCGACTAGAACTGCTCGTGGAATATGTAAGTTGGTCTCGTTCTGGCACGGGTCTAGTGTGATGCATACGAAGGTTTGCCACCCCTTCGCCTCAAAATTCAGAGTGTTCTACTGAATAGGAACCCTTGCAGTGATCCATGGTGGTGGTGGCTCGGGGACCGCAAGAATCTCATCTAGCCATAGGTGACCTGCATCACCCATCGCCAGCTTCTCCAAGTATTGCACTGGCTCCACATCCTCAAACCCAAAGTAGGAGTTCAATATGTGCTGGTCGAACCGCACCTTCAAATTTCTCACTTTTGTCACTTTGGTCCCTTTCTTGATATGTGCCACATTGGCATAGAACTCGTGGACCAAGTATTCCTTTGCATCCACAACTGACTAGGTGAACCACATCCACCCCTTTCTCTCTCGGAACTGCCTCAACACTTCTGGATTGTACTTGTCAAGGTCTTGAAGTAAGAACTTTTGCTCAAGAGTGAGCGATCTCACCGGCCACCACCCATGGAAACTGGTGAAGGTGGCTAGACTCACAAACCCGTCCTCCCAGACCTCTTTCTTCTTCGAACTCTCAAGCCCGATAACTGTGGAATCACCTCCTCTACCATCGTCCGAAATATCATCAACAACGGCTGCTAGTGCCTCAAGGACATGTGTTGCAGAGGGATTTGAAGCCTGACTTACACTCTCCGAACCCTCAGAAGTGCTCTGTGAAGAGGAAGGTTCATCTATAAGTTGGTACCTTCCCTGTGGCTATTGTGGCTGTGATTAGACCACATGCTGTTCTTGCACTGAGTCACCCTCCGATGCTTCCCGAGATGGGGCAAATGAACTAGATTCGGAGGGCTCGGACTGTCTTCCTCAGCATGCTGTGGCTTTCTTGCTGATTACCCTTTGAAGGGCGAGGGGTAAATTTCTTTTGCCTCTACCTCTAGAAGGCTCACCCCTCCCCTTTGACGTGTCACCACGACCTCGAGATCTGACCATTTTCTGTAACAAGCAACAACAATAGTTAGTTATGGTTCAATTGTAAACAAGCAGTATAACACATTTCAGAACATGAGTGCAGGGTGGGGAAGTGCGGTCCGCACAAAAGCAAGTGCTGCCGCAGACTAGGTTGTGCAGACCGCACAATTTGGAAGTGTGGCCGCAGTGATGAAACTACGGTCCGTAAAATTTTGAGTGCGACCGCACATCTAAAATACGATCCGCATAATGTTTATTGCGACTGCACATTGGGTACCTCAAAATAACAACTCTCTAAAGAGAGAGGTTGGCCTGATCTGCGGTCGCACACATATTTTTGCGGCCGCAGTGAAATTTTTGCGGTCCGAAGAATTATGATTCACCAACTGCCCTAATCTCCACTTCTGCGGACCGCACAATTTCTTGTGCGGCCGCAAATTTCAAAATAAATCGGGCAGACTTTCTAAAGGTTATAATTTTTGCACAGATTTGACATGGTAATAGCAATAAAACATGATAATCAAGATACCCATTCTCCAAATAGCAATTGGGGGTTGACCCAACACAATTTAAACCCCACATGGCATGTAAAGATTGATTTCTAGTGACAAATAGCTTGAACTAACTAACAAATTAGAAATTAGCCTAAAAATTGAAAAATCTATGAGTAATTGGAGCATACCAGATATGAAGCAGTGCTAAGGAATGATCACAAAAGTGTATTTAACGTAGTAGATGGTTGAAGAGATGCTTGCAAAGTTTTAGCTTTTTTTGTGTGTGCTCAAAGAGTGAAAAGAGTGTACAGTAGTCCTAAGTTCACTATTTATACTGAAGGGCCAAACTTGAGGGACAAGAGATCGAGTGCGGACGCAGAATTACTTATGCAATCCGCACTCTGCTACCTGGTAGTTCAATTGCCTTTGATCATCTGCGGTCTGCGGATTTAGCTGTGCGATCGCAGATTTTGGTGCGGACCGCAGATTTCGTTGTGCGGCCGCAAAATGGCCAATTCTCTGACAGACCAAAATTCAGAGAGTTTGCATTTTCCCATCTCAATTTGTGCGGCCGTAGTTGCCTTCTGCTGTAGCATTCAAAATTGTGCGATCCGCACTTTTTCATACTTAGCCAATTTTTCTGAGCACAGTTCCTGTAAAGCACACTGATTCCTGTAACACAGTTCAAATCCAGTTAGCACCAAATAATACCTATATATAAAATAAAAAGAGAAAAATAAAATAAACATGGGTTGCCTCCCAAGAAGCGCCTGATTTAACGTCGCGACACGACGCAAATTACTATCACTTCAAATGAATCACTGCCACCACGTGGCCATCATCAGCTTGTCCCAAATAATTCTTAACTTGGTGACCATTGACTCGGAATATCTCATCATTTTTTTTCTTCAAGTCCAATGCACTAAAAGGTGTCACATCCACAATTTCAAAGGGACCACTCCATTTGGATTTCAGCTTTTCGGGAAACATCTTCAATCGTGAGTTGAACAACAAAACAAGATCGCCCACCTTGAAGTCCTTGTATCGGATGTATTTGTCATGAATGTACTTCATTCTCTCTTTGTACAAGGACGAACTTGCATGTGCATGTACCAGAACTCATCTAATTCATTCAATTGTGCAACCCGCAAGTTAGAGATTGCATCCCAATCAAGATTTAACTTCTTTAAAGCCCACATGGCTTTGTGCTCGAGTTCCACCGAAAGATGAAAAGCTTTGCCAAACACCAACCGGTATGGAGACATCCCGATAGGAGTTTTGAAAGCAGTCCGATAAGCCCATAGTGCATCATCAAGCTTCTTTGACCAATCCATCCAGTTAGCATTCACTATGTTGGACAAGATACTCTTTATCTCCCAGTTAGAGACTTCCTATTGACCACAAGATTTAGGATAATAGGAAGTCGTAACTTTATGAGTGACACCATACTTTCTAAGCAAGGTGTCAAAAGCTTTATTGCAAAAATGCGACCCCCATCGCTTATGATAGCTCGCGGAGCACCAAATCTTGTGAAAATATTCTTCTCCAAAAATGCCACCACACTTCTCGCTTCATTCTTGGGTAGAGCAACGGCCTCAACCCATTTAGACACATAATCAACAGCGACCAAGATGTAGGTGTTTCCACAAGAACTCACAAAGGGATCCATGAAGTCAGTACCCCACACATCAAAGATATCAGTCTCCAAAATGGTAGTGAGAGGCATTTCATTCTTTTTCGAGATTTCACCGGCCCATTGACATTCATTACATCTTTTCACCATATCACTTGCATCTTTGTAGAGAATGGGCCAATAGAAACCGCAACTTAGCACTTTAGTCGTCGTTCATGGTGACCACCATAAGCCAAAGAGTGACAAGCTTCAAGAATAACATTTTGCTCTTCATCCGGTACATATCTTCTAATTACCCCTTCCGTGCAAATCCGGAAGAGGTAAGGCTCGTCCCAATAATAATTTTGACAATCCCGTTTGAGCTTCTTCCTTTGATTTGAAGAGAACTCATCTGGGATGATTCCACACACAAGGTAGTTTGCTAGATCAGCGAACCATTGTACCTCCTTCATTAAAATAGCCAAGAGTTTCTTATTAGGGAAGGAGTCATTGATTTCAAGGCCATCATGCGGCCTCCTCTCCTCCTCCAAACGAGACAAGTGGTCCTCCACTTGATTTTCACTCCATTTTTGATCTTGAATCTAAATATCAAACTCTTGCAACAATAGCACCCATCTCATCAACTTAGCTTTTGAATTTTTCTTGCTCATAAGATACCGAAGTGCCGCATGATCCGTATGAACAATAACCTTTGCACCCATAAAGAACGGGCAGAACTTCTCAATAGCAAACACTATGGCAAGGAACTCTTTTTCGGTAATAGTGTAATTGACTTGGGCATCATTCCTGGTCTTACTAGCATAGTAGACCGGATGAAAAATCTTGTTGTTACGTTGCCCTAAAACTGCTCCAACCATTACATCACTACCATCACACATGAGCTCAAAAGGAATGCTCCAATTAGGAGCAGTGATAATGGGAGTAGTTGTCAACTTGAACTTGAGCAATTCAAATGCTCTCATGCAATCATCATTGAAGTGAAATTTAGCATCTTTCTCCAAAAGCTTGCACAAGGGGTTCACCACTTTGGAAAAATCTTTTATGAAACGCCAGTTGAACCACGCGTGACCCAAGAAACTTCTCACGCCCTTCACGGATGTTGGAGGTGGAAGTTTAGAAATCACCTCTATTTTCACCTTGTCAACACCTATTCCCTTCTTTGAAATCTTGTGGCCTAGGAAAATACCCTCCTCGACCATGAAATGGCCTTTCTCCCAATTCAACACCAAGTTCGTTTCTTCACACCTTGCCAATACCTTATCCAAATTTGCCAAGCAATCATCAAAGGAATCCCCGACTACCAAAAAGTCATCCATGAAGACTTCAAGGTAGTCCTCTACCATATCCTTAAAGATTGCCATCATACACCGTTGAAAAGTTGTCAATGCATTGCATAAGACAAATGGCATCCGCTTGAAAGTGAAGTGCCATAGGGACAAGTGAAAGTTGTTTTCTCTTGATCTTCCGGGGAAATAAGGATTTGATTGTATCCCGAATATCCATCTAGAAAGAAATAGAATGCCCGGCCGGCCAACCTATCAAGAATTTGGTTAAGAAAGGGTAGTGGGAAATGGTCTTTCCTTGTGAATTTGTTTAGCATCCGATAGTCCATACACACTCTCCATCCGGTCACCGTTCTTGTTGGAATCAACTCGTTCTTATCATTGGTGATCACAGTTATGCCCTCTTCTTCGGAACACATTGCACCAAAAAAGTCCATGAACTGTCAGAAATGGGATAGACAACCCCGACATCTAACCACTTTATGATCTCCTTTTTGACCACGTCTTACATGGCTTCATTAAGTCTCCTTTGATGTTGAATGGAGGGTTTGGCATCTTCCTCCAAGTTAATCTTGTGCATGAAAAATGTGGGGCTTATTCACCGAATATTTGCCAAAGTTCACCCAATAGCTTTCTTCCTCTTGTGGAGCACCGCCAATGTAGAGTCAACCTGCACGTTAGTCAAATAAGAGGAAAGAATAACCGGTAAAGTAGAGCAAGGACCAAGGAATTCATACCTGAGATGTGGAGGTAATGGCTTCAACTCCAAGATAGGAGGCTCTTCAATTGAAGGCTTTATAGGAGGAGTTTTCCTATTCTCAAGATCCAAGGAAAGTTTCTGGGGTGCATAATTGTATGACCCCATCCCTTGTAAAGAATTAACACATTCCATGAAGCCATACATCTCGTCATAATCAAAATTGAGCAACACGGCCTCCAACATGTCACCCACATTAATCGTGGCACTTGTATCATCAATACTCACATCGGTCACCACGTCCACTAACGAACACACTTCATTGCTATTCGATTGCCTCATAGATTTGCACACGTGGAACACCACCTTTTAATCACCCACCCGGAAAGTGAGTTCACCAACTTCTACATAAACAAGAGCCTTCCCCTTAGCAAGAAAAGATCTACCAAGAATAATCGGCACCTCATAGTCCACTTCACAATCAAGAATAACAAAATCCTCCGGGAGAATGACCTTGTCAACTCGAACGAATACATCCTCAATCACACCCAACGATCACTTCAGTGTACAATCGGCCATTTGTAATCTCACAGATGTGGGTCTTGGTTGTCCAATTCCCAATGTATTAAAAACCAAATAGGGCATCAAGTTGATACTTGCCCCAAGATCACAAAGAGCTTTTTCAAACTCGACACTTCCAATGGTACAAGGAATTGTAAAAGCACCGGGATCTTCCAACTTAGGAGCCATTAAATGCATAATTATACTCACTTAGTGAGTGACTTTGTTAGTTTCAAAATTCATCGATCTCTTCTTTGTCACCAAGTCCTTCATAAACTTTGCATATCCAAGCATTTTCTCCAAGGCTTCAACTAATGACAAATTTATTGAGAGACTATTCATCATATCAATGAACTTCTTGAATTGATTATCGCCATTTTTCTTGGCAAGCCTTTGAGGACAGGGAGGAGGTGCCTTAGCTTTTTGCACTATCGGTTCCGGTATGTCATCACATGATCCCTAGATGGGTTCACATCCTCTTGAGTCTCTTTCACCGTGTCATCAATATCAATCCGCACTTTATCATTTGCTTACACAATATTGTTCGGGGTCTCCTCTTCTTCTACCACTTGCTCATCGTCCACAAGTTGCCTTTGACTTGAGGTATGTGCATTCCCACCTCTTCCACTTCTTGTAGTAACGGTCATGGCATGCCCCATATTGTTCACACCCTTCTGGTTCACCACCGTATCACTTGGTAGTGCCCCCTTGGGATGAGAATTTAAAGCTTGAGAGATTTGACCCATTTGCACTTCTAAGTTTGGGATTGATGTGTTGTCTGAAGCAAGTTGGGCATCAGAATCGGCATTCTTCTCCATCAGTTGCTTGAACATGTTCTCAATACGACCCATTTCATTGTTAGAGGAACTGGGACCATGAGAAGGATAAGGAGGTGGGTTGCTTAGTTGTTGATACATTGGGGGGCCTTTGAAAACCCGACCCCCGATTTCCTTGGTTGTTTTTCCACCCGCCTTGGTTGTTACCTCCCCAATTGCCATGGTTACTATTGTTTTGCAAATTCCCTCGGTTATTGCTTCCACTCCAATTGCCTTGATTGTTGTTATTCTAATTGCCTTGATTGTTTCCACTATTCCAATTACCTTGGTTATTAGAATTCCAATTGATTATTCGAAGGTCTCCATTGTTGTTGACTAGGGCCTTGGAAGTTGTTTCTTTGCCCTTGAAAGTTGTTCACATATTGGACCTCTTTTTCTTGATCATTGTAAGAATCACCTTGATCAAATCTACTATCATCTTGCCCAAAATTGTCCACTCTTTGTTGCACTTGTGGACTTCTTGTTCTTCTCTTGTTTACCATCATATTGACTCCCTCCATAGCATTGACTTGCCTCGGGTTTTGCACTTGTTGAAGTTGAGTCTTTGCCAATTGGTTCATAATGGTTGTCAATTCGGCTATGGCTTGCCCATAAACATGTAACTCTTTATGAAGAAGAATCACATTTGGATAACCTTGTGGAACATTGGCTCTGGATTTCCACGCCGATGAAGTATCTGCCATCTCATCCAAAATATCACACGCCTTCGCATAAGGCATAGTCATGAAGTTTCCACCAGCAAGTTGATTCACTACACATTGGTTGGTGGTATTGATCCCCCAATAGAAAGTTTGTTGAATCATGTTCTTCGTCATATCATTGTTGGGGAACTCTTTCACCAGTGTCCTATATCTTTCCCATATCTTATGTAGTGGTTCATTGGGATCTTGCTTGAATGCTAGAATTTCATCCCGAAGAATGGCCATGTGCTCGGGAGAGAAGTACTTTGAAATACATTTCTCCACTAGTTCATCCCAAGTACGAATGGAATGATTTGGCAAACGTTCCAACTAATCTAAAGCTTTCCCCCGTAGAGAGAAGGGAAAAAGCCTTAGCCTCAAAGCATCCTCAGAGACATTTGTTTGTTTGCTCGCCCAACACGTATCAACGAACCCCTTCAAATGTTTATATGCATTTTGGCCCGGTGCACCGGTGAAGAACCCTCGTTGCTCGAGCAAAATGAGCATGACATTGGTAATTTGAAAGTTTCCCGCCCTAATACGGGGTGTAGGGGTGTTCAAAACCAAACCGAAACCGAAAACCGAATCGAAACTGAAGCTTAATGGCTTATTGGTATTGGGTTAACGGTTTAACGGACGAGGAACGGATTGAAATTTTTTTATTAACGGCTTATCGGTTTGGGGGCGGATTATTCAATTTTCTTAACGGATAATCTGTTAACCCGTTAAGAATATATATATATATATATGTATATATATTCCAGTACTCTATCTCTAAGTTCTAATGCCTAATTCCTAAATAATCAGAACCCTTACGTACTATGCATCAGAAGATCCCAGGCTTGGCTTAGCTTAGCTTATTCTCCCACCCTACAACAAGATTGTTTAAGTTGATGTCTATGGTTCACCTCTGCTTTTGTTTTTTTAAAACTAATGCATGTTGTCTATGTTTAATAGAAGAACAATAGTGTTGTGCCACATCTTTTTTCACTCTACAACACATGACACACTACATCATTTTTATGTAGGCGTTAACAGACATGTATGTTTGGACTCAATGTATAATTTTCTATTCTGAATTTGTATGCTAGGCGGTCAGCAATCAATTAATACACGCAATATAGATTGAATTAGGCCCATAAACCGCCCAATAACCGCCCGATAAGAGCTAAACCGATACCAATCCGCCCGATATCTTATCGGGTGTCTAGCAGATTAATACATTTAAAAGCCGATAACCGTTAAGCCAAACCGTTAAGAGTAATTAACCGCCCAATCCGCCCGATAAGCAGCCCTAACGGGGTGGGACTATAACACTTGCATACCCTTCATTCGGCAACACCCGGTGTGGAGCCGCTCGTGGTGGAGGTGGGGGTGGAACGAGTACAATGTCTTGAGGCAGTCGGCCTCATCTATTGGCTTGAGGTTTAAGAGGGACCTCATCCATTACATCATCATCAACGTCCACATCACCCACGGCTATGTTTTCGAGATCGTTGTTTGCCATGATTGCACCTACAATACTCACACGTTAGTAACAAGGAAGGAAAAGAAGATATTCCAAAAACACACCTAAATATATAGCTAACACCGTTTTTTAGCTTCCCGGCAAGGGGGTCAAAAATTTGATCTCGTCCAATTTCACTCCTCTATTTGATGATATGAAAATGGTCGATGCAATAGTAATACCCAACAAGAGTCGGGGTCGAAATCCGCAGGGAGCTATGTGAATGGGTGTTAGTAGTATATATCTTAGCGCGTGAGTTTTTATATCAAAATTTGCACTTCCGCAATATTTGGTTTTGTTTGAAAATCTAAGTTAAACTACGATTGCGATTTAAAGAATGAAACAAGAAAATTATTTTTGGTTGTTTTTCAAATGATATAAAAGGCCTAGGGCTATGACCTTCACCTAGGTGTTTGCCTAATGGGTTGTAAACTTTAAAGCTTATTTTATTGGTCGAGTGTATTATAGCTATCAACACTCTAGTACCCACTCACTACCTCTCGGTCAGAGAGTGATTTTGTCCAATTTGACTTTCTCAAGTCTAAATGGATATTGAACAAAACAGTTGATAATAAGCTCAAGTCAGGTTTTACTATCTCTAGGTTCAACCCCTTAATTGGGCTTATCAATCTTTCGATGGACCTAATTTCTTACTATTTCCTAGACTAAGTCTCTCTTTCTCAGGTAGAGACCAAGTCAAATAGGCATGAAATAATGTTTGCAACCATTAATTCTTCAAATAAAAGCAAGAACAAGGCTGGATAATTAACACCCAACCATAAACAAGCAATAAATCAAACACCCATTAAGTTTACACACTAGGGTTGGGTCTCAACCCTAGTGAAAATCTAGCTACTCATGCTTAAATTGGAAAGAAAAGAAGAAGAAATGATAATTAAACCCATATTGATAATTAAAATGATGAAATCAATGTTCAAAAAGCTCAAAATAGCAAAAACTACTAAAAAGAGTAAAAGAAACCGTCTAGAGTGGCTGCTGATGTCAAAAGTTGACCTAAAAAAGTAAAACTCTTTTATTTATAGAGGGCTGGAATTTTCGAACAAAAATGCCCTTTCGGAGATTCTGCTGCCGCACAATTTCATGTCGGTCTGCACTCTGCTTCATCTTCACAAGGTTGGAAATCTGCGGCCGTATAATAATGAATTGCGGCCGCACTGCCCTCTTTCTGCGGTCCGCACAATTGTGTCTACGGCCGCACCTTGTTCTTCTGTGGTCCGCACAAATGTGTTTGCGGCTGCACAGCTCTTCTTCTGCGGCCGCACAATAATTGTGCGATCCGCACTTGTGTTGGACTGGAGGTGCAGGTTCTCTGAACTTTTGCTCTGACCCAGCTTCTGCGGCCGCACAATTCATGTGCGGTTCGCACAATTCATGTGCGGTCCGCACTTTTCAACATATTCTAATAGACTTTCTTCACATCCTACGGCCGCAGATGATATTCTGCGATCCGCACTTTTATCTTTTCTGCTTGTTTTTGTCATTGAGTTCAGATTACTCCTTCTTGAGTTGGATTTCATCTCGGGAGCTCATCTTCTAATATTCCTGTAATTAAGTACATTTTATCAGTTTTTAGGAACACAATTAAGCGCTTTTGAACTAAAGCAAAAGCTAAAAGGCGCTAATAAGTAGTCAAAACCCCCACTTATCAAACGCGGAGCCTCACTCGCGAACGCATAGGCTTAAGGCCTGCTACCCCCACTGACCGTTCCTCTTCGCGAACGCGTGGACCGTCTCGTGAACGCTTGGACCTAAGAATATAAAGCTTCGCGAACGCGAAGGCAAAGTTACCAGTGATACTCAAACTCTTCTACGCGAACGCGGGTGCACCTTCGCGAACGCGTAGAAGGAAACCAGACACCAGAAAAAAAATCTGAAGCTTCAGCCATCTTCCAAGTCCAATTTCCAATCAGTTAATCATCCGAAATCCACCCGAGGTCCCCGACACCTCAACCAAACCTTCCAACAAGTCCTAAAATATCATACAAACATGCTCGAAGCATCAAATCACATCAAACAACACTAGAATCATGAATTGCTCATCGTTTCTAGCCTAATGAACTTTTAAACTACAAACTTCTACATTCGACGCCGAAACCTATCAAATCAAGTTTGATTGACCTCGAATTTTGCACACAAGTCATAAATGACATTACACACCTGTTCTAACTTCCACAATTGAAATCCGACCCTGATATCAAAAAGTCCACTCCCAGTCAAACTTCCAAAAATCATCCAATTTTCCAATTTTCGCCATTTGATACCGAAATGACCTATGAACCTCCAAATCAACATCCGGACACCCTCCTAAGACCAAATTCACCCTACGGAGCTATTAGAACTGCCAAAACTCCATTCCGTTGTCATCTTCACACAATTCCAGCTACGGTCGATTCTTACGACTTAAACTTCCATTTTAGGGACTGTGTGTCCCATTTCACCCCGAAACCAAAAGCTAATCATCTCGACAAGCTACGTAACCACAAAATGAAATAGATGGAGTAATAAATAGGGGTTCAGGGCTAACACTCTCAAAACGACTGGCCGGGTCATTACATCCTCCCCCTCTTAAAACAAACGTTCATCCTCGAACGAGTATAGAGACATACCTGAAGTGGTAAAAAGATGAGGATAACGGCTGCACATATCATGCTCGGTCTCCCAAGTCGCCTCCTCGACCAGATGACCCCTCCATTGAACCTTCACTAAAGCGATGTTCTTCAACCTCAACTTTCGAACCTGCCTGTCCAAAATGGCCACCGACTCCTCAACATAAGGTAGATCCTTATCCCGCTGGACTGAGCTGAAGTCTAACACATGAGACAGATCAGCATGTTACTTCCGGAGCATGGAAATATGGAATACTGGATGAATTGCAGAGAGACTAGGTGGTAGTGCAAGTCTGTAAGCCACCCCTCCAACCCTTTCAAGAATATCAAAAGGCCCGATATACCTAGGACTCAACTTACCCTTATTTCCGAACCTCATAACACCTTTCATGGGCGAAACCTGGAGCAAGAACCGCTCCCCAACCATGAATGCAACGTCGCGAACCTTCCGATCCGCATAACACTTCAGCCTAGACTAGGTTGTACGAAGTCGATCCTGAATCAATTTAACTTTCTCCAAGGCATCCTGAACCAAGTCTGTACCCAATAGCCTAGCCTCACCCGACTCGAACCAACCCACTGGAGATCGGCATCGTCTACCATACAAAGCCTCATACGGCGCCATCTGAATACTCGACTGATAACTGTTGTTGTAGGCAAACTCCGAAAGTGGAAAGAAGTGATCCCAAGCACCCCCAAATCCATCACACACGCACAAAGCATATCCTCTAATATCTGAATAGTGCGCTCGGACTGTCCATCCGTCTGAGGGTGAAATGATGTACTCAACTCCACCCGAGTACCCAACTTACGTTGTACGGCCCTCCAGAACCTCAATGTAAATGGTGTACTCCGGTCAGAGATGATAGATACCGGTACGCCATGAAGTCTGACAATCTCGCGGATGTAAAACTGAGCCAGCTACTCCGAAGAGTAAGTAGTAACCACAAGAGATGACTTGGTCAATCTATCCACAATCACCCAAACTACAACAAACTTCCTCTGAGTCCGTGGGAGCCCAATAACGAAATCCATAGTGATCAACTTCCATTTCCACTCTGGAATCTCTAACTTCTGAAGCAACCACCCGGTCGCTAATGCTCATACTTCATCTGTTGATAATTTAAGCACCGAGCTACATATTCCACTATGTCCTTCTTCATCTGCCTCCACCAATAGTGCTGCCGCAAGTCCTGATACATCTTCGTGACACCTGGGTGAATAGAGTACCGCGAACTGTGAGCCTCCTAGAGAATCAACTCACGCAAACCATCTACATTAGGCACACATAGCCTTCCCTACATCCGTAGTACAACGTCATCCCCAATAGTGACCTCTTTGGCATCATCGTGCTGAACCGTGTCATTACAAACAAGCAGATGTGGGTCATCATACTGACGCACACTAATACGATCATAAAGAGAAAATTGAGAAACCACACAAGCCAACACTCTGCTCGGCTCGAAAATATCCAATCTGACAAACTGGTTGGCCAAGGCCTGAACATCCAAGGCTAAAGGCCTCTCTACTACCGGTAGATATGCTAAACTGCCCAAACTCTCTACCTTGCGACTCAAGGCATCGACCACCATATTGGCCTTCCCGGGATGATAGAGAATGGTGATGTCATAATCCTTAAGCAGCTCCAACCATCCCCGCTACCGCAAGTTAAGATCCTTTTATTTAAACAGATGTTGTAGACTCCGGTGATCAGTGAAAACCTCACAAGGGACACCGTACAAATAGTGCCGCCAGATCTTCAAGGCATGAACAATAGCTGCCAACTCAAGGTCGTAGACAGGATAGTTTTTCTCATGCACCTTCAACTGTCTAGACACGTAGGCAATCACCCTACCATCCTGCATCAACACCATGCCGAGACCAATGCGTGACGTATCATAATATATTATATAGGACCCCAAACCAATAGGTAATACCAACACTGGGGTTGTAGTCAAAGCAGTCTTGAGCTTTTGAAAGCTCTCCTCATACTCCTCGGTCCACCTGAACGGAGCACCCTTCTGGGTCAATCTGGTCATAAGTGCTTCAATAGACGAGAAACCCTCTACAAATCGACGGTAGTAACCCACCAAACCAAGAAAACTCCGAATCTCTGTAGATGAGGACGGTCTAGGCCAACTCTGCACTGCTTCAATCTTCTTCGGATCTACCTTGATCCCCTCACTCGATACTATATGACCCAAAAATGCCGCTGAATCTAGCCAGAATTCACACTTCAAAAATTTTGCATATAACTTCTCCTCTCTCAAGGTCTGAAGTACAACCCTTAGGTGCTGATCATGATCCTCCCGACTCCGGGTGTACACCAAAATGTCATCAATAAACACAATGACAAAAGAGTCAAGATATGGCTGAAATACACTGTTCATCAAGTGCATGAATACTGCTGGGGCGTTGGTCAGCCCAAAAGATATCACAAAAAACTCGTAATGACCATACCGAGTCCTGAAAGCAATCTTCGGGATATTTGGCTCGCGAATCTTCAACTGATGATAGCCTGAACGCAAGTCGATATTAGAGAACACCCTGGCTCCCTGAAGTTGATCAAATAGGTCATCAATACGTGGCAAAGGATAATTGTTCTTCACTGTAACCTTGTTCAACTAGCGATAATCAATACACATTCGCATTGAACCATCCTTCTCCTTTACAAAAAAGACTGGAGCACCCCAAGGCGATACACTGGGCCGAATGAAGCCCTTATCGAGCAACTCTTGCAATTGTTCCTTTAATTCTTTCAACTCTTCTTGGGCCATACGATAAGGTGGAATAGAAATGGGCTGAGTTCCCTGTAACAAATCAATGCCAAATTCAATATCTCTGTCGAGCGGCATGCCCAGAGATCTACCGGAAATACGTCTGCAAAATCCCTCACTACCGAAACTGACTCGATGGTAGGAGTATCAACACTAATATCCCTCACATAGGCCAGATACGCATTACACCCCTTCTCAACTATTCGCGGATCTTTAATAAATGAGACAACCCTGCTAGGAACATGATCTAAGGTACCTCTCCAGTCTAGTTGCAGTAGACCTGGCATAGCCAACATCACCATCTTGGCGTGATAATCAAGGACAACGTGATAGGGCGACAACCGATCCATGCCTAAAATAACATCGAAATCTACCATACTGAGCAATAATAAATTAGATCTGGTCTCAAAACTAAGAACAATCAAACACGATCGATACACACGGTCAACAACAATAAAATCACCCGCGTGTGTAGACACAGACATGTAAACTCAGAGAATCATCGGATACAACCAAATACGAAGCGGCATAAGATGACACATAGAAATAAGTGGAGATTGGATCAAATAAGACTGATGCATCTCTATAATAGACCAGAACAATACATGTAATAACAAAATCTGATGCAACTGCCTCCGTCCTAGCAGGAAGGGCATAATATCTGGCATGGCCTCCTCCTCTAGGACGACTACCTGTACGACCTCCACCTCTAGCTGGCTGTGCAGGAGGGGTGGTAGCTGGTGCTGTAACCATAGCCTGAGGACCTGGTGGAGCACGCGGTGACTGAGAAATCTGTGGAGGTGTACCCCTCCTAAGTCTGGGGCAATCCCTCACCATATGGCGAGTGTCGCCACACTCAAAACAATCTCTCGGAGGATGTGGCTGTTGTGACTGGCTCGAGCATGATCGACTGGATTGACCACTAAAAGCACCCCGTACAGGAGGCACACTAGACACTGGAGGTGCAGAATAAGGATCCTGGGGCCTAGTAGTGGCCGGAGCACCACTGACGGCTGGAAGTGCTGAATGGACAGGGCAACCCATATAACCTCTGCCCTGACGAGCTATAGCTGGGGCACGAGTGCCACTATAAGTGCCAGGTTCTCCAGACCTCTTGGCCTATCTCTTCTCTCTATCCCGAGTCAGCATACCCTCCAACCTCCTAGCAATCCCTACTACCTGCTGGTACGCAATATCCATCCCCAACTCTCCGGCCATACTCAATTTGATACTGGGATTGAGCCCCTCAATAAACTGATAAACCCGCTCTCGAATAGTAGCAACCAAGGCCGGTGCATGCCTAGCCAAATTAATTGAATCAGACCACATACTCTAACACGGTCATAGAACCTTGGCGCAACTGCTCAAACTCTGCGCGCCATGCATCTATGAGACTCTGGGGAACATACTCCCTCAAGAACATGTCTGAGAACTGAGTCCAAGTGAGTGAAGCTTCCTCAGCCAGACTACCCAACTCATATGCACGCCACCACTGATAGGCCGCTCCTCTAAACTGGAACGTAGTGAAGGAAACCCCACTAGTCTTCACAATACCCATAGTAGGGAGGATACGGCAGCACTCCTTAAGAAAACCTTAGGCATTCTCTGATGCCAAGCCACTTAAAGTAGGAGGGTGGTGCTTTTTGTACCTCTCAAGCCTGAGCTGCTCTGCCTCAGAAACTGCTACCCTAACCTCGGGCTGAACTGGAGCTACCAGCTACATCGGTATGATCTCTGGAACCTGGTCGACCTAAAGTGTGATGACCTAAAAGTTCATCTTTAAATTTGATAATTAATTCTGTGTTATAAGACCTCGAAAAGCATTGTTTATCACTCTTCGACTTGCGTGCGTAGTCCGTATAATTTTTCAAAAAGTCTTTATGTGAAAAATGGATTAAAATATGAAATAGAGCCTTAAAACTCAACTAAGTTGACTTTGGTCAACATTTTGAGCAAATGGGCCCAGATCAGTATTTTGACAGTTCCGGTAGGTCCGTATTGTGATTTGGGACTTGAGCGTATACCCGAAATTTAATTTGGAGGTCCCTAGCTCAAGTTATGGCAATTTAACGGAAACTAGAAATTTAAAGGCTAAAGATTTCCAAAGTTTGACCACGAATTTGACTTTTTGATATCGGGGTTGGAATCCGATTCCAAAAATTTGAATAGCTCTATGTCATTTATGACTTTTCTGTCGAATTTGGTGAGAAACGGAGTTGATTTAACGTAATTCGGATGTCCGGTTGTAAAAATATAAGTTTTAAAATTCTCTTGAAAATTTCATTCGATTTGGGGTTCAATTCGTAGTTCTAGGTATTATTTTGGCGATTTGATCGCGCGATCAAGTTTGTATAATGTTTTAGGACTTGTGTGCATGTTTGGTTTGGAGCCCCGAGGGCTCGAGTGAGTTTCGGATAGGCTACGGGATAATTTTGAACTTAGAAAATCTGGTTTTTGAGCTTCTGCTATCATCTGGTGCATTGTGCTTCGCGATCACGAAGCCATTCCTGCGATCGCAAAGAGGAAATTGTGAGCCATGAGTTTTACCCTTCGCGTTCGCAAAGATAGGCACACTAACACGGAAGGTTATCTTCCAGTGCACTGCGAACACGAGGACCAAGCTGCGATCGCGTAGAAGGAATGAGGAAGAAGCTGAAGCACTGAATTTGTGCTACGCGATCGCAAAAGCCAGTACGCGATCGCGTAAGGTTGAGAAAATGTTCTCTGCGATCGCAAACAATTATCCGTGATCGCAAAGAGTAAAATGGACCTGGCAGAAGTTGTTCTACGCGATCGCGAACGAATCTCCACGATCGCATGAATAAAAATCTGAAAAAAACAGAACTTAAGTTCTGGAAATGGGATTTCGACCCATTTTCAACCATTTCCAATTTTTGAGCTCGGGTAAGGTGATTCTTGGGCGATTTTCACGGAAAGACATTGGGGTAAGTGTTCTTTATCCTATATTGATTATATTTCATGATTCCATACTCATTTATATCATGAATCCGTGAAATTTTGGGAGAAAAATCAGATTTTTATAAAATCTTCCAAAAACAAAAATTTAAGATTTAAAGGTCCATTTGACATCGAAATTTGATAATTTTTGTATGGTCGGACTCGTCTCGGAATGGGTGTTCAGATTTTATAAGTTTTTTTTGAGATTTGAGACATGGGCCCCACTGTCAATTTTAAAAGTGAATTTCGGATTTTATCCGGAAAGTTAGTAAATTCATGTAGAATTAATTACTATGATTCGTATTGAGTATATCGAATTGTTTGCGAATAGATTTGACGCTTTTGGAGACAAATTCAAAAGGAAAAGCTGTGGTCGAGTAATTGATTGAAATTGCAAAGCGAGGTAAGTGTCGTGGTTAACCTTGACTTGAGAGAATAGAACCCTTAAATTATTTGTTATGTGAAATGCATGTGAACGACGTATAGGTGAGGTGACGAGTGTCTATACGTCATCAAATTAATTGTTTGCATAATTATTTGAAAATCATAAATTATTCTAAGACACGAATTAATTGTTATAATAATCGTTTCTCTCCTATTCTTTGTCAAATATTAATTCTGAAATTCCTGCAATAATTGTTACATGCTATTTGATTTATGTGTCTTAATTGTTACTTCAATTTTAGCATATTAAATATTAAACTGCCTATTTTCTCCATGATTTTCACAATTAATTGCTAATTGCCATTGTTTGTTTATAAATAAATTATAATTATTGTATGCCTTGATGTTTAATCGTTTCTCATTGGACGTGGTATTTATTGGAGTAATTGTTGTTACATTTATGAGTTGTTGAAATATATTGGGGGAACGGGTTGCACGCCGCAACGAAAATGAAAGTAAATATATATGTATATTGGGGGATCGGATTGCACGCCACATCAGACTTATTAAAAATTTTATATTGGGGGATCGGATTGCACGTCGCAATAGACTTATTTAAAAGTCTATATATATACTTGATTAAAATAAATTTATTGGAGGGTTGAAAATGAATATATTGTGGGAGTGGGTTGCACGTTGCAACGGAAATTGGTTGAAATAATAATTGGCTATGACTGATGAGTTGGCTTCAACTATTAAAAATGAGTTATCTGATTTAATTCTATCATTGTGGTTATTATTATTATTGCGTACAGGTTAATGTAAGTGACCTGCCTTAACCTCGTCACTACTTCTTCGAGGTTAGGCTCGACACTTACCAGTACATGGGGTCGGTTGTACTGATACTATACTCTGCACTTCTTGTGCAGATTTTGGAGTTGGTCCCAGTGGCGTACCATAGACTTGCTCGAATTTCAGCTACCTAGAGGAGACTTGAGGTATAATTGCACGACGTCCGCAGTTCTGAAGTCCCCGTCTACTTTACTTTAGTTGTGTGTTTATTTTCAGACAACCTTATTTTATTCAGACCCTTTATTTGTATTATTCTAGAAGCTCGTGCACTTGTGACACCAATTCTGGGATGGTATTTAAACATCGCTATTTTTATGGATTAATCACTACATTTTAAACTTTATTTCCGCATTGGCTTCTTTGTTATTAATTAATTTAAAATTGTTTAAAAATGGTTAATATTATTCTAATGTTGGCTTGCCTAGCAAGTGAAATGTTAGGCACCATCACGGTCCCGAAGGTGAGAATTTTGGGTCGTGACAATTGGTATCAGAGCACTAGGTTACATAGGTCTCACGAGTCACGAGCAAGCTTAGTAGAGTCTGAAGGATCGATACAGAGACGTCTGTACTTATCTCTCAGAGGCTATGAAGTTTAGGAACAATATCACTTCTTTCTTATTCTGTCGTGCAAATTTATTCTATCATCGATGATTGAACCATTCTACTCTTATTCTCTCGCAGATGGTGAAAACACGTAATACACCTACCGATGGACAGGGACCAGAGCCCCCAGTGGCAACTATGGCCAGGGGTAGAGGTCGAGGCCGAGGTCGTGCTAGAGGCCGAGGTAGAGGAAGAGGTAGAGCTCAGTCCAGAGCTCGAGCAACTGCACCTGTTGTAGAACCTCAGGTGGATCTTCAGGAGGAGGTTCCAGTTTAGAATGTACCAGTTGGACCAGTTCAGGTCCCGGAAGGATTCATAGCTACTCCAGTGCTTCAGGACGCTCTAGTCCGTTTGGTGAGTCTTATGGAGGGTGTGGCCCAGAATGGTACATTTTCAGTGGCACCAGCCGTCTCACAGGCTGGGGTAGGAGCACAAACTTCCACTAATCCCGCTCCGGAGTAGATGACTCCCCAGAATCAAGCTCCAGCAGCCCCGCCAGTTGGGGTTGTTCAGCCAGTTATTGTGGCACATATCGGTGATAGGCCTGCCATGTCCTTTGAGGCCTTATTGAGACTGGATAAGTTTACCAAGATCTTTCCAGTTCACTTCAGTGGTACACCTTCTGAGGACCCACATGATTATCTTGACTGCTGCCATGAGGTGTTGTGGAACATGGGTATAGTTGAGACTAATAGGGTTGATTTTGCTGTATTTAAGATGACGAGTTCTGCTAAGAGGTGGTGGAGAGATTATACATTGACTAGACCAGTTGGATCGCCTGCATTTTCCTGGGAGTAGTTCTCTCAGCTATTTCTGGAGAAATTCCTTCCTATCACCCTGAGAGAGGATTACCACAAACAATTTGAGCATTTACAGCAAGGTAGTATGATTGTTACTCAGTATGAGTTCCGTTTTGTGGATTTAGCCTGTCATGCTCTACTTTTATTACCTATTGAGGGAGAGAGAGTGAGGAGGTTTATTGAGGGACTCACTCACCCTATCAGGCTTCAGATGGCCAAGGAGATCGGAAGTGAGATTTCTTTTCAGGCAACTGCTAATGTCGCGAGGAGGATTGAGATGGTTCTTGCGCAGGAAAGAGGGCAGAGGTCTGATAAGAGGCCTCGTCAGTTCGGTGGTTTCAGTGGTGCCTCGTCTGGAGGTAGGGGTAATTTTGGTAGGGGCCATCCTCCTAGACCATTTCATTCAGCACTTCAGGCATATCATGGTGCTTCAGGGAGTCACGGTTCTATTATGCCTTACTCTGGACAGCCATCATTTAGTGCACATTTAGCTCCTATTAGTGCACCATCACTCCAGAGTCACTACAGTGGTTATCTAGCCCATTCGGGTCAGCTTCAGCTTCAGCAGCCACGACATCAGGATGGGTGTTATGAGTGTGGGATCATTGGTCACATCAGGAGATATTACCCTAGGTTGTTGAGTAACAGATCTCGGCAGGATTCTCGTGCCATCATACCGGCACTGGTTGCTTCACCGCCTACTCAGCTAGCTAGAGGTAGGGGTAAAGAAGCTAGAGGTGAAGGTTAGGCCATTAGAGGTGTAGTTCAGGCCATTAGAGGTAGATGTCAGACCGATAGAGGTGGATGACATCCAGTTAGAGGCCATCCCAGGGACGCAGTTCAGAGTGGTGGGGCTCAACCCCGATTTTATGCTTTTCCATCTAGGCTGAAGCCGAGTCATCTGATGCTGTGATCACATGTATTATTCTAGTTTGCCATAGAGATGCTTCTGTTCTATTTGATCCAGGATCTACTTATTCCTATGTGTCCTCCTATTTTGCTTCATATTTGGTTGTGCCTTATGATTCTTTGAGTGCTTCTCTGTGTATCTACACTGGTGGGAGACTCTGTTGTAGTAGATCATGTCTATCGTTCGTGTGTGGTTACTATTGGTTGTCTTGAGACTAGTGTGGATCTTCTACTTCTTGATATGGTGGATTTTGATGTCATCTTAGGTATAGATTGGCTGTCACCCTATCATGCTATATTGGATTGTCATGCAAAGACAGTGACCCTAGCCATGCCGGGGTTACCTCAGTTAGAGTGGAAAGGAACTCCTGGTCACTCTATCAGCAGGGTTATTTCTTATATGAAAGCTCGGCGTATGGTCGAGAAAGGGTGTCTAGCCTATTTGGCTTATATTTGCGATCCAAGTGCGGATGTTCCTTCTATGGACTCAGTACCAGTTGTTCGTGAATTTCCAGAAGTATTTCCTGCAGATTTGTCGGGGATGCCACCCGACAGAGATATTGACTTCTGTATTGATTTGGCTCCGGGCACTCAGCCCATTTCTATCCCACCATACCGTATGGCCCCGCCAGAGTTGAAAGAATTGAAGGAGCAATTACAAGACTTACTTGATTAGGGATTCATTAGACCCAATGTCTCGCCCTGGGGTACACCATTATTACTTGTAAAGAAGAAAGATGGTTCAATGCAAATGTGTATAGATTATCGATAGTTGAACAAGGCCACTATAAAAAACAAATATCCACTACCAAGAATTAATGAATTATTTGATCAGCTTCAGGGTGCCAAGGTATTTTCGAAGATCGATTTGAGATCTGGTTACCATCAGTTGAAGATTAGGGCATCTGATGTCCCTAAAACAGCTTTACTGATTCGGTATGAGCATTACGAATTCTTAGTGATGTCATTTGGGTTGACAAATGCCCTAGCAGCATTTATGTATTTGATGAATCGGGTGTTCAAGCCCTATTTGGATTCTTTTGTGGTTGTATTCATTAATGATATCTTGATTTACTCTAGCAGTCGAGAGGAGCATGAGCAACATCTTCAGAGTGTGCTTCATACTTTGAAGAATAATCAGTTATATGCCAAATTTTCAAAATGTGAGTTTTGGTTAGACTCAGTTGCCTTTGTGGGGTATGTGGTATCGACAGAATGCATAAATGTGGATCCTAAGAAGATTGAGGCTGTTTAGAATTGGCCTAGACCTACTTCAGTTACAGAGATCCAGAGTTTTCTAGGTTTAGCAGGTTACTATCGTCGGTTCGTGGAAGGGTTTTCATCTATAGCAAGCCCATTGACCAGACTGACACAAAAAGGTCTCCCATTCAAATGGTAAAACGAGTATGAGTTGAGCTTTCAGAAGCTCAAGACTACTTTGACTACGAAGCCAGTATTACCCACAGGTTCAGGATCTTAAATGGTATGTTGTGATACATCTCACATTGGGCTTGGTGCAGTATTAATGCAAGATGGTAGAGTGATTGCATACGCGTCATGATAATTGAAAGTTCACGAGAAGAATTATTCTGTTCATGACTTAGAATTGGTAGCCATTGTTCATGCGCTGAAGATTTGGAGGCATTACCTCTACAGTGTCTCGTGTGAGGTATTTACTAATCATCGTAGCCTTCAGTATCTGTTCAAACAAAAAGATCTTAATTTGAGGAAGAGAAGATGGTTGGAATTGTTAAAAGACTATGATATCACCATTTTGTATCACCCCGGAAAGGCTAATGTGGTGGCTGATGCTTTGAGTAGAAAGACTGTGAGTATGGGCAGCCTTGCTTATATTTTGGTTAGTGAGAGACCGTTGGCTGTAGATGTCCAGACTTTGGCTAATCAGTTCATGAGGTTAGATATTTCAGAGCCCAGTCGGGTTTTAGCTTGCACAATCTCTCGATCTTCTTTATATGAACGCATCAGAGGACGACAATATGATGATCCTCATTTACTTGTCCTTAAGGACACGGTGCGGCACGGTGATGCCAAACAGTGTTGTGGGGGAAGATGGAGTTCTGCGAATGCAGGGTCATATTTGTGTGCCTAATGTGGATGGGATTCATGAATTAATTATGAAAGAGGCCCACAGTTCCAGATATTCTATTCATCCAGGTGCCGCCAAAATGTATCAAGATTTACGGCAACATTACTGGTGGAGAAGAATGAAGAAGGATATAGTTGCATATGTAGCTCGGTGTCTAAATTGTCAACAAGTCAAGTACGAGCATCAGAGACCTGTGGTTTGCTTCAGAAGTTAGAAATTCCTGAGTGGAAGTGGGAGCGTATCACTATGGATTTTGTTGTTGGGCTCCCAAGGACTCAGAGAAAATTTGACGCAATTTGGGTCATTGTGGACAGGTTGACCAAGTCAGCACATTTCATTCCAGTGGTAGTTACCTATTCTTCAGAGCGGTTAGTTGAAATTTACATTCGTGAGATTGTCCGCCTACACAGTGCCCGTGTCTATTATTTCAGATCGAGGTACACAATTTACCTCACACTTCTGGGGGCTGTATAGCGTGAATTAGGCCCGCGGGTTGAGTTGAGTACAATATTTCATCCACAGACTGACGGACAGTCAAAGTGCACTATTCAGATATTGGAAGATATGCTTCGCACTTGTGTTATAGACTTTGGAGGTTCTAGGGATCAGTTCGTGTTGCTTGCGAAGTTTGCTTATAATAATAGCTACCAGTAAAGAATTCAAATGGCTCTATATGAGGCATTATACCGAAGGAGATGTTGTTCGCCAGTTGGCTGGTTTGAACCGGTAGAGGCTTGGTTGTTGGGTACCGATTTGGTACAGGATGCCTTGGATAAGGTCAAGGTTATTCAGGATCGACTTCGCACAGCTCAGTCTAGGCAAACAAGTTATGCCGATCGTAAAGTTCATGATATTGTATTTATGGTTGGAGAAGGAATATTGCTCCGGGTTTCACCTATGAAAGGTGTAATGAGGTTCGGAAAGAAGGGCAAGTTGAGCCCTAGGTCTATTGGACCCTTTGAAATTCTTGAAAGGCTGGGTGAAGTAGCCTACATGCTTGCATTACCACCTAGTTTATCAGCGGTTCATCCGGTGTTACATGTGTCTATGATTCGAAAATATCATGGTGATCCGTTCCATGTGTTAGATTTTAGCTCAGTCCAATTGGACAAGGATTTGACTTATGAGGAAGAGCCAGTAGCTATTCTAGCCCAGGAGGTCCGACAGTTGAGGTCTAAGAGTTACCCTTCAGTTCGGGTGCAATGGAGAGGTCAGCCGGTAGAAGCATCTACCTAGGAGTCCGAGTCAGACATGCGGAGTAAATATCCACACCTTTTCACCAGCTCAGGTATTTTTTTTCTAACTCCGTTCGAGGACGAACGTTTGTTTTAGAGGTGGAGAATGTGATGACCCAAAAGGTCCTCTTTAAATTTGATAATTAATTCTGTGTTCTAAGACCTTAAAAGCACTATTTATCACTCCTCGACTTGCGTGCACAGTCAGTATAATTTTCCAAAAAGTTTTTATGTGAAAAATAGATTAAAATGTGAAATAGAGCCTTAAAACTCAACTGAGCTGACAATGGTCAACATTTTTAGCAAATGGACCCAGATCAGTGTTTTGATAGTTCCGGTAGGTCCGTATCGTGATTTGGGACTTGGGAGAATGCCCGAAATTTAATTTGGAGGTCCCTAGCTCAAGTTATGGCAATTTAACAGAAACTAGAAATTTAAAGCCTAAAGATTTTCAAAGTTTGACCACGGAGTTGACTTTTTGATATCGGGGTCAGAATCCGATTCTGAAAATTTGAATAACTCTGTTATGTCATTTATGACTTGTCTGTCGAATTTGGTGAGAAACATAGTTGATTTGACGTAATTCGGACGTCCGGTTGTGAAAATATAAGTTTTAAAGTTTTCTTGAAAATTTCATTCGATTTGGGGTTCAATTCGTAGTTCTAGGTGTTATTTTGGCGATTTGATCACGCGAGCAAGTTCATATAATGTTTTAGGACTTGTGTGCATGTTTGGTTTGGAGCCCTGATGGCTTGGGTGAGTTTCAAATAGGCTACGAGATGATTTTGAACTTAGAAAATCTGGTTTTTGAGCTTCTGTTGTCATATGGTGCATTGTGCTTTGCGACCGCGAAGAGGAAATTGTGAGCCGTGAGTTTTACCCTTCGCATTCACAAAGATAGGCACGCGAACGTAGAAGGTTATCTTCCAGTGCACTGCGAACGCGAGGACCAAGCTGCGATCGCGTAGAAGGAATGAGGTAGAAGCTGAAGCACTGAATTTGTGCTACGCAATCGCAAAAGCCTGTACGCGATTGCGTAAGGTTGAGAAAATGTTCTCTGCGATTGCATGGACATTTACGCGATCACGTAGAGTTAAGATTCTTGGTATCAGGTTGAGAAAATCCGGTTGTGACAGTTGGTATCAGAGCACTAGGTTACATAGGTCTCACGAGTCACGAGCAAGCTTAGTAGAGTCTGAAGGATCAGTACGGAGACGTGTGTACTTAACTCTCAGAGGCTATGAAGTTTAGGAACAATATCACTTCTTTCTTATTCTATCGTGCGAATTTATTCTATCATCGATGATTGAACCATTCTACTCTTATTCTCTTGCAGATGGTGAGAACACATAATACACCTACCGATGGATAGGGACCAGAGCCCTCGGTGGCAACTATGGCCAGGGGTAGAGGTCGAGGCCAAGGTCGTGCTAGAGGCAGAGGCAGAGGTAGAGCTCAGTCCAGAGCTCGAGCAGCTGCAAATATTGTAGAACCTCAGGTGGATCTTCAGGAGGATGTTCCAGTTCAGAATGTACCAATTGGACCAGTTCAGGACCCGGAAGGATTCATAGCTTCTCCATTGCTTCAGGACGCTCTAGTCCGTTTGGTGAGTCTTATGGAGGGCGTGGCCCAGAATGGTACATTTCCAGTGGCACCAGCCGTCTCATAGGCTGGGGGAGGAGCACAAACTCTAACTACTCCTACTCTGGAGAAGATGGCTCCCCAGAATCAGGCTCCAGTAGCCCCGCCAGTTGGGGTAGTTCAGCCAGTTGTTGCGGCACAGACCGGTGATCGGCCCGCCATGTCTTTTGAGGCCTTATTGATACTGGATAAGTTTACCAAGCTCTTTCCAGTTCACTTCAGTGGTACACCTTCTGAGGACCCACAGGATTATCTTGACCGTTGCCATGGGGTACTGCGGAACATGGGTATAGTTGAGACCAATGGGGTTTATTCTGCTGTATTTCAGATGACGGGTTCCGCCAAGAGGTGGTGGAGAGATTGTACATTAACTAGACTAGTTTGATCGCCTGCACTTACCTGGGAGCAGTTCTCTCAGCTATTTCTGGAGAAATGCCTTGCTATCACCCTGAGAGAGGATTACCACAAGCAATTTGAGCATTTACAGTAGGGCAGTATGACTGTTACTCAGTATGAGTCCCGTTTTGTGGATTTAGCCCGTCATGCTCTCCTTTTATTGCCTACTGAGGGAGAGAGAGTGAGGAGGTTTATTGAGGGACTCACTCACCCTATCAGGCTTCAGATGGCCAAGGAGACCAGAATTGAGATTTCTTTTCAGGCAGCTACTAATGTCGCGAGAAGGTTGAGATGGTTCTTGCACAGGAGAGAGAACAACGGTCTGATAAGAGGCCTCGTCAGTTCGGTGGTTTCAGTGGTGCCTCGTCTGGAGGTAGGGGTAATTTTGGTAGGGGCCATCCTCCGCAGTTTTGAAGTTCCCGTCTACTTTACTTTAGCTCTGTGTTTGTTTTCAGACAACTTTATTTTATTGAGACCTTTTATTTGTATTATTCTAGAAGCGCGTGCACTTATGATACCAATTATGGGATGGTATTTAAACATCGCTATTTTTATGGATTAATAACTACATGTCAGGATTTAATTTCACATTGGCTTCTTTGTTATTAATTAATTTAAAATTGTTTTAAAATGGTTAATATTATTCTAATGTTGGCTTGCCTAGCAAGTGAAATATTATGCGCCATTACGGGCTCGAAGGTGGGAATTTTGGGTTGTGACATAAACCCACTACTCCGGGGTACGGGCGGCGGGAGTCTGTGCTCCTCCCCCGGCTTGATATGTGGTTGGAGCAAGTGGGATCAATCCAGCCCGAGCCAAGGTGCTGAACATGCTCAGAAACTGGGCTAAAGTCTCCTGGAGGGCTGGTGCAGCAACAGGTGTCTCAGGTGTCTTCCCTCCAGCTGGAGCTACTGGTGGCTCCTCTGTAGCAGCTCGTGTGGGTGCCCTGGCTGCACCACGTGGACGTCCTCGGCCTCTACCACGGTCCCGGCCTCTCGCGGCTCTAGCAGGGGGCGCGAGTGTCTGGTCATCTGATCCAGCTTGATGGTAGGCTATAATTACGTATTTTAGTCGCTTATTATACTCTAATTTGCTACACTATAATTGAGTTTGAGTTTTAATCGCTGGTGTTTTGCACTAATTGCGTGTTTTATGCCTTGTAGGAGTGATTCTGAGCTATGTAGGTGTTATGGAGCTAATTCGAGTTATTTGGAGCTTTGAAGTTTGAGTAAAATCCAAAAGGATTAAGCCGGGATCGTGTTTGGGGGTCGAGGATCAATTCTGGACGTCAAAATTCAAGGAAGAAGCAACTATTGAAGAAATGCACTAGTGCGAGGCACTGTGCGATGCATTAGTGTAATTTTATGTTAGAAATTTCCAAAGTTCAGAGACTGAGTTTTTTGGTCTGACAGAAAAAGCACTAGTGCGACGCATGAAAATCAATAAGTTTGCAAGTTTTCCTATTTCGGCTAGGTAAGGGAGATTTCGTCTAGGCCCAACCCTACTTGGTATAAATACATGGAAAACATTATTTTTTGACTTTTGACATACCTTAGACCTAAGGAGACTATTTTGGAAGGAGAGAAGACGTTGGGAACATTCTTTGGAGGAGAAAATCATCGAGTTTTTCATTCCTTCATCTTTTATTTGTAATTTGTTTATGCAAAATACTTGGAAAGTTGTTTCTATGAACATGAGTGGCTAAGTACTCTAGTTTCTAGGGTTGTGGTTGACATGATTATTAACGTTTATTAAGTACATCTTCGTTGATTCGGATTATCATCTTGTGGTTATTTCTTTAATTCTAGTTTTAACTTGTGAATTGTTGTAGCTACCAATTCACCATACTATCTATGCTATGCTTGGGAAAGTTGTGTTTAGATTAGAGTAGAATTAAAGAGAACTTGTTTCTGAACTCGTGGCTCGGGGAAAGATTTCGCAGTTAGGATAGGAATATACCTAGCGGTCTTGCTTAGTAAATACCGTATTATATTTGTTCATGATAGACTCAATACTATAGGAATATAGGATTGATATATTGTGGGCAGACGAATAGTATTGTGGGAACATGCTATTCATATAAATGATCCGGTTAATTAGCAACCATAGACAATCTAGATTAACAAGTGTGATTATTGAACTTAATAGGATTGATAAACCAACCACAACCCTGGAATTTTCATCTCCTCTGAATTAAAATCTCATCATACACATTTGCACTCTTGATAAATTAGTTGTTACTTATTTAATTTCCGCAATAGTAGATTAATAGAAAAATATCACTCTTGATTATCTTGGGCTAACTGATTTTAGTTTGCTTCGTTAACGATTGATCTAAGTCTATGTGGGTTCGACATCCAACTTTCGAGTCACTTTATTACTTGACGGCCATGTATACTTATGTGTACTTGGGGAACCAACATAGTTGTACGTGTTCTCACCGTCTGTGAGTGAATAGAAAGACAAATATTTTAGAATCCGAAGTCAAAATATCGCACGATAAGGAATCAAAGAAGTGAAGCTTTTCCTAACAGTTTCATAGCCTCTCGAAGATACGTATAAACGTCTCCGTACCGATCCGTGAGACTCTACTAAACCTGCTTGTGACTCATTACACCTATGAACCTAGAGCTCTGATACCAACTTGTCACGATCCCAATTTTCCTCCATAGGATGGCGTGATGGCACCTAGTCTCTACGACTAGGTAAGCCTAATAATTTGCGGAAAATGAATATAAAACTGAACTCCAATCTTAACACATGATATATAAATATAAAAACTACGATTTAAATAATTAGAACTTCCAATACCCGGTATAAATAAGTCATAAGCTTCTAAGAGAAAATGCTAAGTGTCTCTATACATCAAGTCTAAAAAGAATAAGGGAAACAACATAATAGGGATAGAGGGGGACTCCGAGGTCTGTGGACGCTGGAAGATATACCTTGAAGTCTCCACGTGCGGTCCAACTCACTGGTATTTGGTCTGGTGGGAAGAACCTGGATCTGCACAAAAAGATGTGCAGAAGTGTAGTATTAGTACACCACAACGGTACCCAGTAAGTGCCAAGCCTAACCTCGGTAGAGTAGTGACGAGGTCAGGTCAGGGCCCTACCGGTTTAAAAGATAAGCAAGGCAAAAGATATAATAATATTTTGAAATCACTCAGAATTTAAACAACGAGAAGTTTCAGAAAATAACAGCACAACAAATAGAGGTAGACAACAGGGGCACTCCCGAGGTATCGCCTCGTAACCCAAAAGTAAATGCTCAACAGAGGGATCTCCCGAGGTACCGCCTTGTACTCCTAAAAGTAAATGCTCAACAGGGGGGGATCTCCCGAGGTACCACCTCGTAATCCCAAAAGTAAATATGCATAACGGAGGGGGGGAGGGATCTCCCAAGGTACCGCCTCGTAGTCCCAAAGTAAATATGCAAGACATGGGGGATCTCTGAGGAACCGCCTCGTAGTCCCAAAGTTAATATGCAGCAGACAAGCGAAGGTACAACACATTTACAGCAAGAAATCTTACAGTTTAAAGATTTAATTCAAATCAAGGGAAGCGGGTAATTCAACTAAGCATGTTGCACAAATTGCAAGTAAGAGTTAAGGCACATAGACATACGATACTAGGCCAAACATGATCACTACATATGCTAAGACAACTCAATTAAGGAATTTAAAAGAAGACAACTCAGCAAGAATCGAAATTTCCACAATTAGCCCGTGTACGCACTCGTCACCTCGCGTACACGATGCTCGCATATAAGAGGTTGTTACAACAGTACCAAATCCTAAGGGAATTTCCCCCACACAAAGTTAGACAAGCCACTTACCTCAAATCAAGCTCAATCAGTCAATAAGAATGCCTTTCCCTCAACTTTCTGACTCTGAATGACCCAAATCTAGCCAAAAGCAATTTCATACTATAAATATAACTATAAGAAACTAATCTAATTAATAAAATCAAGACTTCAACAAGAAATTAGAAAATAGTCCCAAAAACTCGACTCAGGCCCACGTCTCGGAATCGGGTAAAAGTCATAAAATACGAACACCCATTCAACTACGAGTTCACCCTTATCAAAATTACTCAAATCTGATACCAAAATCCCGATCAAAACCTCAAAATTTGGTTTAAGAACTTTCTTCCATTTTCCCTCAATTTTCCACCCAAAACACTAATTAAATGGTAAAATTAAACACATAATCATGGAAATTAGCCAAAACTAGGTAAGAATCACTTAACCAAACACCCACGTGAAAATCTCTCCAAGAATCACCTAAATTCGAGCTCTCAAGTCCAAATGGTGAAAAATGACATAAACCCTAGATTTTTGAAATTAATATTGCTGCCCAGGTATTTCTTCTACGCGAAAATTGCCTTGCGTTCGCAAAGCACAAAAAGCAACTGGCCAAATTTCCTTTTACGCGAACGCGAGGTTCCACTCACGAACATGGTGACTACTTCCCCCAGGCCTCCGCGAACGTGGAGCCTCACACGCTAACGCGTAGGCTTAAGGTTTGCTGCCCCCACTAACCTTTCCTCTTTGCGAACACGTGGACTGTCTCGCGAATGCGTAGACCTAAGAATCCAAAACTTCATGAACGTGGGACCTGCTTCACGAACGTGAAGGCAAAGTTTCCAGTGGCACTCAAACTCCTCTACGGGAATGCGGGAGCACCTTCGCGAATGTGTAGAAGAAAACCAGACAGCAGGAAAAAAACAATCTGAAGCTTCAGCCCTCTTCCATGTCCAAATTCCAATCCGTTAACCATCCGAAATCCACCCGAGGCCCTCGGGACCTCAACCAAACATACGAACAAGTCCTAAAACATCATACGAACAATGCTCGAAGCGTCAAAACACATCAAACAACACTAGAATCACGAATTGCGCATCGTTTCAAGCCTAATGAAGTTTTAAACTTTAAACTTCTACATTCGACGCCGAAACCTATCAAATCAAGTCCGATTGACCTCATATTTTGTACACAAGTCATAAATGACATTACAGACCTGTTCCAACTTTTGGAATTGAAATCCGACCCCGATAACAAAAATTCTACTCCCGGTCAAACTTTCCAAAAATCATCCAATTTTCCAACTTTCGCCATTTGACGCCGAAATGACCTACGAACCTCCAAATCAACATACGGACATGCTCCTAAGACTAAAATCACCCTACAGAGCTATTAGAATCGCTAAAACTCCATTCCTGAGTCATCTTCACACAATTCCAACTACGGTCGATTCCTACGACTTAAACTTCTATTTTAGGGACTATGTGTCCATTTCACCCCGAAACCAAAAACAAATCCTCCCAGCAAGCCACGTAACCATAAAATGAAATAGAGGGAGAAATAAATAGGGGTTTGGGGCTAATACTCTCAAAACGACCGCCGGGTCGTTACATACGTACATCACTCAAGAACAAAAGTTAAGAAGTTAAAGATATGTCAAATGATATACAATAATTAACTTTTTGTATTGTAATGACCCAAACAGTCATTTTACCTTTTATAACCCCGTTCCCTAAAATAAAACTCCCCATATATGCTTTTAATGATTTATGACTTGCGAGGATGGTTGGTTCGGGATTTGAAAGTGTTTGGGTTGAAATCGGAACACTTGGTTCCTTAAGTTAGCCTTAAAAGGCCAAGTTTGATTTCGGTCAACATTTTGAGAAAACGACCCCGGAATCGGGATTTGACGGTTCCTATAGGTTCGTATGATGATTTCAGACTTGGACGTATGTTTGAATCCGATTTTGGATAATCCGGGAGCGTTTTGGCGCTTAATAGTGAAAAAGTAACTATTTGAAGGTTTAAAGATCTTTAAATTTGGTTTGGAGTAGGTTTTGGAGTAATTGAAGTCCGTTTGGAATTCTGAGTTTAGGAATAGTTCCGTATAGTGATTTAAGACTTGCACGTGAAATTTTGTGTCATTCCGGGTTGTTTAAGTACGTTTCGGCGCATTGAAAGTAAATTGAAGAACTTGAAGTTCTTAAGTTTGATTCAATTTGGTTTGGGGTATGATTCTTAGATTTGATGTTGTTTTACACGTTCCATGAGTTCGAGCGAGTCCATTTTATGATTTCAAACCTGTTGGTATGTTCAGGCGGGGCTCCGAGGGCCTCGAGTGTTAACCGGACGAGGCTCAGACCAATTTTGAAAATTTGAGCCAAAGCTGAAGCTCCCAGCTACTGTCAGAATCACACCTGCGCTTGGACAGTCGCAGGTGTGACGTTTGTTCGCAGAAGCGGAAGGAGGAGGGAATGCCTGCCACCGCAGGTGCGGAACTTTGGCGCACCTGTGAATGCGCAGGTGCGAGGCTAGGCGCACAGATGCAAGGCTTGGTCATGCGAGTGGAACTCGCACCTGCAAGGCTTTTGCGCAGGTGCGAAGCCGCAGGTGCGTTCCCACCTCCGCAGGTGCGAAAGGCCTGTTTGGCAGAAAGCTTAAAAGAACGGGAATCAACCATTTTGAGCCCATTTTTACTCCATTTTCGGGCGATTTCAGAGCTTTTGAGAGGGGGATTTCAATTAGCAATTGGAAGGTAAGTTAATTCTACACCCCTTGAGTTAAATACATAGATTATGGGTAGATTATAACTAGTAAATCTTAGAAATCAAAGGTTTAGATGAAAAACCTAGATTTTTATAAAAATGAGATTTTAACCACGAAAATGGTTATGGAATTGGATAGAAATTATATATTTGAGTTCTTGAGATTATGGGTAACGTTTTCATCCGAAAATTTTTGAAATTCGGGCACGTGGGCCCGGGGTAAATTTTAGAAATTTTACTGTTTTGGTTAGGGTAATTTATTTAATAGCCTAAATTCAAATTATTGAACATGTATTAATTATTTTGTATAACATTTGGATAGCTTCGGATTTTTCGGCATCGAATTGAGAATTTAATGCGACGTGGTAATCGGAAAATGGACTTTGAGACAAGGTAAGTCTCTTGTCTAATCTTGTGAGGGAAAAATTATCCCATAGGTAATTAAATTAATAATTGTTGCTAATTGTGGGGGCTACGTATGCACGAGGTGACGAGAGTCTGTGCGTAGCTACTATTAATGCTAAAGTCGGGGTAGTTTAGGACTCAAAGCATGACTTACTTGTGCAAGTTGCACTCCTTACTTAATTAAAATTATTTGATATATATATATATATATATATATATATATATATATATATATATATGTAAATTGTTAGGTAAAAATATTAAAAGATAAAAATCTCATATGCTTAATTTTCTATTTAAATTAATTAATTATTAAAAAAAATTATTCATTCCTCTCGAATTGATCTTATAATAAATATACTCTCCTTCCGGAGGTACATAAAAAAATGTCCCCCTTTCTTGTAGAGCGGGCCGAATGCCTCGGCAGGATAAATGCATCTATGAATCGCGCCGCATATCCCTCGGCAGTGTACACGATACTTTGGAACGGGCCGTACGACCTCGGCAGAAATCGTGCCTAATAATAATAATAATTACACGATACTTTGCTATTTTTCTTGCAACTTGTGAATTTAATTAATAGATTGGAAATTGTTGCATTTGAAGGATTTTTATTATTTTTGCTAATTGAATAAAATTATTGATTAACTCTATGAATCATGCTAATTTAAATAATTTTATTTCATTCTATTTCTTATTGTTGACCCTTAGTGAGTGTCAAAGTCGACCATCTCGTCTCTACCACTTCGAGATTAGGCTTGATACTTACTGGGTACACGTTATTTACGTACTCATACTACACTTGCTGCACTTTTTGTGCAGGACCTGAGGCAAGTACTAGTAGAGGACCTATCATCTTACACCCACGTTATCCAGAGGCGTAGTGGTGAGCTGCCTTTCTGAGCCGTTCTGCAGCTATCAGTGTCTCTTCTTGTATTTACATTCTGTCTATTTTATTTCAGACAGTATTTGGAGTTTTGTATAATCTACTAGATGCTCATACACTTGTGACACCAGGTCTTGGCACCCACACTAGTAGAATGTTTTGATTTAATTATTTTCTTGATTATTTTAATTTACCAGATCTATTCATATTGTTTTAAATCTTGCAAGTAAGAAGAGTTTAATTACTCGGCTAATTTTAAATAATATAATATGGGTTTAAATTACTGGTTGGCTTGCCTAGCTGTAGTGTTGGGCGCCATCACGGCCTATAGGTGAAATTGGGTCGTGACATGTATGTTATAAATTTATTTTATAACTCAACCACTTTAGATTATATATGCAGTTTAGGTAATATTTTTTTTTAATTTGTTAACTTTAATTATGATAGATGCAGGATGCTAGGTATACAGGTGTAAAGCACGTGTCCAAAAATTAGTATATTATTTTATAGAGAAAGGAAGAACATGAGGTCGACCAAGGGTATTATGGTCATTTAAAAAATATAACTGCTTTCTTTGCTTGTATAGTAGGCACAAAAGCTTGGTTGTGGGTTTCTAATGACTGAAAAAATCAAAAGTAAGCTATTGAATTCTTCAGATGGACCCACTTCCCATTCAACCTTAACTTGCTTTTTAAATGCACTACTTGACTATAGTTACATTTTTATTTGTTTGAAAGTAGATTACTTCTCACTTTCACTGCTTAAAAAATATTTTTTTCAACAAGTATTTTTAACTAGAAAAACTATCTTTTGGGTAATTTTATAATTCAATCGTTCATTTGATTAAAAACATACTATGATAACATGCATTTATATATAATAATTCTATTATCTCCTTAAGAAAAATTATTTCATTTGTTTTATTTACTGATATTTTTGGTAAAGAATATTTAAAAAAGTGGCAATAATATATGTAGATTCTTATTAAGATGTTCTTATATTAATATCAATTGATATCATTTTATACAAATTCTCATTAAATTGCAATTTTAATTGGAACACTTTATAAAATCAGGAAAACATTATTTAAGAAAAAATATGGTTTCAAGTCCCCTTTTTTATTAATGAATATTGAAATTTCTTCAAATTATATAAAAAAAATTCCCTCTATAAAACATGAGTTGAGAATAATCTAAACAAAAAATTAAGACAGCTAATTTGGAGAATTGTTTTCTTTATTATATACTAAGCAACATGAGAAGTACTATTATGCAGGATTATACTTCTTCCTCTATGATCAAATTTAGTTGGGTACTTCCTATGTGTTTAATAAAGAATTCAACATTATATAAATTTTATAATACATAAATATAAAACTAACTATTTTTAAATAATTCTCAACAAATAATTATAGTAAAGAAAGTGGTACTACACCCTAGAGTATCTCAATGACATCAAATGAAACTAGAAAAAAAACTGTGATCGAAAAATTTATTTATTTATAATGAATTATTCAGATATGTCTTTAAACTAGAATAAAATACACATTTGGAAATAAAATGAATAAATTTTATTATTCAAATTTTGATTAATATAAAAACCAAAAAGCAATACATTAACACACTTGAAAATACTAAAAGAGTACAACTATATATTATTCAATTTAAACAATGAGAAAGTACATCATGACTTATTTTTTAACTGATTTTTTATTTATTTTTTTATAATCAATTTTAAGTTTGATGGTGCAGAACTATTTTTTTTAAATAAAAATGTGTAGAACCTATGTAGAAATACTCTAACTTGTACTTGAAGTATTGAATAATCTTTGTTATAATAAAGTATCAGACTTAGACAAGTATTACATAATGATTGGTATAGTAATACGATTTCAGAAAAATTAAAAATACATATAAAGCAAAAGATAAAAAATAATACAGGTAAACATGATTTTATACGTTATCACACAAAAGTCTATTTTCTTTCTTTTTAAGACGAATAAAGTGTGTAATTAGCAATAGATCAAGAAATATTAAAAGGAAGAAAATAAGAAAAGTGAGGGGCTCTTTTCAGTTTTAGCCCGCGCCATAATTATATTCGGTAGCCGAAAAAGTGCATAAAATTTTGTATAATTTTTGTATATAACATGCAGAATATATATATATATATATATATACAAAAAAAATATATTTTTCGGTTATTATTTTGAGAGTGGCTATACAATGTTATTTTTTCAAAAAAAGCAACAATTGGGCCCGTGCATCGCACGGTCTGTCATCTAATTTAAGTTCCAAGGCACTATATTCTAGTGTAAGTGCATATATAGCCATTTTTAGGACTTCTATTTAGTGGGTGTTTGGACATAAGAATTATAAAATTTTAAAAAAAAAGTAAAAACAATTCAAGTGAAAATGGTATTTGAAAATTAGAGTTGCATTTCGACATGAATATAATTTTGGGTTATTTTTGAAGTTTTGTGGTGATCTGAGTGAAAATTTTGGAAAATAATTTTTTGGAATTTTTTAAATTTTTAAAAAATTCCAAAATTCATCTTCAAGTGAAAATTAAAAATTTTATGGCCAAACACTGATTTCGAAAAAAAGTAAAAAGTTTTCAAAAAAGAATTGAAAAAATTCTTGTGTCCAAATGGGATCTTCATAGTAAATAATTAAACTTGAATCACAAATAATTTCAATTGGTTAAATTTTAAGTAGTTTATTAAAAAAATAAATGTATTATCTATATTATTATTAAAGCATGAATAAAATATTGGATTACAAAAATAACCTTTTAATATGAATCATAATAACTCACAATATAAAGACATAATCGAAATTCTAGACAAGCCTTGTAATCCTATTAGTTTTAGGACATAATATTACTTGTTATTGTAACGACCCGATCGGTCGTTTTGAGTATCACAACCCTGTTTCCCTATTTACTGCTCAATTTATGACTTATCGGGTTAGTTGGTTCAGGTCCGGAAGGAGTTCAGAGTGAAATGAGACACTTAGTCTCATAATTGAAAACTTAAGTTGGAAAAGTTGACCGGATATTCACTTATGTGTAAACGACCTCGAAATTGAATTCTGATGATTCCAATAGTTTCGTATGGTTATTTTGGACTTAGGAGAGTGTCCGAAAAATTATTTGGAGGTCTGTAGTAGAATTAGGCTTGAAATGACGAAAGTTGAATTTTTGGAAAGTTTGACCGGGGGGAGTTGACCTTTTGATATCGGGGTCGAAATCCGATTCCGAAAATTGGAATAGGTATGTTATGTCATTTATGACTTGTGTGCAAAATTTGAGGTCAATCGTACTTGATTCGATAGGTTTCGACATCGAATGTAGAAGTTGAAAATTTCATAATAGACTAAAGTTTCAAGTGAGTTCGCACAAGACCTAACTTCAACTGAGCATAACTCTCATGATGCGAAGTTTTATATGGTTTATTACCTATAAAATGAAAGAACTTTGAGTATTGTGTCTAACCCTTCAAACCGTTCGTCATTTGGACATTCCTACAAGAAGTTATGACCAAATTACCAAAGGCTGGAAAGAAATGAGATTCTGCGACAATTATGCGATCGCAGAATAATTCTGCGATCGCGAAAGTACTTCTGCGACAGCAAACTGGTCGCAGAATGGACCAGAAGAGTCCAGTTTTGGGCACCGATTTTTGCGACCATTTTGAGACCCGCATACCCATTCTGCGGTCCATTATGCGACCGCAGACCTGCTTTCGGAGGATTAATTTTTCTATTTTCATAACCCGACCCCATTTTGATAAATAGGCTTTGGGACTCATTTTGGAGCAAAAATCTAATATTTTTAGAGAGAAGGGAGAGTGTTCTAGAGAGAGGAAGAATCTCAAGTGCTTTGTTAATCAAGATCTTGTTAAGCTTTGAAATCCAACAAGAAAATATCACAAGATCTTCACCCTAGAGGTAAGGTTCTAACCCCTAGTCTTCAGTTTTGAATTTGGGTAAAAATGGGTGATTAAGAGTATGATTCTTGGGTTTAATAGTATTATTTATACATATCGATAAGGTTTATGGAAAGATTTTTGAGTTCAAATGGGTAAAGATTGGGTTAAAAATGGTAAATTAAAAATTTGAGGGTTGAGTTGATATCGGAATTTGGTAAAATTTATATAGTTGGACTCGTGGTTGGATGGGCGTTCATATTTTATAACTTTTGTCGGGTTCCGAGATGTAGACCCCACAGGCAATTTTTTAGTGTAATTTTAGATTTTGTGAAAAAATTAGTATTTTGATATGGAATAAATTCCTATAATTTGGGTTGACTGAATCAAATTAATTGTGACTAGATTCGAGCCGTTCAGAAGTTGTTACGTGCAGAATAGAATTTCTGGAGCATTGTTTAGCTTGCTCGACATTGGATTCGGCTTGTTCGAGGTAAGTAGCTCTTCTAATCTTGGAGCTGAGGGTATGGACCCTGAATATATGTATTATGTGAAATGTTGGGAGGTAACGCACATGCTAGGTGACGGGCATGTGGGCGTGCACCATGGAAATTGTGACATAATTATTTCCGTAAACTTTTGTAGTCAAATAATCTTGGCATTTTCTATATAGTTTTATGTTAAAGAAATTGAGCTGAGAATCATATTAAAAATCATGTTGAGGCTATGTGCCAGTATTATTGGGACCCACAGAGGTCATATTGCTGTGAATTATTTGTTTTAAATTGAAAATTCATACTCAGTCATATTCATGTCATTACATATCATATCTCAGTCTCTGTTGTTATTTATTGATACATCATATCACCATTTTCGGGCTATTTTTATGACATTGTAAGCCCATGAGAAAGAGACTGGAGAGATTGATGTCTGAGTGAGGCCGAGGGACTGATTGTAAGGATAATTATGGGATCGGGCTGCACGCCGCAGCAGGCCATATTGGCTTTATATACTTTATTATTATGTGGACCGGGGCTGCCCGCCTGCAGCATGCCTTATACACTTTATTATAGCACGTGAGTTGTCCGTGCAGATACAAATATTGATACTATAGCACGTGAGTTGTCCGTGCAGCACGTGAGTTGTCCGTGCAGATTATAGCGCTTGGGCTGAAGGAGCCCTTCCGGAGTCTGTACACACCCCCAGTGAGTGCAGGTACCTACTGAGTGCGAGTGCCGAGCGATTGGGAGGACTGAGTGACTGGGAGGACTGAGTGAAATGATACTCTGAGTGTATGCATATGATTTTATCACTGAGTTGTATCGCATTGACATGGACACATGACATACAAGCATAGAGATGTATTTTCCCCATACTGTACAATATCACATCATTCATGATTTCTCACACATGTTGAAAGATGGGCATAGTGATGCATTTGTTTTACACGGGTTATCTCGAAAGAAAATGAAACATCTCATTTATTATTGAAAAGATTTTTGGGAAAATTATTGTTTTCAAACTTATTCATATTTTTGGCAACTTCGGTAAACGATTTGGGTTTTCACTGATGTACTTGAAAGGAATTACTATTTTTTTGAAATCATGATTTAGCTGAGCATTTTATCTTTGAGTTACTTCTTGTATTATTTGCTTTACGTGGGTATGGACTGTTGTGGACTATTGGTTTTGGACCCGACCTTGGTACAAGCTTATCATTACTTTCAACCTAAGGCTAGGTTTATTACTTATTGAGTATATGGGGTCGATTGTGCTCATACTATACTTCTGCACCTTGCGCAGATGATGGCTGCTGATGTTGCTGTGTTCGTTGGGAGCTGGATCTGAAGATGTACCTGTGTTCCGGTTGTAGCTGCCTCTTGTTCATGGAAGCCTTAGATTTATAACAATCTATTCATGTACATTTCGAACAGATGATGTATTATTTCATATCAGTTTTGTAAATTCTATTCTTAGAAGCTCATAATTTGTACTACCAGTTCTTGGGAAAATGTATTGGTTTTATCTATTTTCTTTTAATTAATTGCCTTATTAATTTCATTAGAATTGGAAAGTTAGTAAATTGGCTTACCTAGCGGATTGTGTTAGGTGTCATCACGACTAGTTGGATTTTGGGTCGTGATAAGGTGGTATCAGAGCTCTAGGTTCATAGGTTCTATAAGTCATGAGCAAGTGTCTAGTAGAGTCTTGCAGATCGGTATGATAACGTTCATACTTATCTTCGAGAGGCTACATGGCATTTAGGATAATTTTCCATCTTTCCTTCTTTATCGTGCATAATTGATTCAGCTTGAAATTTAACTCTTTGAATTCCTTCCACGCATTCGTATGCGCACATGAGCACTCGGTATCAGCTGTGCATCACCGTCTTGTGATTCCATGGACGAGGTTCGAGGTGAGTATTCTGTGTTTTGGTGATGGGCCAGTCTGGAGGACTTGAGGCCATGGTTAGACCGCAACTTAAGCTCGATAACTTCAGTTGTAACTTGTACAATTGGACTCATATGTCCAGTAATAACCCTACGAGTGGAATTTGTGGCTCGATGAGCGGTGGAATTGGAATGGCTGTGTGATGGGTATGATGTGACCGCGAGATGTGTTAAGACGATTTGAATATGACGAAAAGTATTTTCTTGAAATGTAATGGAAAGGCCATTGGGTGCTTGATTTTCGATTTGATATGACGTAAAGTCTCTAGTATGAATGTTTTAAAGGATCTTTCACGTTGTTAAATTTTGGGACAAAATAAATTCTCATGTCTTGTTAATAAGTTTGGACTTGGAAAGATTAAGTGATTGCGTAGTAATTGTGACTGCGAAAGGGTATAACAAGATACCAATTTGAGGCTAAGCAGGTGGGTTATCCCCTGCGGAGTAATCTACGTAGGTATGTTCCTTATATGTGAGTGGAGAGTTTCTTTTCTGCCAGCATGGCATATGTGTGGAGATTTGAATTTGAATCTGGTTGAGAAAGTTGACTTGAGTGTCAAGAGAATGATTGCGAGCTTAGCGGATGATTTGGTGTATTTTTATGGTTGGCGTTGCATGAGTTTGAGAAGAAGTTTCGTTGAATTGACTGTGGCATTATGACAGTAACAGAGTATTGGTATTGTTAGTTATGGAATATTTTAATCTATGGCTTTGAGCCAAGTGGGGGAGCCTGCTATTGATAATTCAATTTCATGGTTATATGTAAAGGTTTAGTTTTGAGCTGAGACATATTGGTGGGTTAGTTATGACATACAGAAGTTGAGATCGAGGATGACTCGAAAAAGGAAATTCCTGGATATGGGTTATATTGCACTTATGAGTATATGAAAATCGTAGGATGAGTGAGTTGTTATTTGTGAATGATGTAGTGCGCACGGAGTATGAATTTTATAGGTGGTATTAAAGTAGAGTTACTTCTTTGAGTGTTGTTGTGCTAATGAGGCACGTGTCTTTTGGCCCATTTGGGTGGTGTAATGTGGATTTGAACAAAGAGGGTGACTCTCGAGAAAGTTTTAATGGATTCGAGATTAATATGTAACAATTGAGAATTTTTGGTGGATTTGTTTATGGCTAAAATCTGAGATTTAAGTTGGATGGTGTCGAGACTTGTGGTATTTTTGTATATTATTATGGATTTTATATTTCGGTATCAGGAAGGTGAATGAAATGGCCTTAGACTCAAATAAGGTATTTTCAGAGTGGGTATTTCGGTTGCGGTATTTATAGGGGTAATTATGATGTGGTGAGACTCTACAGATATTTTGGTGGCAATATTCTTGGGTTTGGTGACCTACATGGTTTGGTCGAGTTAGAGGAATTTAGATCTAATAGCTTGGTTATGTGCAGATGGATTTCAAAGTGTTCTTGATGGTTTCTACCATGGTTTGAACCGGATATTTTCTACTGGTGTGGGAAACATGTTGTGTATTGTGATTTCCTCCTAGAAGGAAGCAAGAAGAAGGTTTCTAACTAACCAGGTATGTAATTTGCTGGTGACTCAGAATTGATAATGGAATTCTTGTGCTTGCCACATGATGACATAATAGATGTGGTGTGTTGTGCAGGATTAGGATTTACATGTACAAGGTGATAGTTCAGTCTTGAAGAGAAGGTAACGAATGTTGGACAGCATGGTTAGCTTCAAATATTTTGATGAATGTTATAACTACTTGGTAATTCCTAATAAGGGTGCGCATTTCAGAAGGCGTGTTGTGTTTTGACTTACGGTTGTTCATCGGTATTGCAGTACTCACCTGGTTGATAGACTGCTGATATTCCAATTATTGCTATATGGCACAGAAGAATTATGAAAGTATTCCTCATGGGATTATCGTGAATGGAAGATGTGTTAGTCATTTTAGTGCTGGAGTTGGGATCAGTTAAGGTGATTCATGTGTTCGATGAATTTGGAGACTGGGAGTTCTCAGAAGTATATTGTTTCGGGGTTGCGACCTATTTGAGGTGACTATTTTATTTAAAACTCGGTGGAGGCACTAGTTGCGTTAATTATTTGTGATAGCTATGCGCTATGAGTGCGCATATATGTGAGGTTTGAGCCCATGTGCGGTCATTAGAGCAAGTATTAATACTCAGAAGAATGCTTAGGTTATTATATGCCTAGAGTTGACTGTTAAGCGTAAAGTTATAACATTTCCAGTATTTGTACCTTTGTTGAGAAATATCTGGGCTATACTTGAGGTTACAAAGAAGATGATTCCCTAAATAAACAGGATAGTTACTAATTCTGCGTTAAAAAAAAATCCGATTTGAAGTGTGATATCAGACTTTGCACGTGCTTACACTATGGCGTGCTATTTCTACCAATCCAGGAGCATGAGAATCTTATTTCATTATAATATACAAGTGTACTTGTTTAATTGCTCCTGTATGATATGCTGGGACTGGAGGCCTGTGACCATGCCAGGCGATTCATATTATTGGCACGTGAGTTGTCCGTTCCGTATGTGGGAATTCTATTTCTATAATAATTTATCTGATCTATTAATTTCCTTCCTCTACAATTGTGCACATGCACCTACGGTTATCCTCTTCACGAAATTTGAGGAGTTGGTTGTAACATTGCGGTTGTGGTGATGCTTGTTGAACTTGCAATACGGTTCTCTTCCTTGAGATATCTCCCATATTTGGGTACACAGATTGCGCAGTTGTGGCTTGAGTTATATTGATGTGGCGTGTCTGTGGGATAGTTGTGTTTAATAATATAAGGTCATTGGACCTAGAATGGGTACTATAAAGCTTGATTATGGTACATTCGGGAGGATAATATTGAAAGTCGGTTTAAGAAAGGATTATGGTTCTGGTTGGGGTGAGAGACCTCCATGGCTAGTTGATCTGATGAGTGGTTATGAGTTTTTGATTGTTTCTTTCATCATTGGCAGTGTACGAAGGTTTCGAAATGAGGTTCTGTTGAATGCAGGGTTTTATACTGGTACTTGGTTGGTTTTGAGTAGTTACTGTGATCAGAAATGGTGCTACGAGTATGCAAGTTGTGTAGTATGGTATGTGATTATATCTGGGATTATGGTTATTGCTGGATACAGCTTGTTCAGGCTTATACAGTGTGTAGATGTGAGATTCGGGTCTTAAAAAGAATTCTGGATGTTAGAAATTTGGCTCCATGGTTTTGGGGCTAAGGTTGAATTAATGATTTTCAATTATGTTGTGTGGTCAGGCCTATATAGAATAGGGTGACGTGATATCACCCCCGAGTATGTGCGTGGTAAGGTGGAATAGAGATTTGAAGGTTAAGAACAACTCTTGGCACGTTCGAGGACGAACATATGTTTAAATGGGGGAGAATGTAACGACCCGACCGGTCGTTTTGAGTATCACAGCCCCGTTCCCCCATTTACTACTCAATTTATGCCTTATAGTTGATTTATGACTCATCGGGTTAGTTGGTTCGGGTCCGGAAGGATTTCGGAGTGAAATGAGACACTTAGTCTCATAATTGAAAACTTAAGTTGGAAAAGTTGACCGGATATTTACTTATGTGAAAACTACCTCGGAATTTAATTCTAATGATTCCAATAGCTCCGTATGGTTATTTTGGACTTAGGAGCGTGTCCGAAAAATTATTTGGAGGTCCGTAGTAGAATTAGGCTTGAAATGGCAAAAGTTAAATTTTTGGAAAGATTGATCGGGGGGTTGACTTTTTGATATCGGGGTCGGAATCCGATTCCGAAAATTGAATAGGTCTGTTATGTCATTTATGACTTGTGTGCAAAATTTGAGGTCAATCGGACTTGATTCGATAGGTTTCGGCTTCGAATGTAGAAGTTGGAAATTTCATAATAGACTAAAGTTTCAAGTGAGTACGCACAAGACCTAACTTCAAATGAGCATAACTCTCATGATGCGAAGTTTTAGATGGTGTATTACCTATCAAATGAAATATCTTTGAGTCTAGCTTCTAACGCTTCAAACCGTTCGTCATTTGGACATTCCTACAAGAAGTTATGACCAAATTACCAAAGGCTTGAAAAAATGAGATTCTACGACAATTCTTCGGTCGCAGAATAATTCTGTGATCGCGAAAGTGCTTCTGCGACCGCAAACTAGTTGCAGAATGGACCAGAACAGTCCAGTTTTGGGCACCGATTTTTGCGACCATTTTGCGACCCGCATACCCATTCCGCGGTCCATTATGCGACCGCAGACCTGATTTCGGAGGATTAATTTTTCTATTTTCATAACCCGACCCCATTTTGATAAATAGGCTTTGGGACTCATTTTGGAGCAAAAATCTAATATTTTTAGAGAGAAGGGAGAGTGTTCTAGAGAGAGGAAGAAGCTCAAGTGCTTTGTTCATCAAGATCTTGTTCAAGCTTTGAAATCCAACAAGGAAATATCACAAGATCTTCACCCTAGAGGTAAGGTTCTAACCCCTAGTCTTCAGTTTTGAATTTGGGTAAAAATGGATGATTAAGAGTATGATTCTTGGGTGTAATAGTATTATTTATACATATCAATAAGGTTTATGGAAAGATTTTTGAGTTCAAATGGGTAAAGATTGGGTTGAAAATGGTAAATTGAAGATTTGAGGGTCGAGTTGATGCCGGAATTTGGTGAAATTTGTATAGTTGGACACGTGGTTGGATGTGCGTTCATATTTTGTAACTTTTTTCGGGTTCCGAGACGTGGGCCCAAGGGCAATTTTTGAGTGTAATTTTGAATTTTGTGAAAAAATTAGTATTTTGATATGGAATAAATTTCTATAATTTGGGTTGACTGAATCAAATTAATTGTGACTAGATTCGAGCCGTTCGGAAGTTGTTAAGCGCAGAATGGAATTTCTGGAGCATTGTTTAGCTTGTTCGACATTGAATTTGGCTTGTTCGAGGTAAGTAACTCTTCTAATCTTGGAGCTGAGGGTATGGACCCTGAATATATGTATTATGTGAAATGTTGGGAGGTGACGCACATGCTAGGTGACGGGCGTGTGGGCGTGCACCATGGAAATTGTGACATAATTGTTTCCGTAAAATTTTGTAGTCAAATAATCTTGGCATTTTCTATATAGTTTTATGTTAAAGAAATTGAGTTGAGAATCATATTAAAAATCATGTTGAGGCTATGTGCCAGTATTATTGGGACCCACAGAGATCATATTGCTATGAAATTTGTTTTAAATTGAAAATTCATACTCAGTCATATTCATGTCATTACATATCATATCTCAGTCTCTGTTGTTATTTATTGATACATCATATCATCATTCTCTGGCTATTTTATGACATTATGAGCCCATGAGAGAGAGACTGGAGAGATTGATGTCTGAGTGAGGCCGAGGGCCTGATTGTAAGGATAATTATGGGATCGGGCTGCACGCCACATCATGCCATATTGGCTTTATATACTTTATTATTATGTAGATCGGGGCTGCCCGCCTGTAGCATGCCTTATACACTTTATTATAGCACGTGAGTTGTCCGTGCAGATACAAATATTGATACTATAGCACGTGAGTTGTCCGTGCAGCACGTGAGTTGTCCGTGCAGCACGTGAGTTGTCCGTGCAGATTATAGCGCTTGGGCTGAAGGAGCCCTCCGGAGTCTGTACACACCCCCAGTGAGCGCAGGTACCTACTGAGTGCGAGTGCCAAGTGCCGAGCGATTGGGAGGACTGAGTGAAATGATACTCTGAGAGTATGCATATGATTTTATCACTGAGTTGCATCGCATTGACATGCACACATGACATACATGCATAGAGATGTATTTTCCTCATGCTGTACAGTATCACATCATTCATGATTTCTCACACATGTTGACAGATGGGCATAGTGATGCATTTGTTTTACACGGGTTATCTGGAAAGAAAATGAAACATCTCATTTATTATTGAAAGGATTTTTGGGAAAATTATTGTTTTCAAACTTATTCATATTTTGGCAACTTCGATAAAAGATTTAGGTTTTCACTGATGTACTTGAAAGGAAGAATTATTTCTTTGAAATCATGATTTAGCTGAGCATTTTATCTCTGGGTTACTTCTTGTATTATTTGCTTTACGTGGTTATGGACTGTTGTGGACTATTGGTTTTGGACCCGACCTTGGTACAAGCTCGTCATTACTTTCAACCTAAGGCTAGGTTTGTTACTTATTGAGTACATGGGGTCGGTTGTACTCATACTACACTTCTGCACCTTGCGTGCAGATGTTGGCTGCTGATGTTGCTGTGTTTGTTGGGAGCTGTATCTGAAGATGTACCTGCATTCCGGTTGTAGCTGCCTCTTGTTCATGGTAGCCTTAGATTTATAACAATTTATTCATGTACATTTCGAACAGATGATGTATTATTTCATATCAATTTTGTAAATTCTATTCTTAGAAGCTCATGATTTTTACTACCAGTTCTTAGGGAAATGTATTGGTTTTATCTATTTTCTTTTAATTAATTACCTTATTAATTTCATTGGAATTAGATAGTTGGTAATTGGCTTACCTTGCGGGTTGGGTTAGGTGCCATCACGGCTAGTTAGATTTTGGGTCGTGACAGTTATGTAACGATCCAACTAGTCATTTTGAGTATTTGCACTTCGATCGGTAGTTTCCGAGCATGAGTAGCTCCGTATGATGTATTATGACTTATGTGAATCGTCGGTTTGGTTTTCAGGTTATTCGGAATCGATTTGGAAGAATGAATTTCATTGTTGAAGCTTTAAGTTGGAAGAGTTGACCAAGTTTGACTTTATATGAATTTGACCCCAGAATGAAGTTTTGATGGTTCCAATAGGTCCGGATGGTGCTTTTGGACTTGGGCGTATGCCCGAATTTGCATTTGGATGTTCCTAGAAGGTTTCGGCAGAAATTGGCAAAAATTGGAAATTTGAAGGTTTGGAAAGTTCATAAGTTTGACCGGAAGTTGACTTTGAGGATATCGGATTCGGATTCGGATTGTGGTTCCAGAAATTGGGATAATTTCGTTATGTTATTCAGGAATTGTGTGCAAAATTTGGGTTCATTCCGGGTTGATTTGCTATGTTTCGGCACGAGTTATGGAAGTTGGAAAAGTTCAAGTTCATCAAGTTTGATTTGAGGTGCGATTCGTCGTTTCGTTATTGTTATGTGTGATTTGAGGCCTTGAGTAATTCCATATTGTGTTTCTGGACTTGTTGGTATGTTCGGACGGGGTCCCGAGGGGCTCGGGCATGTTTCAGATTGATTTCGGACTATTTTTCATTCATTTTGCATTGCTGGTTCTGCAGAACTCTAAGTATCATATTTCCTTAATCGCGATCGCGTAGAGTTGTTTGAAGGATGGGATAAATTGTTCATCGCATTCGCTAGTCCTATGACGCATTCACGTAGGATGCTGCCATTTGAGCATCACGTTCGCGTAAGCCTGCACGCGTTTGCATAGGGTTGAGTTGGGAGCTGGAGCTGGAGCTGGAGGCCTTCTTCATCGCGTTAGCGTAGTTAGAGCCGCGTTCGCGTAGTTCTGTATCCTGTGTGTATCGCGTTCACGAGGACTATGCCGTGAATGCGTAGAGTTTTTTTGTGCTGGTGTGATTTTGTTCATCGCGAACACCATGGATTTTCCGCATTCGTGTAAGAGGATGCCTGGGCAGAAGTATAAAGTACTCTATTTCGGGGGTTTCAGCCATTTTTATAATTTTGGAGCTATGGAGCTCGAATTGAGGTGATTCTTGAAGCAATTTTCACCGTGTGGATTGGGGTAAGTGTTCTCTACACGGTTTTGATTATATTTCATGAATTTATCTTCATTTTGGCAATTGATTGATGAATTTTAAAGAGGAAATTGGGGGTTTTAGCTTAAAGTTTTTAGCCTAAAGTTTCATAAAGCAAATTTTTGAGTTTTTAACATCGATTTAGAGTCGGATTTGAGTGAAACTAGTATGGTTGAACTCTTAATTGAATGGGTTGCCGGATTTTGTGAGTTTTGTCGAGTTCCGAGGTGCGGCCCGGGGTTGAACTTTTTTGGCCATTTTGGGCTTTTGATTAAAGATTCGACCTTTTTCGATTGGGTTTGTTTCCTTTGGCATTATTTGATGTATTTGAGTTGCTTTTGTCTAGTTTTGAGCCGTTCAGAGGTCGGTACGCGGAGATGGCATTTTTGGAGCATCGCTTGGCTTACTCGGTATTGGAATTTAGCTTCTTCGAGGTAAGTAACACTTCTAAACTTAGTGTTGAGGGTATGAAACCCCGAGTTACGTATTATGTGTTTGGTGTTAAGGTGATGCACATTCTAGGTGACGGGCGTGTGGGCGTGCACCGTGTGAATTATGACTCCGCTATTTCTGTGGTACTGTGTAGCTATCGGACCTTAGCTGTAACCATAAAATTTCTAAGTACCTGAGCTCTTGGGATGTGATCTATGTTAGAAACCATATCTAGGCTACATGCTTATTCTGTTGAGACCCACCGAGATCATTTCTGTTGTTGAGCTATCTGCTTTCATTACATTACATACTCAGTCATACGCATTCATATGCATATCATATCTCAGTCTCTGTTACTATTTATTGATACATCACATCATTATTTTGGGCTGATTTTTCATGTTATTGAGCGCCCGAGAGACTGGAGAGATTGATGACTGAGTGAGACCGAGGGCCTGATTGTGAGGATATTTATGGGATCGGGATGCACGCTGCAGCATATTTCATTGATTTTATGCCATGATTGGCTTGATATTGTGCTTGGGCTGAAGGAGCCCCTCCAAAGTCTATACACACCCCCAGTGAGCGCAAGTACCTATTGAGTGCGAGTGCCGAGTGCCAAATGCCGAGTGATTGGGAGGACTGAGGGACTGTGAAGACTGAGTGGCTGTGAGGGCTGAGTGACTGGGAGGACCGAGTGACTAGGAGGACCGAGTGACTGGGAGGACTGAGTGAATTGATACTCTGAGAGTATGCATATGGTTTTATCACTGAGTTGCATCGCATTTGATATGCATACTTGACATACATGCATGGAGATGTATTTTCCTCATGTTGTACGGTATCACATCATTCATGACTTCTTACACATATTGACATCTGGGCATAGTGATATATATTACACTGGCTATCTGAAAAGAAAAATGGAACATCTTATTTATTGTTGAAAGTATTTTTGGGAAAAATTTCTATTTTCAAACTTACCCATATTTTTCGACGATTTCAGTAAATGATTTGTGTTTTCACTGAGATACTTGAAAAGCAGAACTATTTTCGGGAACTATGAACAAGCCGAGCCTTTTATTTCTGAGTTACTTCTTTATTTATTGCTTTACGTTGTTATGAACTATTTTTGGCCCTTGGTGTTGGACCCGACCTTTGTTCTAGCTCGTCACTACTTTCAACCTAAGGTTAGGTTTGTTACTTATTGAGTACATGGGGTCGGTTGTACTCATACTACACTTCTGCACCTTGCATGCAGATGTTGGCTGCTGATGTTGCTGTGTTCGATGGGAGCTGGATTTGAAGATGTACCTGCATTCCGGTGGTAGCTGCCTCTTGTTCATGGTAGCCTTAGATTGTTAAAAATCTGTTTATGTATATTTCGAATATATGTTGTATTTATTTCAAACCAGCTTTGTATATTCTAATCTTAGAAGCTCATGATTTGTACTACTAGCCATTGGGAAATGTATAAGATTCAGATAATTTCTTTTACTAAATTGTCTTGTTAAATTTTATTGGAATTGGATAGTTGTTAACTCGCTTACCTAATGGGTTGGGTTAGGTGCCATCACGACTAGTCGAATTTTGGGTCATGACAAGTTGGTATCAGAGCTCTAGGTTCATAGGTTCTACAAGTCATGAGCAAGTGTCTAGTAGAGTCTTGCGGATCGGTATGATGACGTCCATATCTATTTTTGAGAGGCTACAGGACATTTAGGATAATTTCACATCTTTCTTTCCTTATCGTGCGACATTGATTCAGCTTGAAGAGTAACTCTTTGAAATCCTTCCACGCATTTGTATGCGCATGTGAGCGCTCGGTATCAGCTCTACATTGACGGCTTGTGATTCCATGGATGGGGTGCGAGATGCGATTGTGACGCGCTGATGATGGGCCAGTATGGATGACTTAAGGCCGGGTTTTGATTGTAGCTTGAGCACGGAGATTTTAGTTATGTGAGCACGTGCTTTTGGACTTATATGTCCAGTAGTGTCCCTATGGGTGGGATTTATGGCTCGATGAGTGATCGGATGGCTATATGATGAGTATGATGTTACTGCGAGATGTGTTCATATGGTCTGAATGTGATGAGAAGAGTTTGCTTGAGATGTAGAAAGGACTATTGGGTGTTTGATTTTGTCTTGATTTGACGTATAGTCTCGAGTTATGAGTGCATTGGAGGGTCTTTCATGTTATTTAATTGTGGAACGAATTAGGTTCTCATGCCTTGTTGGTGGGTTCAGACTCAGGAAGATTAAGTGATTGCGTAGTAGTTGTGGCTGTGAAACGGTATAAAGAGATGTTAGTTGAGGCTAAACAGGTGGGTTATAACTTGCAAGGTAATCTACGGATGTATGATCCTTATGATATTATGTGGAGGCTTTCTTTTCTACCAGTGGGTTATATTTGTGAGATTTGAGTTTGGATTGGTTGTAATAGTTGACCTGACCATCACGAGGATGAATGCGAGATTTGTAGATGATTTGAGGTATTAGATGGGTTGTGTTACAAGAGATTATGAAGGACTTAGTTGAATCTCACTGTGGTATTATGGCAGTAATGAGGTATGGTTATTGTAAGTAATCAGATGTTTTATTCCATGGCTTTGATCCAAGTGGGGGAGTCTGCTATCGACTAGTTGATTGCTCGGTTATGTGTTGTATTGGTTTCGGTTTGAGGTATGCTAGTGAATTAGTTATGACTTGCAGAGGTTGAGATTGAGGATGACTCGAGTAAGGAAATTTTTGGGTACGGGTTATATTACACTCTATGAGTATATGGGAATTCATGGAATGATTAAGTGGTTATTCATGAAGGATGTAGTGTGCATGGAGAAGGAATTTGCTTGGTTTCGTTAAAGTGGGGATTACTTCTTTGGGTGTCATCGTGCTAATGGGGCACAAGTCGCTTGGCCCGTTTGGGGCGGTGCAATTGAGATTTGAGCAGAGTGGATGACTCTCGAGAATGGTTCTAATGGATTCAAGATTTATATGTAGTAATTGAGGATTTCGGATTGGTATATGGCTAGGATCCGATATTTGCATTAGATGGTGTCGAGACTCGCGGTATTTCTATATCCTTATGGATTCTACATTTCAGTATCAGGAAGGTGAAGGAAACAACTTTAGATTTGCAGAAGGTCTCTTCAGAGTGGGTATCTTGGTTACGGTACTTTTGGGGTGTTGGAGAGAGAATTCAGCGGCTTATAGGCCTTAGGACGGGATGGTTTTATACTAGAGTTTGTGTGGTGAGTTTTGGTTAAGGATCGTGGTGTTCTAGCAAAGAGAAGTATCAATTTGAAGGTAATTTGGAAGGAACTCGGAGAAATAGGACAACTTGGTAGTAAGATGGATCAGCACAGTAATGGATACGATTGGTTCTTTGGGTACTTATGATGTGGTGAGTCTCTACAGGTATTTTGTGGCAATGCTCTTGGGTTTTGGCTACCTGCATGGCTTGGTTGAGTTAGAGGGATTCCGTTCTGATGCCTTGGTTACGTGTTAATGGGTTTCGAAGAGTTCTCGATGATTTCTATCACAGTTTGAGGTGGAAATTTCCTACTAGCGTGAGGAACATGTTACGTATTGTGATCTTCTCCTAGATGAGATCAAATGGAAGGTTCCTGGCTAATTGAGTATGTAGTTTGCTTGTGACTCGGAGTGGATTATGAGATCCTCGTACTTTTCACATAATGGCATGATCGATGTAGTGTGTTGTGTGGGATCGAGATTTGCAGGTGCAAGGTCACGGGCCAGTTTTGAAGGGAAGGGCATAAATTCTTGGGCAGTATGGATGGTTTCAGATGACTAGGTGAATGATATTACTACTTGGTATTACTTGAGAAGGGTGCACATTTCAGAAGGCGCATTGTGTTTTAACTTACAGATGCTTCATTGGTATTGCGGTGCTCGCCGGGTTGATCTACCGCTGATATTCGGATTTGTGCTATATGGCACGGAAGAAATATAAAAGTATTCCTTGTGGGATGATCGTGTATGAGAGATGTGTTAGACATTCGGGAGGTGGAGTTAGGATCAGATATGGTGATTCGTGTGTTCTATGGATTTGGAGACTGGGAGTTCTTAGAAGCAGATTGTTTCGTGGTTGTGGACTGTGAAGTTATGGCCAGAGCTAGCCAAATGATAGTAAGTGTTATGATTCAGTCATTGTGGACCTTCATATGGTTATTTATCTATCTGTGGATGACCAGAGTTGATTCGGGGCCCGTTGGTAGGCCAATGAGGATGTGTATTCTACACCGTGTAGGATTGGTTAACTGCATACTGCTACTGTTGAGGGATGTTCCATTCGGTTGGTGTTGAGCTTATTCGTGTTCTGATATGTTTTGTGAGTTACTCTTCTATGTTACGAGGGGTTGTGATTTGTTGGTTATATACACACATAGTGCGGTTCTACTGGGGGCCTTATAGCAAAATTTGAGCGAGATGGGTATTTGGCTGATGTACGACTGATTGCGTATTTGGTTATGTTCTTTCTGGTCTATGGTATTGTGTTATTGGTTCCTCCGTGGTTATGGTCATTCACTTGGGGTACTTGATGTCGAATTGCGCGTGGTTATTGATTTTGAGTATAGTGGCTGGGGTATTTCATACAGACCAGTGTTGGGATGGGGTCACGCATTGCAGCGGAGTTATGTTGAGATACACCCTTTTGTGTTAGATTCGTGTGTTATGGTTCTACGATGTGTGATGGGCTTTAAGCATTGCGTTGTGGAGTTATTTGTTGAGCTTGCGGGATGGTTCTCTCGTTTAAGTCATTTTCCATGTTTGAGTACATTTGAATTATTGCGTATGGGTGCATGGATTGCACGGTTTGTGGCTCTGGGTAGTATTGGTGTTGCATGTCAGTAGAGTAGTTGGTATTTGATAAGATGAAGTCGTCGGATCTAGGATGGGTGCTATCGGATTGATTGCGGTATATTTGGAAGGATAATATCAGAAGTCAGCTTAGAAATTGGCTATAGTTCCTGTTGAAGGAGAGGGAGCCCCATGACTTGTTGGTCTGATGAATGGTTATGAGTTTTCGCGTGTTTCTTTCATCATTAGTATTGTACGGAGGTTTTAGAATGAGGTTTTGTTTGACATGAGGTTTATTACCGGAATTGGGTTATTTTGGGCAACTACTGTGATGGGAGATGTTGCTATGAGTATTTGAGTTGTGCGGTATATCATGTGATTACATCTTAGGTTATGGTTATGGGTTGATACAGCTTGTTCAGACTTATTCAGTGTGTAGATGCGAGATGCGGGTCTTTATAAGAAATTCCGGATATTGGAAATTGGATTCTAAGGTTTACGAGCTAAGGTTGGAGTAATGAACTTCAGTATGTTGTGTTGCCGGGCCTATATGGTATAGGATGACTTGGGATCACCCCCGAGTATGTGCACGGTAAGGTTACACGGTGATTTGATGGCTTAAAAACAACTCTGGGCACGTTCGAGGACGAACGTATGTTTAAGTGGGGGAGAATGTAACGACCCGACCGGTCGTTTTGAGCATTTGCACTTCGCTCGGTAGTTTGCAGGCATGAGTAGCTCCGTATGATGTATTATGACTTATGTGAATCGTCGATATTGGTTTTCAGGTTATTCGGAATCGATTTGGAAGAATGAATTTCATTGTTGAAGCTTTAAGTTGGAAGAGTTGACCAAGTTTGACTTTTTGTGAATTTGACCCCTGAACGGAGTTTTGATGGTTCCGATAGGTCCGGATGGTGATTTTGGACTTGAGCGTATGCCCAAATTTGCATTTGGATATTTCTAGAAGGTTTCGGCACAAATTGGCGAAAATTGGAAATTTGAAGGTTTGGAAAGTTCATAAGTTTGACCGAAAGTTGACTTTGAGGATATCGGATTCAGATTGTGGTTCCAGAAATTGGGATAGCTTTGTTATGTTATTCGGAACTTGTGCGCAAAATTTGGGTTCATTCCGGGTTATGTTTCGGTACTAGTTATGGAAGTTGGAAAAGTTCAAGTTCATCAAGTTTGATTTGAGGTGCAATTCGTCATTTCGTTGTTGTTATGTGTGATTTGAGGCCTCGAGTAAGTCCATGTTGTGTTTCGGGACTTGTTGATATGTTCGGACAGGGTCCCGAGGGGCTCGGGCATGTTTCAGATTGATTTCAGACTATTTTTCCTTCATTTTGCATTGTTGGTTTTGCAGAACTCTGAGTATCTGGTTTCCTTAATCGCGATCGCGGGGTGTGGATCGTGATGCGTAGAGTTCTTTGAAGTCTGGGAGAAATTGTTCATCACGTTCGCGAGTCCTCAGACGCGTTCGCGTAGGTTGCTGCCTTTTGAGCATCGTATTCGTGTAAGCCTGCACGCATTCGCATAGGGTTGAGTTGGGAGCTGAAGTTGGAGGCCTTCTTCATCGCGTTGGCGTAGTTGGAGCCGCGTTCGCATAGTTCTGTCTCCTATGTGTATCGCGTTCGCGAGGACTATGCCGCGAACGCGTAGAGTCTTTTTGTGATGGTGTGATTTTGTTCATTGCGAACGCGTAAGAGGATGCCTGGGCAGAAGTATAAAGTACTCTATTTCGGGGGTTTCAGCCATTTTTACTGTCACGACCCAAAATCCCACCTCAGACGTCGTGATGGCACCTAATCTCTAAGATTAGGTAAGCCGATTTCAATCACATTTCAAGCCATTTTTTTAGGTAATCAAAACTAACAGCGGAAACAAATATGAAAATCTCCCAAGACTGGTAATAGTGAGTCATGAACTCTAACAGAATACATGAAATGATCTCAAGGATCGAATACTCAATACTGTTTGAATAATAATTAACAGTACAATAAAATGGAAAGACTCCAAGGAACTGCGTCGACCAAGCAGCTCTACCTTGAATCCTTGCGATCACACTTTAACTCCGTCTGAGTTCGATAGCTCCAAAACCTGGCTCTGCACAAAAATGTGCAGAAGTATAGTATGAGTACACCACGGTCGGTACCCAGTAAGTATCAAGACTAACCTCAATGGAGTAGAGATGAGGTACAGTCAAGACACTCACTAGTCTAATAACATGTGCAATATAGTATGCAAAAATAATAGGAAACAAATAACAATAAGGGCAACACAAATCAACCAGTGATATGTACAACAGGGCAACAAGAACACCACTAATATCGCTCAACGAATAATAAATACAAGTACACCCAATTAAATCAAGCCCTTCAAATAAATATCTTTCACATATAATTCTTCCGAGTAAATCTCTTTCAAATATAATTCCCTCAAATAAATATCTTTCAAATATAATTCCTTCAAATAAATCTCTTTCAAATATAATTTTCTCAGATAAATATCTTTCAAATATAATTCTTTCAATAAATCTTTTTCAAATATAATTCCTTAAAATACTACTTTTTGAATAAAAATCCTTCCAAATAAATATTTTGAATATAATTCTTTCAATTAAAAGTCACCATGTGACATCTCATTTCATAATCATAAAAAATACGAGTCTCAGCCCACTTTCATATTTCCACGGCACTTCGTGCCCAAAATTAAATCATCATATTTCCCCTGCACCTCGTGCCCACTTTCATATCACATTTGCACGAACAGTTCATGTGCCAATAATAAAATCATCATATTTTCCCCGGCACTTTGTACCCACGTTTCATATCTCAACTGCACGGATAATTCACGTGCCAATATCATCATTATTTACTCACGGCACCTCGTGCCCACATTTGTTTTCATAATCCGCCTGGTAATAGCCACAGGCTCCCAATTTCAACATAAATCAGACTATTATCAATTTACCAACAAGACAAGTTGCACAAGGTATAAAAATAAACACAAGAAAAATCACAACATCATATAAAAATCACCAATGCAACCACTCCACATCATCATATATCATCTCTGACAATAGCCACCCTTATTTCTCCTATATCCACGCTTATCACTCCTATAATAGCCTCCCTTATCCCTCCGCCCTGACAATATCAATAGCCACCATTATCTCTTCTATAGTCACCCTTATCGCTCCGCCCAGACAATATTCTAGCATACATAACAACAGTGAAATGCCACCCTTATACCCACATAATATCAATAGTGGAATGCCACCCTTATATCCTTAAAATAATAATTCAACAATTTACACAGAATATTATCATGGCAACATAACAAAAATCAATTCATAACATAATTTGCCCAATGGCCACAACCAATTTCAAAGATATAACAAATTAATTAATTTCACAACAAATAGCCAAAGGCTCCACACAATGTGTATAAGACCTCAAAAACAATCAACAGAAATAGAAATTACTCAGCATAGGGCAACGCCTTCATTAATCCAAATTCTCAATAATTATATAAATACCTCTTCTTAAGCTCATTTAATTAATCATTTACAGAGGAAAAATCTATAATGAAATTAAATTCCAAGAAATATCAAACCATCAAACTCACGGAATTTACACAAATATACAGGTAAAATTCACATCAAATCGTCATATAAAAACAAATTCAATAAATGCGAATTGAGGTATGGCAAATAGATGATTAAATAAATGCTAACAATTATTCAATTTACTACCCAATATGCCCAAGACTTTAACTCAGTAAATTTTTCACATATAAGCCCGAGTACGTACTTGTTACCTCGCGTACACGGCTTTTCACATTTCACAAATGGCACATAAGACTCGATGCCTAAGGGGTAATTCCCCCACTCAAGGTTAGGCAAGATACTAACCTTTTTTGAAGTTATGCCGATTTTTCAAAATCGCCTTCTTGCTTGAATTGACCTTCGGATAGCTCGAATCTATCCAAATTAATTGTACAACTTCATTAAAATTCATCGAAAATAATTCCAGATAATAATATGTCGACTTAAAATTTTATACCAAAAAAGCCAAGAAAGGTCAACGCGGGGCCCACCTCTCGGAACCCGACATAATTTTTACAAAATCCGAACACCCATTCCGATACGAGTTCAACCATACCAATTTTATCAAATTCCAATAACAACTCGACCTCCAAATCTTAAATTTTCGTTTTTGGAAGATTTTGCAAAAAACTTGATTTCCTCCATTTAAATCCGAATTAAACGATGAATATAATCATGGATTCATGAAATATAATTACTTTAGGATATAGAACACTTACTTGAGTTGAAATCGTGAAGAAATACTCAAAATCGCCCAAGAACTGAGCTCCAAAAAGTCCAAAACGAAATGGCAAAGTGACTGATTTTTGGTCCTTATGTTTCTGCCCAGTTCCGCTTATGCGAGCACTGTTCACGCTTTTGCGGATACTGTTCACGCTTATGCGGGCACTGTTCACGGTTCTACGATGCCTCTACTTCTGTGAGTACTGTTCACGCTTCTGCGATCACTGTTCACGCTTCTGCGATCACTGTTCATGCTGCTGCACAGAAATTCCAGCAGCTTTTCTTCAAGTCCGAATTGATCCGTTAACCTTCTGAAATCCACCCGAGGACCTTGGAACCTCAACCAAATATACCAACACATCCCAAAATACAATACGAACTTAGTCGAGGCTTCAAACCATGTCAAACAACGCCGATATTATGAATCGCGCATCGAATCGAATTATGAGTTTTCAACTCTTCCAACTTTTATATTTTGCGCCGAAACATATCAAATCAATCCGGAATGACTTCAAATTTTGCACACAAGTCATAAATGACTAAATAGAGCTATTCAAATTTCCGGAATCAAAATCTGACCTCGTTATCAAAATTTCAACCTTCGGTCGGACTTTCCAAAAATCTTTCATTTTCTAACTTTCGCTAAAATACGTCGAATTGTCCTACGGACTTCCAAATCCAAATATGAACATACACCTAAGTCCGAAATTACCATACGATGCTATTGACATCATAAAAATTTCATTCTGGGATCGTTTGCTCAAAAGTCAACTCTCCGGTCAACTCTTTCCATTTAAGCTTCTAAATAGGAATTGTTCTTTTAATTTAATTCTAAATCTTCCAAAAATGAAACTCGACCATACTCTCGGTTCATAATACATATTATGAAGCTGCTCGAGACCTTAAGTCACTGAACGGGGCGTTAATTCTTAAAACGACAAGTCGGGTCGTTACATTTACATTTTTGGAGCTATGGAGCTCGGATTGAGGCGATTCTTGAAGCAATTTTCACCATGTGAATTGGGGTAAGTGTTCTCTACTCAGTTTTGATTATATTTCATGAATATATCTTCATTTTGGCAATTGATTGATGAATTTTAAAGAGGAAATTGGGGATTTTAGCCTAAAGTTTCGTAAAGCAATTTTTTGAGTTTTGAACATCGATTTAGAGTCGGATTTGAGTGAAACTAGTATGGTTAGACTCGTAATTGAATGGGCTGCCGGATTTTGTGAGTTTTGTCGGGTTCTGAGGTATGGGACCGGGTTGGACCTTTTGGCCGATTTTGGGCTTTTGATTAAAGATTCGACCTTTTTCGATTAGGTTTGTTTCCTTTGGCATTATTTGATGTATTTGAGTTACTTTAGGCTAGGTTTGAGCCGTTCGGAGGTCGGTACCCGCGGGATGGCATTTTTGGAGCATCGCTTGGCTTACTCGGTATTGGAATTTGGCTTCTTTGAGGTAAGTAACACTTCTAAACTTAGTGTTGAGGGTATGAAACCCCGAGTTACGTGTTATGTGTTTGATGTAGAGGTGACGCATATGCTAGGTGACGGGCGTGTGGACGTGCACCGTGTGAATTATGACTTCGCCATTTTTGTGGTACTGTGTAGTTACCGGACCTTACCTGTAACCATGAAATTTCTAAGTACCTGAGCTCTTGAGCTATGATCCATGTTAGAAATCATATCTAGGCTATATGCTTATTCTATTGAGACCCATCGAGGCCATTTTTGTTGTTGAACTATCTGCTTTCATTGCATTACATACTCAGTCATACGCATTCATATGCATATCATATCTCAATCTCTGTTACCATTTATTGATACATCACATCATTATTTTGGGCTGATGTTTCATGTCATTGAGAGCTCGATCGAGGGCCTGATTGTGAGGATATTTATGGGATCGGGCTGCACGCCACAACATATTTCATTGATTTTATGCCATGATTGGCTTGATATTGCGCTTGGGCTGAAGGAGCCCCTCCAGAGTCTATACACCCCCTAGTAAGCACAAGTACCTACTGAGTGCGAGTGCCGAGTGCCGAATGCCGAGTGATTGGGAGGACTGAGGGACTGTGAAGACTGAGTGGCTATGAGGACTGAGTGACTGGGAGGACCGAGTGAGTGGGAGGACTGAGTGAATTGATACTTTGAGAGTATGCATATGATTTTATCACTGAGTTGCATCGCATTTGATATGCACACTTGACATACATGCATATAGATGTATTTTCCTCATGTTGTACGGTATCACGTCATTCATGACTTCCCACACATATTAACATATGGGCATAGTGATATATGTTACACTGGCTATCTGGAAAGAAAAATGGAACATCTTATTTATTGTTGAAAGTATTTTTGGGAAAAATTTTTATTTTCAAACTTACCCATATTTTTCGACGATTTCGGTAAAGGATTTGGGTTTTCACCGAGATACTTGAAAAGTGGAACTATTTTCGGGAACTATGAACAAGCTGAGCCTTTTATTTCTGAGTTACTTCTTTATTTATTGCTTTACGTTGTTATGAACTGTTATTGGCCCTTGGTGTTGGACCCGACCTTTGTTCTAGCTCGTCACTACTTTCAACCTAAGGTTAAGTTTGTTACTTATTGAGTACATGGAGTCGGTTGTACTCATACTACACTTCTGTACCTTGTGTGCAAATGTTGGCTGCTGATGTTGCTGTGTTCGATGTGAGCTGGATTTGAAGATGTACCTGCATTTCGGTGGTAGCTGCCTCTTGTTCATGGTAGCCTTAGATTATTAAAAATCTATTTATGTATATTTCGAACACATGTTATATTTATTTCAAACCAGCTTTGTATATTCTAATCTTAGAAGCTCATGATTTGTACTACGATTCATTGGAAAATGTATAAGATTCAGATAATTTCTTTTACTAAATTGTCTTGTTAAATTTCATTGTAATTGGATAGTTGTTAACTGGCTTACCTAACGGGTTGGGTTAGGTGTCATCACGACTAATCGAATTTTGGGTCGTGACACGTTAGGAATCCTACATGATTACCTTTAGGAATCCTATTAGTATAATTATTTTCGGGCGTAGATATTAGCCTTGTAATCCTATTACTTTTAGTATATATTTCTTTAAAAAATTCTATTACTAATTTAATTTGAAAACGTTTTATATTGTTCAAATCTATTTAGAAACAGGAGAGCCTATATTATTATTATAAAAGCACAAATATAATATTGATAGACTAAAATAGTTCTAAAATATTAAATAGAAGAACTCATAGGGAGAGGACATAACTGTAATAACTTATTTTTTTGGACTACAATAACTTTTATGTTAACTTTTTTAATATTTAAGATTTTAAAATTAATACAATCTTGTCTATTGAATTCTTATTAAAAATATGTATGAAGATTTAATAAAATTAATTTCATAAGAATCCTTCATATTGATAATACATTACCAATCTATAATATTCAACACCAAAAAAAAGTAATGCTAAACGGACTGCATAAAGTGTTGAAATTGAAAAGAATTCCCACGATAATCTATTATTTATATTAATTTGAACTGCGTTTCTACTCAAATAATATTTTATTATTATTAATTCTTCATTTAATATAGAAAAATATGCCCAATTATTAAAGAACAACTAAGAAAATTTTTAAGAATATAAAAGTGTGAGAAAAGAAAGAAAAAGATTGGTAAGAGCCAATACTACTAATGATTTTGCAAATGTAAAGATCTAAAAGTGGAATGTCATCGATCTTTTTACTCTTTGAAAATAAAATTTATAGTAGATAAAATTATAATCACGGTTAAATATTCAAACATGAGATGAACTAGTATTAAAAATCTAAATCAACAGAAAATAAATTATATTTTATGTTAAAATCAAATAATCAAATCTTTGAATTAATTATTTAGCAAGATAATCCAATTAAATTATTTTTTAAATTCATCGTATGAGTCAAATTATTTTTCAAGTTAAAAAAAAATGGGGTGCATAAATTTATTCCATAAAAAGAGTGTTAGAGATTAAAAAAAATAGATCATAAAGTAAAAAAGATTGGTATAATATTAAAAGACCATACAAGTGTTTGAGGAAGCACAAGAATAAGCTTTCAAGACTATATTATAAAAAATCGATTCTGGTATAGCGAGATTATCCTTTGTAGATGGATTCGGTGGAATTGAAATAGTATTTCTATGTCATGCATTATTTGCAAATGTCAAATCAAGAGGCATGATATTGTTAGCAATAAGAACAAGTGGTATACCAGCAACGACTTTATTATGAGGTCGTACAACTCACTTTACATTTGATATACCTCTTTAAATAACTGAAATAACCATCACAAATATATCAAATTAGAGCAATAGCGCTAAATTTATAAGGAAAGCAAAAGTGATAATATGGGATGAAACGCTTTTGGCTAAGCGTCAATGTAACGACCCGACCGGTCATTTTGAAAGTAATAGCCTCGATCCCCTATTTACTGTTTCTCCCGCATCTTTTTCTGCTTATGTGACTTGCCGGGAGGTCTTATTTTTGGTTTCGGAGTGTTTTGGGATACTTAATCCCTAAAACGGGAGATTAAGTCTTAGGATTTTGACCGTAGTCGGAACTGTATGAAGACGACTCCGGAATGGAGTTTTGTCAGTTCCGTTAGCTCTGTTGGGTGATTTTGGGCTTAGGGGCGTGTCCGGATTATGTTTTGGAGGTCCGCAACCCATTTATGCTTGAAATGGCGAAAGTCGAATTTTTGGAGATTTGGACCGGTAGTGAAAATTTTGATATCGGGGTTGGATTCTGATTCCAGAAATTAGAGTAGGTCCGCAATGTTGAATATGACTTGTGTGCAAAATTTGGGGTCAATCGGACGTGTTTTGGTTGGTTTCGGCATCGATTGTCGAATTTAGAAGTTTCAAGTTCTTAAAGTTTGAATCGGAGGATGATTTGTGCTTTTAGCATTGTTTGATGTGGTTTGAGGGCTAGAATAAGTTCGTATGGTGTTTTAGGATTGGTTGGTATATTTGGTCCAGGTCCCGGGGGCCTCGGGTGAGTTTCAGGTGCTTAATAGGTGAAAGCTTGGACTTAGAAGAATTTTGAAGTTGCTAGTTCTCGTGTTTTCACGCCTGCGGTGGGAAGTCCGCAGGTGCGGCCCACAGAAGTGAGGCTGGGATCGCAAGAGCGCCTTTAAGCCGGGGAGTCAGTGGTCGCAGATGTGACGAGTGAGCCGCAGGAGCGGAGCTGCATCTGCGGAAGGGCAGTCGCAGATGCGGAGATGAGAAGGACCCAAGGTTCCGCAGAAGCTGATGATTGAGCGTAGAAGCACATATGTAGATGCGGATATAAGTGTGCAGGTGTGGAGCTGGGGAAACTTAATGAAATTCCGCAGGTGCAGAGCTTTAGCCGCAGAAGCGGTTAATGGACCGCATGTGCGGTTTAACTGGCAGAAAAGGGGCCAAATCGAGGGTTTGATTCATTTCTTCATTTTTTGACTTGGGAGCTCGGGAATTGGCGATTCTTTGAGGGATTTTCAGAGAGAGCTTTAGGGTAACGATTCCTAACTTATTTTTGGTTATATTTCATTAATCTATAGTTGTTTTTCTCCATTTATTTTTGGATTTGGGATTTGAAAAGTTGGAAAAAGTTCCCTAACCGAATTTCTGAGTTTTGATTGGGATTTAGACATCGGATTTGGTTAATTTTGGTACGAGTGAACTCGTGAGTGAATGGGTGTTCATATTTTGTGAATTTTACCCGATTCCGAGACGTGGGTCGAGTCGACTTTTTAGGGCGAATTTCGGAATTTTTGTTAAAGTATTGACTTCATTAATTAGATGAGTCTATTATGGTTGTATTTATAATATGTAATTAACTTTGGTTCGATTTGGGCCATTCGGAACCGGATATTCGTGGGAAAGACATTTTTGACCGATTGATTGAGCTTGGTTCGAGGTAAGTGGCTTGCCTAACCTTGTGTGGGGGAACTCCCCTTAGGATTTGGTACTGTTTTTGATATATGAGCGTCGTGTATGTGAGGTGATGAGTGCGTACACGGGCTATTGTTGAAAAACTCCATTTTTCATTAAGTAAAATACCTGTCTTCCTTTAACTAAACTATAATAGCATACGAATTTATCCTGTTTAGTTTAGAACATCATGTCTACGTGTCTTAATTGCTTATGTGAACTCTGTGCAACATGCTTAGTGAATTTCCTGCTTTTTCCTTGACTGGTACTTAGTCTAAATCATAAGATTTCGTGATGTAGTTGTATTTCTATGGTTTGCGCTGCATATTTACTTTGGGACTACGGAACGGTATTCCGGTAGACCCCCCTGCCCTGCATATTTACTTTGGGACTACGGAACGGTATTCCGGTAGATCCCCCTGCTCTGCATATTTACTTTGGGACTATGGAACGGTATTCCGGTAGATCCCCCTGCTCTGCATATTTACTTTGGAACTACGAAATGATATTCCGGTAGATCCCTTATTGTTATTTCAGTGTACTGAGCTGTTAACTTGCTATGATTTCATTCTTTGTTAAATTTCAATACTTATTTTACTGCAATATTTCATTTTGTCTTAGTTTATTTTATATATACCAGTAGGGCCCTGACTTGATCTTGTCACTACTCGATCGAGGTTAGGCTTGGCACTTACTGGGTACCGTTGTGGTGCACTCATGCTACTCTTCTGCACATGTTTTGTGTGCAGATCCAGGTACTTTTTATCAGCCCTGCTACTAGCTGAGAGTGCTTGTTACTGTACAGAGACTTCAAGGTATATATGTCGCGTCCGCAGACCTCGGAGCCCCCCTTTATTCCCTCTTATGTCATTTACCTTCCTTACTTCTGTTATTAGATTCTGGTGTATAGAGATACTAGTTTCCTTCTGTAGATTGTGACTAATGATGTTCCCGTTTTTGGGATTTCTGTGTATTTTTGAATAGTTGGTTATTGTACATGCCAGGCGGCATAGTACCCAGTTATGTTGTTATTGCTATAGTTAGTGGTTAAATTTATGTTTTCATTTCATTATTCCGCAAAATGTTAGTCTTACCTAGTCGTAGAGACTAGGTGCCGTCACGACATCATACGGAGGGGAAATTTAGGTCGTGACAAGTTGGTATCAAAGCTCTAGGTTCATAGGTGTCGTGAGTCACAAGCCGGTTTATTAGAGTCTCGCAGATCAGTACAGAGACGTCTGTACTTATCTTCGAGAGGCTATGGAACTATTAGGAAAAAAAAATTCACTTCTTTGATTCCTTGTCGTGCGAAATTGTTGCCTTCGAAATTCTAAACTTCTGTATTCTATTCTCTCATGGATGGTGATGACACATACAGATGGATCTGATGACTAGGCACCCGCGCCCCCTACTAGAGACGCGAGTGGTCGGGGCTGGGGTAGGGGCCGAGGACATCCATGTGGTGCAGCCAGAGCACCCACACGAGCTGCTGCAGAGGAGCCCCCAGTAGCTCCAGCTGGAGGCAGACACCTGAGGTACCTGTTTCTGCACCATCCCTCCAGGAGACTCTAGCCCAGTTTCTGAGCATGTTCAGCACCTTAGTTCAGGCTGGATTGATCCCATTTGCTCCTGCCACATCTCAGGCCGGGGGAGGAGCACAGACTCCCATCGTCGGTACTCCAGAGCAGCGGGTTCAGGTAGACCAAGTTCTGGAGATTGTACCAATACAGCCGGTAGCTCCAGCTCAGCCCGAGGTTAGGCCAGCAGCTTCTGAGGTGGAGCAGCTTAGACTTGAGAGGTACAAGAAGTACCACCCACCGACCTTCAGCGGATTGGATACAGATGATGCTCAGGGTTTTCTGGAGGAGTGTCATTGTATTTTCCGTACTATGGGCGTAGCGGAGACGAGCGGGGTTTCTTTTACTACATTCCAACTTAAAGAAGGATCCTATCAGTGGTGGCGTGCTTATTAGCTGAGTAGTCCGGATGAGGCAGTTTCGCTTACATGGACTCAGTTCTCGGACATGTTTTTGAGAGAGTATGTCCCTCAGAGCCTCAAGGACTCATGGCGCACGGAGTTTGAGCAGTTGTGCCAGGGTGCTATGACTGTGTCAGAGTATGCAGTCTGTTTCAGTGATTTGGCCCGACATGCACCGGCCTTAGTTTCCACAGTCCGAGAGAGGGTTCGACAATTTATTAAGGGACTCCACCCCAGCATCCGGAGTAGTATGGCCAGGGATTTGGAGATGGATATTTCTTATCAGTAGGTTATGAGTATTGCCAGGAGATTTGAGGGCATTTTTTCCCGGGATAGAGAGGCAAGGGAGGCCAAGAGGTCTCGAGAGACTGGTTATTATTCTGGAGCTCGTGCCCCAGCAGCTTGCCATGGTAGGGGTCATGTGAGCAGCCCCGTTCATTTAGTTCTTCCAGCCGCCAGCGGTGTTCCAGCCCTTCTAGACCCCAGGAGCCTTATTATGCACTGCCAGTAGCTAGTGTGCCTCCTGCATGGGGTGTTCCTAGTGGCCAGTCCAGCAGACCTGGCCCGAGCCAGTCATAACAGCCACACCCTCCCAGAGATTGTTTTGAGTGTGCCGACACTCGCCATATGGTGAGGGATTGCCCCAGGATTAGGAGGGTTCTCAGCCACAGTGTAATTATAGCCTTAGGCTATAATTACGGCACCAGCTTCCACCCCACCTGCTCAGCCAGCTCGAGGTGGAGGTCGGGGAGGTAAAGGTTGCCCTAGAGGGGAAGGCCAGGCCAGATATTATTCCATTCCCACTCGTACAGAGGCAGTTGCTTCTGATTCCGTCATTACAGGTATTGTTCCGATCTATCATAGAGATGCGTTGGTATTATTTGACCCAGGATCTACATACTCTTATGTGTCCTCTTATTTTGCCCCGTATTTGGGCGTATCTCGGGATTCTTTGAGTTCCCCTATTTATGTATCTACTCCTGTGGGAGATTCTCTTGTTGTGGACCACGTGTATCGGTCGTGTTTGATTGCTCTTAGTGGTTTTGAGACTAGAGCCAATTTATTATTGCTCATCATAGTGGACTTTCATATTATTTTGGGTATAGACTGGTTGTCACCCCATTATGCTATTCTTGATTGTCACGCTAAGACCATGATGCTGGTTATGCCAGGATTTCCGCGATTAGGGTGGAGAGGTACCTTAGAGTATACTCCCAACAGAGTTATTTCATTTCTTAAAGCTCAACAAATGGTTGAGAAGGGGTGTGACGCGTATCTAGCTTATGTGAGAGCCGTCAGTATTGATACCCCTAAAGTTGAGTTAGTTCCAGTAGTGAGGGATTTTCCAGATGTGTTTCCAGCTGATCTTCTGGGCATGCCGCCCGACAGAGATATTGATTTTGGCATTGATTTGTTGTCGGGCACTCAACCCATCTCTATTCCTCCATATCGTATGGCTCCTCCTGAATTGAAGGAGTTGAAGGAGTAGTTACAGGAGTTGCTTGATAAGGGCTTCATTCGGCCCAGTGTGTCACCTTGGGGTGCTCCTGTCTTATTTGTGAAGAAGAAGGATGGTTCTGTGCGGATGTGTATTGATTACCACCTGTTGAACAAAGTCACAGTGAAGAACAGGTACCCATTGCCTCGTATTGATGACCTATTTGATCACTTACAGGTTGCCAAAGTGTTTTCCAAGATTGACTTACATTCAGGATATCATCAGTTGAAGATTCGGGAGCCAGATATCCCGAAGACTGCTTTCAGGACCAGATATGGTCACTATGAGTTTCTTGTTATGTCTTTTGGGCTGACCAATGCCCCAGTAGCTTTTATGCACTTGATGCACAGTGTGTTCCAGCCTTATCTTGACTCATTCGTCATTGTGTTTATTGACGACATTCTGGTGTACTCCCGGAGTCGGGAGGATCATGAGTAGCACCTGAGGACTGCGCTTCACACCTTGAGAGAAAAGAAGTTATATGCAAATTTTTCGAAGTGTGAGTTTTGGCTAGACCTAGTGGAATTCTTGGGTCATATAGTATCGAGTGAGGGGATCCATGTGGATCCGAAGAAGATTGAAGTAGTGCAGAGTTGGCCCAGACCATCCTCAGCTACAGAGATCCGGAGTTTTCTTGGTTTGGCGGGGTATTACCATCAATTTCTCATCTATTGCAGCGCCTATGAACAGGCTGACCCAGAAGGGTGCTCCGTTCAGATGGACAGAGGACTATGATGAGAGCTTTCAAAAGCTCAAGACAACTTTGACTACAGCCCCAGTATTAGTATTGCCTTCAGGTTCGGGGTCTTATACAGTTTATTATGATGCATCGCGAGTTGGCCTCGGCGCGGTGTTGATGCAGGACCGTAGGGTGATTGCCTACGCGTCCAGACAGCTGAAGGTACACGAAAAGAACTATCATGTCCACGACCTTGAGTTAGCAACTTTTGTTCATGCCTTGAAGATTTGGCGGCATTATTTATACGGTGTTCCTTGTGAGATTTATATCGATCACCAGAGTTGCAGCATCTGCTCAAGCAGAAGGATCTTAATTTGCGTCAGAGGAGGTGGTTGGAGCTGCTTAAGGATTATGATATCACTATTTTGTACCACCCTGGGAAGTCCAACGTGGTGGCCGATGCTTTGAGTCGCTAGGCAGAAAGTTTGGGGAGCTTAGCATATCTACCAGCAGCAGAGAGACCCATGGTGTTAGATGTTCAGGCCTTAGCCATCCAGTTTGTGAGATTGGATGTTTCTGAGCCGAGTCGAGTATTGGCTTGTGTGATCTCTCGATCTTCTCTTTATGATCGTATCAGGGAGCGTCAGTATGATGACCCCCATCTGCTTGTCCTTAAGGACATGGTCCAGCACAGTGATGCTAAGGAGATCACTATTGGAGATGGTGGTGCATTGAGGATGCAGGGCAGGCTATGTGTGCCCAATGTAGATGGTTTGCATGAGTTGATTCTCCAGGAGGCTCACAGTTCACGGTACTCTATTCATCCGGGTGCCGGAAAGATGTATCAGGACTTGAGACAACATTACTGGTGGAGGAGGATGAAAAATGACATAGTAGAGTATGTGGCCCGATGTCTAAATTGCCAGCATGTGAAGTATGAGCATCAACGGCCAGGTGGGTTGCTTCAGAAGTTAGAGATTCCAGAATGGAAGTAGGAACGAATCACAATGGATTTTGTTGTTGGGCTTCCACGAACTCAACGGAAGTTTGATGCAGTTTGGGTGATTGTAGATAGGCTGACCAAGTCAGCTCATTTCATTCCTGTGATGACTACCTATTCTTCCGATCAGTTGGCTCGAATTTATATCCACGAGATCGTCAGGCTTCATGGCGTACCGGTATCTATCATCTCTGACCGGGGTACGCAGTTTACATCACGATTCTGGAGAGCCGTATAGCAGGAGTTAGGTACTAGAGTGGAGCTGAACACAACATTTCACCCTTAGACGGACGGATAATCCGAGCATACTATTCAGATACTGGAGGATATGCTCCGCGCTTGTGTGATAGATTTTGCGGGTGCTTGGGACCAGTTCTTGCCACTTGCGGACTTTTCTTACAACAACAGTTATCAATCCAGCATTTAGATGGCACCGTATGAGGCTCTGTATGGTAGGTGGTGTTGGTCCCCAGTGGGTTGGTTAGAGCCGGGCGAGGCCAGATTATTGGGTACGGACTTGGTTCAGGATGCCTTGAAAAAGGTTAAGGTGATTCAGGATAGACTTCGCACAGCCCAGTCTAGACAGAAGAGTTAGGCGGATCGAAAGGTTTGCGATATTGCATTCATTGGTCCTTGGAGAGCGGATCTTGCTCCGGGTTTCTCGTATGAAGGGCGTTATGAGATTCGAAAAGAAGGGCAAGCTGAGCCCAAGGTTCATTGGTCCTTTTGAGGTATTGCGGCGTGTTGGGGAGGTTGCTTATGAGCTTGCCTTACCTCCCATTCTAGTAGGAGTTCATCTGGTATTTCATGTTTCGATGCTCCGGAAGTATCACGGTGATCCGGCTCATGTGTTGGATTTCAGCTCAGTCCAGTTGGACAAGGATCTATCTTATGTTGAGGAGCCAATGGTTATTTTAGACAGGCAGGTCAGAAAGCTAAGGTCAAAGAACATTGCTTCTATGAAGGTTCAATGGAAGGGACAACCGGTCGAGGAGGCGACTTAGGAGACCGAGCATGATATGCGCAGCCGTCATCCTTATCTTTTCACCACTTCAGGTATGTCTCTATGCTCGTTCAAGGACGAACGATTATTTTAAGAGGGGGAGGATGTAACGACCCGGCCGGCCGTTTTGAAAGTAATAGCCCCGATCCCCTATTTACCATTTCCCCCGCATCTTTTTCTGCTTATGTGACTTGTCGGGAGGTCTTGTTTTTGGTTTCGGAGTGTTTTAGGATACTTAATCCTTAAAACGGGAGCTTAAGTCTTAGGATTTTGACGTAGTAGGAACTGTGTGAAGACGACTCTAGAATGGAGTTTCGTCGGTTCCGTTAGCTCCGTTGGGTGATTTTGGGCTTAGAGGCGTGTCTGGATTGTGTTTTGGAGGTCCGTAACCCATTTAGGCTTGAAATAGCGAAAGTCAAATTTTTAGAAATTTGGACCGGTAGTGGAAATTTTGATATCGGGGTCGGATTCCGATTACGGAAGTTGGAGTAGGTTCGTAATATTGAATATGACTTTTGTGCAAAATTTGGGGTCAATCGGACGTGTTTTGTTTGGTTTCAGCATTGGTTGTCGAATTTAGAAGTTTCAAGTTCTTTACGTTTGAATCGGAGGATGATTTGTGATTTTAGCATTGTTTGATGTGGTTTGAGGGCTCGACTAAGTTCGTATGGTGTTTTAGGATTGGTTGGTATGTTTGGTTGAGGTCCCGGGGGCCTCGGGTGAGTTTCGGGTGCTTAACGGGTGAAAGCTTGGACTTAGAAGAATTCTGAAGTTGCTGGTTCTGGTGTTTTCGCACCTGCGGTGGGAAGTCCGTAGGTGCGACCCCGCAGAAGTGAGGCTGGGATCGCAAGTGCACCTTTAGGTCGGGGAGTCAGTGGTCGCAGATGCAACGAGTGAGCCGCAGGAGCGGAGCCGCATCTGCGGAAGGGCAGTCGCAGATGCGGAGATGAGAAGGACCCAAGGTTCCGCAGAAGCGGACGATTGAGCGCAGAGGCACATCCGCAGATGCGGATATATATGTGCAGGTGCGGAGTTGGGGAAACTTAATGAAATTCCGCATGTGCGGAGCTTTAGCCGCAGAAGCAGTACCGCATAAGCGATTAGTGGACCGCATGTGCGGTTTAACTGGCAGAAAAGGGGCCAAATCGAGGGTTTGATTCATTTCTTCATTTTTGGATTTGGGAGCTCAGGAATTGGCGATTCTTTGAGGGATTTTCAGAGAGAGCTTTGGGGTGACGATTCCTATCTCATTTTTGGTTGTATTTCATTAATCTATAGTTGTTTTTCTCTATTTATTTTCGGATTTGGGATTTGAAAAGTTGGGAAAATGGGGGAAAGTTCCCTAATCGAATTTCTGAGTTTTGATTGGGATTTAGACATTGGATTTGGTTAATTTTGGTACGAGTGAACTCGTGAGTGAATGGGTGTTCGTATTTTGTGACTTTTATCTGATTCCGAGACGTGAGCCCGGGTCTACTTTTTAGGGTGAATTTCGGAATTTTTGTTAAAGTATTGACTTCATTAATTAGACGAGTCTATTATGGTTGTATTTATGATATGTAATTTATTTTGTCTAGATCTGGGCCATTCGGAACCGGATATTCGTGGGAAAGGCATTTTGACCGATTGATTGAGCTTAGTTCGAGGTAAGTGGCTTGCCTAACCTTGTGGGGGAAACTCCCCTTAGGATTTGGTACTATTTTTGATATATGAGCGTCGTGTACGTGAGGTGACGAGTGCGTACGGGCTATTGTTGAAAAACTCCATTTTTCATTAAGTAAAATACCTGTCTTCCTTTAACTGAACTACACTAGCATATGAATTTATCCTGTTTAGTTTAGAACAACATGTCTACGTGTCTTAATTGCTTGTGTGAACTCTGTGTAGCATGCTTAGTGAATTTTCCGCTTTTTTCTTGACTGATACTTAGTCTAAATTGTAAGATTTTGTGACGTAGTTGTATTTCTATGGTTTGCGTTGCATATTTACTTTGGGACTACGGAACAGTATTCCAGTAGATCCCTCTGCTCTGCATATTTACTTTGGGACTACGGAACGATATTCCGAAAGATCCCCATGCTCTGCATATTTACTTTGGGACTACGGAATGGTATTCCGGTAGACTCCCCTACTCTGCATATTTACTTTGGGACTACAGAACGGTATTCCGGTAGATTCCCTGTTGTTATTTCAGTGTTCTGAGCTGTTGACTTGCTATGATTTCATTCTATATAATTTCAGTACTTATTTTACTGCAATATTTTATTCTGTCTTAGTTTATTTTATATATACCAGTAGGTCCCTGACATGATCTTGTCACTACTCGATCGAGGTTAGGCTTGGCACTTACTAGGTACCGTTGTGGTGTACTCATGCTACTCTTCTGCACATATTTTGTGTGCAGATCCAGGTACTTTTTATCAGCCCCGCTACTAGCTGAGAGTGCTTGTTGTTGTACGGAGACTTCAAGGTATATCTGTCGCGTCCGCAGACCTCGGAGTCCCCCTCTATTCCCTCATATGTCATTTACCTTCCTTACTTATATTATTAGATTATGGTGTATAGAGATACTAGTTTCCTTCTGTAGCTTGTGGCTTATGATGTTCCGGGTTTTGGAATTTTTGTGTATTTTTGAATAGTTGGTTATTGTACATGCCAGGCGGCATGGTACCCAGTTATGTTGTTACTGCTACAGTTAGTTGTTAAATTTATGTTTTTATTTTATTATTCCGTAAAATGTTAGGCTTACCTAGTCGTTGAGACTAGGTGCCGTCACGACGTCATACGGAAAGAAAATTTGGGTTGTGACAGTCAAACTATTGAAATAATTGCCCAGAGTTTTAGAGATATTTGGATATTGATAAACTGTTTGGTGGAAAAGTAATAGTTTGGGAGGTAATTTCTGTCAAGTACGATCAGTAGTTCCAAAATTGACCAAAGCAGAAACGGTAAAAGCTAGCTTGCCAAAATTATACTTATCACCTCAAATGAAAAATACTCAGATGACAGGAAATATAAAAGTAAGAACAGATCCAACATTCAGTGACTTCTTGCTTCGTGTCAGAAACGAAGAAGAGCATGCAATAAAAGATGATTTGGTTCTTCTAGAACACTTGGTTATCAACCTCAATGGTAATAGTAGTGCATTTAATAAGGAAAATATTTTCATCATTAGATTAAAATGTAATTTGTGCAAATTACATGATAGAAATTAAAGAACTATCTTAGCAAGCAGAAATGAATATGTTGATCAACTAAATAAAAGGTTGATTGCTAAGTTTTATGGTAAAAACAAAATACAATTCGGTTTTGACTTAGCAGAGATGATACCAATAATAATTACCAAGAAGAATACTTAAATACTTTAATACCAAATGGCCTTCTACCGTACATGTTTGTTGTCAAGTTCATTATTTCTTACGTATGTTAGTGTCACCATATATATAATAGACTAAGTTAAAATTGATCTTTTATTGCATATACATTGATTTTGAAGAAAAATATGCATGTAATGCTACTGAAAGTTAGATCCGCTGAATAGGTTATGTAATAGTACACATATGGTATATTGAAGTTTTGACAATAACGTCATACATGCAGAACTTATGATACTGGTCAATGTGCTTCTAAGTATGTGTTTATCCCCGAATTCAACTTTCGTCTTACGAAACTAAAGAATATCCTTTTAAATTTGTGTGAAAATAAGTTTCAATGTGTTTATGTTTTGTAGTTATAATAAACAAAGCACAAGGACAAACATACTAAATATTGAACTATATTTATCACAATATGTTTTCTTACACGAAAAACTATATGTTGTACTTTTAAGAGAGATATCAATATCAACAACAAGGGTTCTGGTTATGGCAGAGTAACCAAAGCACTAGAAGGAAACATATATAAAAAAACACGGTCTATAAATAAGTGTTCGGTAAGATACCATCACATTAGATACCTTTAAACTACAAAATACATAATTATCTACTTAACATGACTAAAATTGATCATTTATGTAAGTTCTCATGATATACTTTCATTTTGAATTCACGTATTATGTTAATGTAACAATATTTTTCGGCATTTAGATAATTGTTGTAGTATTATATAAATTTTTTCTCAGTAATTAAATTTTATTGTTCCTTCATATATTCAAATATTTAAACCATCATGTGTCATTTTTAACGTGCAACGCTCGTTTATAGATACTAGTAAATAAAAATACTCAAAGCGTTATTTGATACCATTTCTACTTTATTTCAAGAAGATGAAATTAAATGGTCTTCAAATATTTAACGAACTTTTTGTGTTAGATTTCACGAGACAGTGAAAAGTAAAAAGAAATTAGCGGAAGTTCACGTTTAGAGGTATAATTTTTATAATTTCTGCTATTTTTAATTTATTTTTAAAGTTTGGTGTAACTTTTAAGATGTGAACTTTTCTATTTTTGGTACTTTTTTGTGTCTAGTGTAATGTTTTATGTTTTTTTAAGATTTGATGATGGAACTTTCTTAGTAGGCATTTGGACATAAAAATTGTACTTTTTGAAAAAAAGTAGTATTTGGAGTTGAGTTAAAAAATGGTATTGGGAATTTTGAAATTATATTTGAACATGTATTTCACTTGAAAAAATATTGCAGTTTGTGAGTGGAAAAAACGATTTTCTGAAAATTTTGAAAAAGTGATCTTTTAAAACTTACAAATTTTTTTGGACAAACACATTTTTGGTTTTTTTTTTTTTTTAAAAAAAAGAGGAAAAATTTTGTATGGACAAACGGGGTCTTAGTTAGGGGTGGGCATATTTCGGTCCGAACCGAAAAAACCGACCGAACCGAAAATATTTTTATTTCGGTTTCGGTTATTCGGTTTTTCGGTCGGTTTCGGTTTAAAATTTTAGTTTTTCGGTTATTAATTTATTTGGTTCGGTTAACCGAAAAATCGAATTATTAGCAAACCAACAAATTTTCGGTTGGTTTCAGTCTAATTTACTGAAATTTTGAAACAAAATCAACAAATTCGTTAGTCCAATTATTACATAGAGAAAGCCCAATATGATAATATTCAAACCGAAAACTGAATCGAAATAAATCGAACCGAAATTAGAAACCGAACTGAACCGAAGTTATTTCAGTTCAGTTTCGGTTACTACTTTTACAAAATCGAAAACCAAATAACCGAACCGAATTTCTTAAAACCGAACCGAAGCGACCGAACGCCCACCCCTAGTCTCAATGTTCCACGTTAAAAAAAATTCATTGTTTTCATCAAATCAAACGAACATAAATTGTTAAATATTTGACAGAGACTAAGGGTTCGTTTGGTATGAAGGAAAATATTTTTTCAATTTTCTCATGTTTGGTTGGCTTAGATATTTTGGAAAATATTTCTTCCAATTAACGTTTTCCCTATCAAGAGAAGAAAAAATAAGTATTTTCTTTTCATGATGTAGAAAAACTATTTTCTTTCATTTCAACAAAATGAGTACTTTGTTTTCATGTCGAAGAAAGTGTACTTTCTTTTTCAACCAAAAAAAGTATTTTTTTTAGTTATGAAGCACAAATTTTAACGTTGTTTTTGCATAAAAGAGCAAAGCAACACGTTAGTTTATTTGGGTTTGTATAACTTTTAAAAGAATAATTAAATTCTTAAAAAAATAGAATCCTGAAAACGTTGAGTATTTGGGGGGGGGGGGGGAGGGAGGAGGGAGCACAGAAAACATGGGGATTTGAGGGAAGGGGAGTGAGGAGAATAACATAAAAAATTATTTTTCTAAAAAATATTTTCTACTCTCTAACCAAACATCAAAAAATATTTTTCAATTTTTTTTTTCACTCACCAAAAAAAAATAAGTGTTAAAGTCACTCATTTTCCAGAAAAATATTTTCGAGAAAAATATTTTTCATAAAAAATATTTTGCTTCGTACCAAACACATCCTAAAAGTGTTCACTTTTGGCAAACCTAAAAGAATAAAACTGCTTAAAAAACTACTTAAATCTAACCTCAAACATAAGAGACTATTTTTGTCATTTTCCCCCAAAAATTGAGCAACCATTTTGTTTGAATATTTAGGTAAAGTAAAGTGATGTTTGTTTAACAAAATAAGAGTTAAGTATATCAGAAATTACCCAAAAAAGAATGTATGCTTGTGAAACTTTCTTTGCAGTATGAAACATCTCCATCCTCTGTTCTTTTGTCCAACTTGAATTAGTAACTTTTATTTAAACGTTTGACATTACACATCTTTTGCATTTGCTTCTACTTTCATTCCATAGCTCCTCTCCCCCAGCGCTCCACCGGAAAATTCACAGCAATTTTTCCCAGCTAGCATCACGCATTCGGCGTTCACTTTCTAATTACCAATGTCAACTAAACAACTCTACCGGAAAATTCACCGTTTATGCAGTTTCCAATCCATATTTATATTAACAAACAAAGCAGCGCCTCCCTTTCCCGTCCCAGTACAAAACTATCATCGCCAAACGCACACAAACTCCGACGAATTCGCTGCATATGCTTCTGAGGAGAACTGCGCGTTGAAAGTGCAGACCCTTCTCAAGATTGAAGCAAATAAATCAGTGAGTGACATATTTCAATCCCTTAACCAATGCAATTTTACACTATCCGAAGATTTCATTCTTGACGTGCTTAAACGGCACCGTTCTGATTGGAAACCAGCTTTTACCTTCTTCAAATGGGTATTAGCAGGTGGGTATTCACCAAAGACTGGATCTTTCAATGAAATTCTTGATATACTTGGGCGAATGAGGCGTTTTGATGAACTCAACCAAGTGCTTGATGAAATGTCTAAGAGAGGAAATTTGGTTAATGAAAGAACTTATGGCATTGTGATTAATAGATATGCTGCAGCCCATAAAGTTGAAGATGCAATAGAGTTTTTCTATAAGAGGAAAGATTTGGGTTTGGAGCTTGATCTTATTGCTTTTCAGATGCTTCTCGTTTGTTTGTGTCGATTCAAGCATGTTGAAGCTGCTGAATTCTTGTTTCACAATAAGAAAAATGAGTTCAAGCATGATATAAAGATGCGTAATATCATTCTGAATGGATGGTGTGTTTTGGGGAGTTTACGTGAGGCAAAGAGGTTTTGGAATGATATAGTGACTTCAAGGTGTAAGCCGGATAAGTTTACGTATGGAATATTCATCAATTCGCTATGCAAATCAGGGAAAATAAGCACTGCGGTGAAGTTGTTTCAGACAATGTGGGAAAAAGGGTGTAAGCCGGATGTGGCAATTTGCAATTGTATTATTGATGGATTGTGTTTCAAGAAGAGAATTCCTGAAGCTTTGGATATTTTCCGGGAAATGAATGAGAGAGATTGTTTGCCTGATGCCGCCACTTATAATTCGTTGATTAAGCATTTATGTAAGATTAGGCGGATGGATAAGGTTTATGAGCTTTTAGACGAGATGGAAACTAAGGGAGAGGGTTGTTTGCCAAATGCTAGAACCTATGGTTACTTGTTGAATTCCGCCAAGACGCCTGAGGAAGCTATTGGGATTTTGGAAAGGATGAATAAAAATGGATGTAAAATGCTTGGAGATACCTATAATTTGCTGTTAAGGTTGTTTATGAGCTGGGATAATCAAGAAAGAGTAATGAGTACATGGGATGAGATGGAGAGGAGTGGACTAGGACCCGATCAACGATCGTATACAATTATGATTCATGGTCTTTTTGAAGGGGGAAGATTAGAGGATGCTTTGTGTTATTTCAATGAGATGATTTCAAAGAATATGGTGCCAGAGCCAAGGACAAATTTGTTAGTGGATGCCATGAGCATCAAGCTAAAGGAGAAAAGAAAAGAGTTGGAGAAGAAGGAAATGACAAAAAAGGGAAGGAGGAATGAGAACACTAGGTAAGGCCTGCTCCACTAATTATGTTATTTTTGCTTGACGTGCTATTGGCTTGAATTAGAATGATGAGAAAGGCACTTAACATTTTCTATGGAAATGTTAGCAAATCAAGATCAACTAGGGGCTTTGATCACTGCATGTTGATGCAAACATGTTATCAGCAAACAATTAATTGGATGGTGATAATTTGGAGTGCACATTTTGTGTGTAACAAGTTTCCTGCACTCTCATTTAGGTACCCCTTACAAACAAACTTGGAGATATAAAAACTTGATAACATTATTTCTCCAATCTTTTCATATTATAATTTATAGCCAATGCTGGTCTTCAATTTGGAAGTTATATTCTTTGAGAAACTGCTCCGCAAGTTTTACCTGCCCGAAGTCACTGAATAATGACCTGTGGTTCACTTGTTCCCCTTTCTACTCGTTAATTGTGGAGGAAGCAGAATAAGCAATCTTGTCTCACCTTACATGATTCGTGGTCATAACAACAGTGGAAGATAAGATGACAGATTGTATCATCTCAATGAGATGACATGTAAGGAGATTGGTTCTTGGAGCAAGAACAAAATTCTGGAGGATGCTGTAAGAAATTTATGGGACAATGAAAGAGGTTTAGGAAACAGAAGAATGAGAAGTTGAATAAGAATGAAAAAGGGTAGGTGATCCGTGAACGGTGCACTAGAGCTAGTTTTGTACGATATCCTCTTTGTTTCATAAGAATGTAACCGTCAATTAAGAATCTTTGAGGCATCTCTTTTGATGTATTTTCTAAAGCGAAAAGCGTCATCAGCTTATTATATGCGGTGCCACAAATATTGCCCTTCGGTTTTGTTTCAAACACTGGATTAGATAGTTGGCTTCACTATCTATAAAACAAGTTCCATTTGTTCAAGGAATATTCTCATCTTTAATCTTTATCCACTGAAGGCATCAGCTTACCGCCCTACATCCTGTAGCAATTGTTCTAACTAGACTTCTCTGCTTACTTTGGTAAGTCTGCATTGAGTTGGCGAGTGCGTAAATCTCACTACAACTTCTTAACCCCTGTTGAGTGTTACTAATCAGCTAAAACATTATGATGACCTCTAATCAATTTTGAGAGCACATTCTTTGTTTTTGACACTACTGTGTATAAGCACATTCTGCTCGTATGTAGCAGTGTCACCAAAACATCAATACGACAACAAGTATATCTGGAAAGGATGCATTACTCTCCACATGTCCCCTTCTCTTTTTTTTGGTTCACCACTCTTCTGTTTCTTCTATCCAACATTTTATGGGAAAAAATGTCTAGCTGAAACATGTTCAAGTGTCTTTAACAAATAAAATCGCATTGCTGATTTCCGTGCTACAGAAGAGGACAATGATTGCACAAACAAGTTGATATAAAATATAAAAATGTGAAATAATTCATCATACTCTAGGTAGCTGATTACTCAAGTCACTGCTTTACATTTAACAAGGAAAAGGCTAAACTGTTGCTGCAGAAGCAGGTTCAGCGGCTGGAGATGGTACATACCAGCCATGATAGATCTCAACTGCTTTCTTTCTTCTTGCAAGCCGTGATTTCCTTCTTGCTCCAGTGTTCCTGTGAAGCGTTCCTACTTTGACTGCTTTATCAATTACTGAATATGCCTCTGCTATCAGCTTCTCGATGGTAAGAACTTCCTCTGGCTGTGCATCTGGTTTCTTCCTCAGCATGTCCAATTCTTCCAAAACCTGTAATAGGAAAACACTACCTTAAATATGCAGGTATGCAAGTTGCCATATAGCTTTAACTTTTCGGCAAAGTAATAGTTAGTCTTTCTGGAAAATGTTCACTTTTGATCCTAAAAACTATTAAGTGGTAACAGTAGAACACATTATGGGACATCCCAAATATATGAGATAAGACATTAGCTTCACTCGGAGATATGGAACATAGCTTCATAGGGGGACTTGCACCTTAAAAAGTCATTACTTACTAGCAATGGTTTTTTCTTTGTTTCCTAAAATTTCCAGTATATGCTGTGCTCTCATTTTAGTTTTTGTCACCGCTCGATTGATATTTACAGCGTCCCACCAAGTTAATCAACCCATCGTGACCCAATAAACTTTGGACAGGATTGAATTATCATCCATTTATTGATTCAACTCATTTTGACTCATTCAAGTTTGGCCAATATGCTTACGCGAGACAACTTCAAAGGGAAAAAGATGAATATGGTCGTGCAGAAATTTTTTGAGAACAATGAAAAATTAATGCACAAGTTGGAAAATCAGTGGGACATGCAATAGGTGACAATTGAAACAGAATTAAGCTCAATCAAACTAAGTTTATCAGGAAATCAGTAATTAGGATTGCAATATACCTTCTTCATCCGAGTTTTGACCTCAGATTTTCGAGCTTTGTTGTAAATTCGCCTCTTCTCAGCTTGGCGTGCTCTTTTGGCAGCTGAATCTGCTTTTTTCGTTGGAGCAGCTTCGCAAACAATGGAACGACGTGACGGCCTTTGCAGATGAGTCAGCGAAACAAACCCTGAAAATTTACCAATTTGTAAATCATAAGGAGCCCTTAATTAAAGCGAATGGTTGTTGTATATGAACTGATCTGAGTACCTTTGGAAAATAGATTGACCGAAGTGTTAGCAGAAAAGCTTAGGGGCTTGAAAGCAGCAGCATTTGGATTTGGGTGAGAGGGATTGAGAGAAAGGGTTTTGAATTTTCCAGTTAAGCTCCAACAAGAAGAAGATATGGAAGCTCCCGCCATCTCTCTTGCTTTCTACTTCTCTTCCTCCCTCTAGAACTAGAATGGAAAATCCTCATCAGAAGTTGAGCAACTTCCTATTCCATCTTATCTGCTTAGCCTGTTTGTTTTGATGTTTACAAATTACAAATGGGCTTGTCTGTTATGGATAAGGCTGCCTCCTTTCCTTTAATAGAGAATACGCAGGCTTTGTCTAGTAGGCCCAATAATTAAGTGATATCCAACTTTTATGTACTCATATTATTTGTTTATTAGTCTGTTTGAAAAAAGAAACATATTTTTATATTTTTTTGAAATTTTCTAGTCACACAAATGATATGGAATATTTAATGCCACAAGTTTCAAAAGTTTTCTGACCACACTATTATTGTGGTATATTAAGGCCACAAGTTTTAAAAATCTTCCCTTTTTTCTTAAATTTAATGTCAAGTCAAACCACGACAAATCTATATCTATATATTATATTAAAAGCACAAAGACCCTTAGCGTAATGCCGTTCGTCATTTTTATCCTTCGTTAAGAGCGCTCTAAGTAGGATAAAAATGTAAATACAAATAAAAAATTAAGTTTATAACAAAAAACAAAATATCGTAGGAGAAAAGGAAAAAAAGAAGTATATAAGTGGGAAACTTTCCCAAAAAAAATAGACATCCCATACGAAGAGGGACTGTCGTAGGTTAAGAAAAGGAAATTAAATAATTATAGGATATTATAATAGGAAACTTATTATATATTCTCCCTATGAAAGAGAAGTCAAAATTGCACTGGTTCAAAAGGAAAAAGGAATAAAAATATAGGTGTGAAACTTATTACTATTTAGTATGCAATTAAAGAGGTCAAAAACTCTTTATTCTTCATGAACACTATTATGGTTGGCTAATGCATTCATCAACCTAATCTTTAGAATAAGAAAAAAGTGAATTAATATTAAATTTTAGAATTATTCCAGTGTTCTAGGCCAAATGTAATATTGTTTGTACCTATTATCAAACGATTTATTTGCCATCAGTTCGTCGGTGATGAAGTTAAGAGTGATCCTTCTCCGGTGCTACTTCAATTTGAGTATTTGGAGCAAGAGCAAACATGGTATGAAAACTAAGTAACTGAGTATTGTTTTATTGTACGATTATAGTTCTTTTTTGCTTATTTTAACATATACTTAATATTAACAGTTTATGACATGCCCAAGATTTCTACGAAGAAATTTCTCAAGAAGTTTAGAAGTTATACGTTGAGGTAAGATTCCTCTTTTGTATCTTGTAAAAAATATTTTTACATTAGATAAAATAATAATTTAAGTTATTTTATCTAATATGTAGAAATAGTCATTTAACTATTTCTCTAATATTTAGAATAATCAAATAATTATTACTCTAATATTAGAATTTCGATATAAAATCCAGTACTTTCAATTTCCGTCCAATTTTAGGGCTCCTTCATATCAACCATTTAGATTTAGCAGTTTTAGGTGTCTTCTTTTAATGTTTACGAGTATTAGTTTAGTAGTCCTTGTTTTTCTTTTCTTTGCTTATGAGACATTACTTTCTTTTTCGTTTTTTCAAGTTTAGGAGTTCTTTTCTAAGGTTTATGAGTATTTTTGTAAACAATAAGATAATTATTTAATTATTTCTCTAATATTTTAAAATTTTAAAATAAATTAAAGTTTTGGTTATTAAACCATGTTTGGGAGTAATCTCAAAATTCATTAATTCCAAAATTTCTAAAATTTAAGTATCAAGCTTAACTAATAAAATATTTTAATTTTAAGAATATAAAAGTAAGAAATTGGTTGGTAATATGTCTTTGAATTAACTAATTTGCAAAAATGAAAATAAAAAAAATTACCTTTTTTGAAATTTTCATAAAAATCCGTTTATAATATAGTATTAAAAGTTAAATTGGTAAAAATGCAAACTTTAGGCAATATGGGTGAAACAATATAAGACAAAAAAAATGATACTAAGTGACTTGTCATTTTTTAATATATTCATTTTAATAAATGATAATTTCTTATTTTTTTAATATATTAAATTATTTATTGTAAAATATTACCTTAATGTAGTCATTTTAAAACTCTCTGCATGTTCTTTAGTGATTGACGCTAGGCACATATTTTAAAACTTAATTTACATGTTCTTTTTATACATATATTTTATTGATTGATGCTAGGTACACGTGCAACACACGTATGCTAAGATAAAGACTTAATTTATTTTAATTCTATCTCCCCATAGTATTTATTTATATCTATCTATCTATCTATCTATCTATCTATATTTATATTAAAAGCATAAATTCTCTTAGTGAAATGTCGTTCGTCATTTTTACCTTTTAAAGTTTGATTTCATACTAGACAAAATAGCTATTTAATTATTTTTTTAATATTTAGGAATAACCATTTAATTATTTCCCTAATATTTAGATCTTCGAAATCAACATTTTTTAGTGTATTAAATTCTTCCTTATTTAAATTATATAATATCACAAATTTGTAAAGGAAAAAAAATATAATGAGAGTCCTTTCCCGATCTAATTTTAGCATGTTAACATTTCGAGCACTTCCATTCCTCTTAGTTTTAGGAATCGTTGTCGTTTCTCTCAACTAAACTTGTGACTTAAACATTTGTCATCATGATTCCAAGTAATTGTGTAGCTTATATGTTATGGTAGCTAATTCTATGGTTTTATTATCTGGTCAAGTATATATATATATATATATATATATATATATATATATATATATATATATATATATAAAAGTGGACAATAGAAAAGTGAGTGGCACCTCTCTTAAGCCAAGAAACAAATTTATCTTTTTTCTCCTTTTTTTGGGGTTTTCATCTTTTTTTTTCATTTATTTTCTATTAAAAATTCTAGCTTCATAACTCACACTCTTTATCTTCATAATCTATATTTTTAATAATCTCAATATTTAATGTGTAAATTTATGACTATTTATTATATGTTCCTCTATATGTACCTATATAAGGACTTCTATATTTTGAACAAATATGACTGATACTAACTTTATATTCTGCTTATGATGATTTGATCTATCTCTATGTTAAAGATTGTAGTGGGAAAAAAAATTATACTAAGATGTGGTATAATTTCTATTCTTTATTTTTTGTTTAAGGTAAATGTAAGAAGATATTCCATACATGTGTGAATCTTAAGAAGAATGTTTAAGAGGAAGTGTCAAATAATGAGGTGAAGATCGAAATAAAGCGTATTTCACAATTCTCATTAATGGTCTTTGATTTTGTCATCTTTAGGTTTATGTTGTATAAGTTGAAGTAATGATTTTTTTTTTAAATACATAAATTTTGATATCTGTTTTTTGTTATATATATATTTATACTCTACAATTGCAATAACTTTGAGTCGTGATTTTATCCGATATCGAAGTGAGATTCTAATGTGTTTTTCTTTTCCTGTTATATATATATATATATATATATATATATATATATATATATATATATATATATATATATATATATATATATATATATGTTTTTCTTAATTCTTTTGCCTCTATTTCTTTTCTTTAATGAACTTTTTTGAATTAGCCATTAATCTATGACATTGACAATTTGTAGTTAACATATAATATAACCTAATTAATTAAGAAATCGCATATAATAATCGGTTATTACCGATCAAAATTTTTAATACTATGAATGAGGTAGGCTTTCAGTAGTTTAAAAATCACTAGACAACGAGTTATTACCTTTATGAAATAAAGTATTTTTTATTTTTGGGTTATACTACCGATGATTGAAAACTTAGTGAAGTTCATAATCAGCTTGCAAACTGTAACGGCCCAACTTGTCGTTTTGAGTAATTACTCTCCTTTCTACTATTTGAAATCTTGAATAACTTTATATGATGTATTATGACGTGTGTGAATTGTCGGTTTTGATTTTTAGGTGTTTCGGGATTAGTTCGGAAGAATGAATTTCATGTTGGAAGCTTAAATGAAAAGTGTTGACCGAAGTTTGACTTTTGTGCAAACAACTCCGAAATGGAGTTGTGATAGTTCCAATAGCTCCGTATGATAATTTTAGACTTAGGAGTATGTTCGAAAAATTACTTGAAAGTCAGTAGTTAAATTAGGCTTGAAATGACTAAAATAAAAATTTAAGTTAGGAAGTTTGACCTGGGAGTTGACCTTTTTGATATCGGGGTCGGAATCTGATTCTGAAAATTGGAATAGGTCCATTATGTCATTTATGACTTATGTGCAAAATTTGAAGTCAATCGGACTTGATTTGCTATGTTTCGACATCGAACCTAGGATGTTTCGACGTCACTTCTTCGAGTATTATAGTATCACATTAAGAAAATGATATCCATATTCAGTTCTTATTGAAGCATTAGATCCGTATTGAAATTATGGATCCATAGCAAAAAGAATCGTCGAATTCGGACATCATATGAGAGAGTTATGCCCATTTCCGTGTCGAAAATAATTTTCCATTGCCGCCAGCACCAAGGGCAGCGTGGGGCGCTTGAAATTGTTGGGGTACTGGATACTGCGCCACAGGCAGCGCCCCACGCTCCTGTGGCACTCGAAAACAACAGAGGGTCTATAAAACGGGGTTCTTGCCATTTTCACTCATTTTTGAGTTTATGGAGCTTGATTTAGGCCATTTCTGGGCGATTTTGACGGAAAAATATTGGGGTAAGTGTTTCTTATCCTATATTGATTATATTTTATAATTTCATATTCATTTACATCATGAATCCGTGAATTTATGGAAGAAAAATTAGATTTTTATAAAATCTTCAAAAAATATAAAATAAAGGTTTGAAGGTCAATCTGATGTCGGAATTCGATAGTTTTTGTATGGTTGAACTCGTATCGGAACGAATGTTCAGATTTCATGAGTTTTCTGCGATTTGAGATGTGGGTCCCACTGTTAATTTTTGAATTAATTTCGGGGTTTTATTGTGAAATTTAGCATTTTCATATGGAATTGATTCTTATACCTCGTATTGATTGTATCGAATTATTTTGACTAAGATTCGAGGCGTTTGGAGGCTGAATCATGAGAAAAAGTTTTATTGGAATAAAGAATTTGCTCGAATTGAGGTAAGTAACTCTTCTAATCTTGGAGCTGAGTTTTTTAAACCTGAATTATACATGTTATGTGTTTGGTATTGAGGTGACGCGCATGCTAGGTGACGAGCGTGTGGGCGTGCACCGTATGAACTGTGATTCCGCTATTCCTGTGGTACTGTGTAGTTACCTGAACTTATCTGAAATCATGAAAATCTCTACGTACTAGAGCTATTGAGCTGAGAATCATGTTAAAATCATGTTGAGGCTATATGTCAGTATCATTGAGACCCACAGAGGTCATATTGTTGTTGAATTTGTTTAAATTGAAGTTTTAAAACTCAGTCATGTTCATTCATTTCATATTATCTCTCAGTCTCTGTTGCTATTTATTGATTCATCATAGCATCATTTTGGGCTGATTTTCATGACATTGTGAGCCCAAGAGACTGGAGAGATTGATGACTGAGTGAGGCCGAGGGCCTGATTGTGAGGATGATTATGGGATCGAACTGCACGCCGCAACATGATATTGACTTTATATATATTATTGTTTATGGGATCGGGCCGCACGCCATAGCATGAGTGACTGATTTATGTCATGATTGGCTTGTTATAACGCTTGGACTGAAGGAGTTTCTCCGGAGTCTGTACATACCCCTAGTGAGCGCAGGTACCTACTGAGTGCGAGTTCTAAGTGCGAGTGCCGAGCGCGAGTGCCGAGTGACTGTGAGGCATGAGTGACTGTGAGGATTGAGTGACTGTGAGGATGGAGTGACTGAGAGGATTGAGTGACTGAGAGAATTGAGTGACTGGAAGGATTTAGTGAAATGATACTCTGAGAGTATGCATATGGTTTTATCATTGAGGTGCATCGCATTGACATGCACACTTGACATACATGCATAGAGATGTATTTTTCTCATGTTGTACAGTATCACGTCATTCATGACTTCTCACACATATTGGCATATGGGCATATTGATGCATTTTCCATTGGCTATGTGGAAAGAAAATGAAACATCTTATTTATTGTTGAAAGGAATTTTGGAAAAATTAATGTTTCAAACTTACTCATATTTTTGGAAACTTCGGTAAAATACTTGAGTTTTCACTGATACACTTGAAAGGCAAAGGTATTTTCAGAAATCATGATTAAGTTGAGCATGTTATTGTTAGATTATTACTTGTGATGCTTTAAATTATATGGTTATGAAATGTTGTTGGCTATTGGTGTTGGACCCTGACTTGTGTTCCAGCGCGTCACTACTTTCAACCTAAGGTTAGGTTTATTACTTAGTGAGTACATGGGGTCGGTTATACTTATACTATACTTCTGCACCTTGCATGCAGATATTGGATGTTGATGTTGCTGCGATCGATGGGAGCTGGATTTGAAGATGTACCTGTGTTCCGGTCATAACTGCCTCTTGTTCATGGTAGCCTTAGATTTATAAGAATCTGTTTGTGTATACTTCGAATAGATGATGTATTTATTTCATACCAGTTTTGTAAATTCTAATCTTAGAAGATCATGATTTGTACTACCACTCCTTGGGGAGTGTATTATAGTCAGTTAATTATTAATTGAATCAGATTGTGTGTATTTGGCTTACCTAGTGGGTGAGGTTAGGTGCCATCACGACTAGTTGAATTTTGGGTCGTGACAAGTTGGTATCAGAGCTCTAGGTTCATAGGTTATACAAGTCATGAGCAAGTGTCTAGTAGAGGCTTGCGGATCGATATGATGACGTCCATACTTATCTTCGAGAGGCTACAAGGCATTTAGGATAATTTCGCATCTTTCTTTCCTTATCGTGCAGAATTGATTCATCTTGAAAAATAACTCTTTGAATTCCTTCCACGTATTCGTGTGCGCATGTGAGCGCTCGGCATCTGCTGTGCATCGCCGGCTTGTGATTCCATGAACGATATTTGAGATGTGTATTATGTGTTCTGGTGATGGTAATCTGGAGGACTTGAGGCCAGATTTAGACCGCAACTTAGGCTCGGTAGCTTCAATTGTGTGAACTTATACATTTGAACTCATATGTCCAGTAGTGTCCCTGTGAGTGGAATTTGTGGCTTAATGAGCGGTTGAATAGCTATATGATGAGCATGATGTGACTACAGAATGTGTCTAGTTGGTTTGAATATGACGGGATGAGTTTGTTTGGGATGTGAAAAAGACTATTGGGTGCTTAATTTCTATCTTGATGTGACTTATAGTCTCGGGTTATGAGTGTGTTGAAGGGTCTTTTACGTTGTTAAATTGGGGATAAATTAAATTCTCATGTCTTGATAATGAGTTTGGACTCAGAAAGATTAAGTGATTGCATAGAAATTGTGGATGCGAAAGGGTATAGCAACATGCCAATTTGAGACTAAGCAGGTGGGTTATCTCCTGCGGAGTAATCTACGTTGGTGTATTCCTTATAATGTTGTGTGGGGAGTTTCTTTTCTAACATCAGGGTATATGTATTGAGATTCGAGTTTGGATTGGTTGAGAAAGTTGACTTGACCATCACAAGGATGAAGGCGAGCTTAGTAGATGATTTAAGGTATTTTATGATTTGCGTTACCTGAGCTTGTGAAGAGTTTTCGTTGAAATGACTACAGTATTATGATAGTAATAGAGTTTGGATATTGTGAGTTATGGAATGTTTTGTTCTATGGCTTTGAGCCAAGTGGGAGAGCCTTCTATTGGCGATTTAATTTCATGGTTATGTGTTGTACTGGTTTCGGTTAGAGGCATACATGTGAATCGGTTATGACTTGTAGAGATTGAGATCGAGGATGACTCGAGTAAAGAAATTCCTGGATACAGGTTACATTACACTTTATGAGTATATGAAAATCACGAAATGCGTTGAGTTGTTATTCGTGACGGATGTAGTGTGCACGCTGTATGAATTTGCTCGGTTGAGTTAAGGCATGGTTACTTCTTTGGAGTGTTGTTGTGCTAATTGAGCATAGGCAGTTCGGCCCGTTTGAGCGGTGAAATTGAGATTTGAGGAGAGTGGATGACTCTCGAGTAAGTTCTAATGGGTTCAAGATTTATATATGGCAATCGAGAATTTTTTCGGATTTGTGTATGGATTGAATCTGAGATGTATATTTAATGGTGTCGGACTTGCGGTAATTCTGTATGACTATGGATTCTACAGTCCAGCATAAGAAAGGTAAAAGAAAAATTTTAAATTCACATAAGGTATTTTTAGAGTGGGCGTTTCGGTTGTGGTACTTATGGGGGTGCTTAAGAACAATACAGTAACTTGTGGGCCTTAGGACGATGTGATTTTATGTTAGGATGTCTTGTAGTGAGCTTTGGGTAAGGATTGTGGAGTTCTAACAAGGAGAAGTGTCAACTTGAGGATAATTCGAAGAAACTCGGAGAAAATAGAACGACTGGTAGTAGTCTAGACCAGTATGGTAATGGCATGATCGACTCTTTGGTTACCTACGATGTGATGCGGCTCTACAAATGTTTTGGTGACAATTTTCTTGGGTTTGGTGACCTGTGTGGCTTGGTCGAGTTAGGGAGATTCAGCTTTAATAGCTTGGTTATGTGAAAATGGATTTCAAAGCATTCTTGATGGTTTCTACCATGGTTATAACCAGATATTTTCTACCGATGTGGAGAACGTGTTGTGTATTATGGTTTCCTCATGGAAGGAAGCAATAGAGAGGTTTCTAACTAACCGGGTATGTAATTTGCTGGTGACTCAGAGTTCATAATGAGATTCTTGTGCTTGTCACATAATGGCATGGTAGATGTGGTGTGTTGTGTGGGGTTAAGATTTACATGTACAAGGTGGCAGTTTAGTCCTGAAGGGAAGGTCACAAATTTTGGACATAATGGCCAATTGTAGATATTTAGAGGAATGTCATAACTGCCCAGTAATCCTTGAGAAGGGTGCGCATTTCAGAAGGCGCATTGTGTTTTGACTTACGGATGTTCATCGGTATTTCGGTACTCGCCTGGTTGATAGATTGCTGATACCCAAATTATTTCTATGTGGCACAAAAGAATTATGGAAATATTTCTGGTGGGATGATCGTGCGTGAAAGATGTGTTAGTCATTCGAATACTAGAGTTGGGATCAGTTATGATGATTCATGTGTCGTATGAATTTGGAGACTAGAGTTCTCAAAAGCATATTATTTCAGGGTTGTGACCTATTTGAGGTGAGTATTTTATTTAAACTCAGTAGAGGCACTAGTTGAGTTAATTATTTGTGATAGCTACGCGCTATGAGTGTGCATATATGTGAGGTTTGAGCCCATATATGGGCATCGGGGCAAGTATTCATACTCAGAAGAATGCTTAGGCTATGATATGCCTAGAGTTGACTGTTAAGCAAAAAGTTATAACGTTTCTCGTATTCGTACAATTGTGGAGAACTATCTAGGCTACACTTGAGGTTACAAGAGGCTAATTCCCTGAATAAATGGGGTAGTTACTATTTCTGCGTTAAATTGCCAATTTGAAGTGTGATAGCAGACTTTGCACATGCTTACACTATAGCGTGCTATTTATACCAGTCCAGGAGCATGAGAATCCTATTTCATTATCATATATACAAGTGTACTTGTTTAATTGCTCATGTATGATATGCTAGGACTGGAGGCCTGTGACCATGCTGGGCATTCATATTATTGGCACGTGAGTTGTTCGTGCCGTGTGTGGAAATTTTATATCTTTGATAATTTATCGGATTTCATTGCTTTCCTTCCTCTATGATAAAAAACAAATTACATGAGCATCGTATTTGAGAAATTGTGTACATGCGCCTACGGTTATCCTCTTCACGAAATTTGAGGAGTTGGTTGTAAATATTAGGTTGTGGTGGTTCTAGCTGAACTTGCGAAACAATTCTCTTCATTGAGATATTTTCCATTTTTGGGTGCACAGATTGCACAATTTTTGGCTTGAGATATATTGGTGTGGCGTGTATATGGAGTAGTTGTGTTTAATAATATAAGGTCATTGGACCTAGAATGGGTACTATCAGGTTTGATTACAGTATATTTGGAAGGATAATATTAAAAGTCGGCTTAGCAAGTGATTATGGTTCTGGTTGGGGCGAGAGAGCTCCATGATTTGTTGATCTGATAAGGGGTCATGAGATTCCGCTTGTTTCTTTCATTATCAGCAATATACGAAAATTTTGGAACGAGGTTTTGTTTGTTATAGGGTTTTATACTAGTACCCGGTTATTTTTTGCGTAGTTACTGTGATCGGGAATGGTGCTGCGAGTATGTGAGTTGTGTGGTATGTTATGTGATTATATCTGGGGTTATGGTTATGGCTTGATACAACTTGTTCAAACTTATACAATGTATAGATGTGAGATTCGGGCCTTGAAACGAAATGTTTGGATATTGGAAATTGGATTCCAAGGTTAATGGACTAAGACTAAATTAGTTAATTTCAGTTATGTGGTGTTGTCAGGCCTATATGGTATAGGGTGACATGGGATCACCCACGGTTATGTGCGTGATAAGATGGAATAGTGATTTGATGGCTTGGAAAACAACTCTTGGCACGTTCGAGGACGAACATATGTTAAAGTAGGGGAGAATGTAACGACCCAACTTGTCATTTTGAGTAATTACTCTCCTTTCTACTATTTGAAGTCTTGAATAGCTTTATATGATGTATTATGACATGTGTGAATCGTCGGTTTTGATTTTCAGGTGTTTCGGGATTAGTTCGGAAGAATGAATTTCATGTTGGAAGTTTAAATGAAAAGGGTTGACCGGAGTTTGATTTTTGTGCAAACAACTCCGGAATAGAGTTGTGATGGTTCCAATAGCTCCGTATGGTAATTTTGGACTTAGGAGTATGTTCGAAAAATTACTTGGAAGTCAGTAGTTAAATTAGGCTTGAAATGGCTAAAATAGAAATTTAAGTTTGAAAGTTTGACCAGGGAGTTGACCTTTTTGATATCGGGGTCGGAATCCGATTCTGGAAATTGAAATATGTCCATTATGTCATTTATGACTTATGTGCAAAATTTGAAGTCAATCGGACTTGATTTGCTATGTTTCAGCATCGAACCTAAGATGTCTCGACGTCACTTCTTCGGGTATTATGGTATCACATTAAGAAATTGAGCTCCATATTCAGTTCTGATTGAAGCATTAGATCCGTATTGAAATTATGGATCCATAGCAAAAAGAATCGTCGAATTCGGACATCGTATGAGAGAGTTATGCCTATTTCCGTGTCGGAAACGATTTTCCATTGCCGCTAGCGCCCAGGGTAGCGTGGGGCGCTAGCCCTGGCGCTTGGAATTGTTGGGGTACTGGAAACTGCACCACAGGAAGCGCCCCACGCTACCTGTGCACTCAAAAACAATAGAGGGTCTATAAAACGGGGTTCTTGCCATTTTTACTCATTTTTGAGTTTATGGAGCTCGGTTTAGGCGATTTTTGGCGATTTTTACGGAAAAACATTGGGGTAAGTGTTCCTTATCCTATATTGATTATATTTCATGATTCCATATTCATTTACATTATGAATCCGTGAATTTCTGGAAGATAATTATATTTTTATAAAATCTTCCAAAAATGTAAAATGAAGATTTGAAGGTCAATCCGATGTCGGAATTGGATAATTTCTGTATGGTTGAACTCGTATCGGAACCGTATTCGGATTTTGTGAGTTTTTTCGTGATTTGAGATGTGGGTCCCACTGTTAATTTTTGAATTAATTTTGGATTTTTATTGTGGAATTTTGCATTTTCATATGGAATTGATTCCTATACCTCGTGTTGATTGTATCGAATTATTTTGACTAAGATTCGAGGCGTTCGGAGGCCGAATCATGAGGAAAAGTTTATTGGAATAAAGAATTTGCTCGAATTGAGGTAAGTAACTCTTCTAATCTTGGAGCTAAGGGTATAAACCCTGAATTATACATGTTATGTGTTTGGTGTTGAGATGACGCACATGCTAAGTGACGGGCGTGTGGGCCTGCACCGTGTGAACAGTGATTCCGTTATTCCTGTGGTACTGTGTAGTTACCTGAACTTATCTGAAATCATGGAAATCTCTACGTACTAGAGCTATTGAGCTGAGAATCATGTTAAAATCATGTTGAGGCTATATGCCAGTATCATTGAGACCCACAAAAGTCATATTGTTGTTGAATTTGTTTAAATTGAAGTTTTAAAACTCAATCATGTTCATTCATTTCATATTATCTCTCAGTCTCTGTTGCTATTTATTGATTTATCATATCATCATTTTGGGCTGATTTTCATGACATTGTGTGTCCAAGAGACTGGAGAGATTGATGATTGAGTGAAGCCGAGGTCCTGATTATGAGGATGATTATGGGATTGGGCTGCACGCCGCAGCAGGACATATTGGATTTATATATATATATATATATATATATATATATATATATATATATATATATATATATATATATATATTATTTATGGGATCGGGATGCACGCCGCAACATGAGTGACTGATTTATGCCATGATTGGCTTGTTATAGCACTAGGGCTGAAGGAGCCCCTCCGGAGTCTGTACACACCCCGAGTGAACGCAGGTATCTATTGAGTACGAGTGCCGAGTGCGAGTGCCGAGTATCTTGGGAGGATTGAGTGACTTTGAGGCATGAGTGACTGTGAGAATTGAGTGACTGTGAGGACTGAGTGACTGGGAGGACTGAGTGACTGAGAGAATTGAGTGACTGGGAGGACTGAGTGAAATGATACTCTGAGAGTATGCATATGGTTTTATCATTGAGGTGAATCGCATTGATATGCACACTTGACAAACATGCATAAAGATGTATTTTTCTCATGCTGTACGGTATCACGTCATACATGACTTCTCACACATATTGGCATATGGGCATATTGATGCATTTTCCATTGGCTATGTGGAAAAAAAATGAAACATCTTATCTATTGTTGAAAGGAATTTTGAAAAAATTAATGTTTCAAACTTACTCATATTTTTGGCAACTTCGGTAGTAGACTTGAGTTTTCACTAATACACTTGAAAAGCAAAGTGTAACGACCCGGCCGGTCATTGTGAGTATCACAACCCCGTTTCCCCATTTACTTCTCAAATTGGACTTTACAGTTGTTGTGTGACTTGCCGGGGCAATTGGTTCGGGTCTAGTGAGATTTTGGAATGAATTGGAAGATCTAGTTTCAAGGTTTAAAGCTTAAGTTAAAATAGTGACCGGATGTCGACTTATGTGTAAACGACTTCGGAATTTAATTCTGATGATTCCAACAGCTCCGTATGGTGATTTTGGACTTAGGAGCGTGTCCGGAAAATTATTTGGAGGTCCGTAGTGGAATTAGGCTTGAAATGCCGAAAGTTAAATTTTTGGGAAGGTTGACCAGGGTTTCACTTTTTGATATCGAGGTCGGAATCATATTTTTGAAATTGGAACAGCTTTGTTATTCCATTTATGACTTGTACGCAAAATTTGAGTTCATTCCGGATTGATTTGCTATGTTTCGGCATTGAACCTAGAATGTTCGATGTCGATTCTTCAAGAATATGTGGTATCACATTAAACAAATGAGCTCCAAATTCAGTTTTGATTGAAGTATTAGATCCGTATTAAAATTATGGAACCATAGCAAAAAGAATCGTTGAATTCGGACATCGTATGAGAGAATTATGCCTATTTCCGTGTCTGGAATATTTTTTCCGTCGCCGCGAGCGCCCAGGGTAGCGTGGGGCGCTAGCCCTGGCGCTGGGAATTTTGGGATGCTGGAAACTGAGCCACATGCAGCGCCCCATGCTACCTGTGACGCCCGAAACAACTGAGGGTCTATAAAATGGGATTCTTGCTATTTTTACTCATTTTTGAGTTTATGGAGATCGGTTTAGGCGATTCTTGGGCGATTTTCACTGGAAAACATTGGAGTAAGTGTTCCTTATCCTCTATTGATTATATTTCATGATTCCGTATTTATTTACATCATGAATCCGTGAATTTATGGAAGAAAAATCAGATTTTTATAAAATCTTTCAAAAATATAAAATGAAGATTTGAAGGTTAATCCGATGTCGGAATTTGATAATTTTTGTATGGTTGGACTCGTATCGGAACGGGTGTTAGGATTTTATAATTTTTGTCGGGTTCCGATACGTGGGCCCCACATACGATTTTTGAGCTAAATTTCGGATTTTTATGGAAAATTAGCATTTTCATATGGAATTGATTCCTATACCTCGTGTTGATTGTACCAAATTATTTTGACTAAGATTCGAGGCGTTCAGAGGCCGAATCACAAGGAAAAGGTTTATTGGAATAAAGCATTTGCTTGGATTGAGGTAAGTAACTCTTCTAATCTTGGAGTTGAGGGTATGAACCCTGAATATATGTATTTTGTGAATTGTTGGGAGGTGACGCACATGCTAGGTGACGGGCGTGTGGGCGTGCACTATAGAAATTGTCACATAATTGTTTATGTGGAATTTTATAGTTAAATAACCTTGGTAGTTTCCATGCGGTTTTATGTGTTAAAGAAATTGAGCTGAAAAGCATATTACAAATCATGTTGAGGCTATGTGCCAGTATTATTGGGACCCACAGAGGTCATATTGCTGTGAATTATTGTGTTAAATTGAAAAATCATACTCAGTCATATTCATTTCATTGTATATCATAACTCAGTTTTATGACTCTATTTTGATGCATATAAATGTTTTGGGCCGAATGCTCTGTTTTATTGAAATGCCCGAGTGGCTTGATTTCTGAGGATGAGTGTGGATCGGGTCTGCCCGCCTGCAGCATACTTATGACTGAGTGAGGCCGAGGGCGTGATTGGTGAGGATGAGTGTGGATCGGGGCTTCCCGCCTGCAGCATACTTTATTATTATCGCACGTGAGTTATCCGTCCAGATTATAGCGCTTGGGCTGAAGGAGCCCTACCGGATTCTGTACACACCCCTAGTGAGCGCAGGTACCTACTAAGTACGAGTGTTGAGTGAATGGGAGGCATGAGTGATTGTGATGTATGCCCGAGTGGCAAGAGTGATTGTGAGGTATGCCCGAGTGGCAAAAGTGATTGTGAGGTATGCCCGAGTGACACGAGTGACTGTGAGGTTTGCCCGAGGGGCTGTATATGAGTGATGTTCTGCCCGAGGGGCTGTTTATGATTTTATCATTGAGTTGCATCGCATTGGCATGCACACATGACATACAGGCATAGAGATGTATTTTTCCTCATGCTGTACAACATCACATAATTCATGATTTCTCACATATTTTTTGACAGATGGGCATAGTGATGCATTTGTTTTACACGGGTTATCCAGAAGGAAAATGAAATATATTATGTATTATTGAGAATATTTTTGGAAAAATTTATTATTTTCAAACTATTCATATTATTGGAAACTTCGGCAAACAATTTGGGTTTTTACTGATGTATTTGAAAGAAAGAACTACTATTTTTGAAATCATTATCTGGCTGAGTATTTTATCTCTGAGTTATTTCTGGTATTATTTGCTTTATGTTGTTATGGATTGTTGTGTACTATTGGTTGTGGACCCGACTTTGGTAGAAGCTCGTCACTACTTTCAACCTACGACTAGGTTTGTTACTTACTCAGTACATGGGGTCGGTTGTACTGATACTACACTTCTGCATATTGCATGCAGATGTTGGCTGTTGTTGTTGCTGTGCTCGATGGTTGCGGGACTTGAAGATGTACCTACATTCCTGTTGTAGCTGCCTCTTGTTCAGGGTAGCCTTAGATTTATAAAAGCTCTGTTTATGTATTATTCAAACAGACTATGTATTTATTTCATTTCCGCTTTGTATACTCTATTCTTAGAGGCTCATGATTTGTACTACCAGTTCTTGGGGAGATGTATCGGTTTTAGATATTTTCTTTTAATTAATTTCATTGGAATTGGATAGTTGAAAATTGACTTACCTAACGGGTTGGGTTAGGTGCCATCACAACTAGTGGGTTTTTGGGTCGTGACGAGGTGGTATCAGAGCTCTAGGTTCATAGGTTCTACAAGTCATGAGCAAGTGTTTAGTAGAGTCTTGCAGATCGATATGATGACGTCCATACTTATCTTCGAGAGGCTACAAAGCATTTAGGATAATTTCCCATCTTTCTTTCCTTATCGTGCATAATTGATTCAGCTTGAAATATAACACTTTGAATTCCTTCCACGTATTCGTATGCGCACATGAGCGCTCGGTATCAGCTGTGCATCGCCGGCTTGTGATTCTTTGAATGAGGTTCGAGGTGTGTATTCTGTATTTTGGTGATGGGCCAGTCTGGAGGACTTGAGGCCATGGTTAGACCGTAGCTTAGGCTCGGTAGCTTCAGTTGTAACATGTACATTTGGACTCATATGTCCGGTAATATCCCTATGAGTGAAAGTTGTGGGTCGATGAGCGGCGAAATGGCTTTGTGATGAGTATGATGTAAATGCGGGATGTGTTAAGACGATTTGAATATGACGAGAAGTGTTTCCTTGAAATGTAAAGGAAAGTCCATTGGGTGCTTGATTTTCGAATTGATGTGGCGTACAGTCTCCAGTATGAATGTTTTGAAGGATCTTTTATATTGTTAAACTTTTGGGGTAAATTAAATTCTCATGCCTAGGTAATGAGTTGGACACAGATTGACTAAGTAATTGCATAGTAATTGTGACTGCAAAAAAGATATAACAAGATACCAGATTGAAGCTAAGCAGGTAGATTATCCCCTGCGGAGTAATCTATGTATGGGTATTTCTTATGATGTGAGTGGAGAGTTTCTTTTCTGCCGACGGGGTGTGTGGGTGGAGATTTGAATCTGAATCTGGTTGAGAAAGTTGACTTGTGTGTTAAGAGGATGAATACGAGCTTAGCGGATGATTGAGGTATTTTTATGGTTGGGATTGTTTGAACTTGGGAAGAAGTTTTGTTGGACTGACTGTGGCATTATGGCAGTAAGAGAGTATTGGTATTGTGAGTTATGGAATGTTTTAATCTATGGATTTGAGCCAAGTGGGGGAGTCTGCTATTGACCATTTGATTTCATGGTTAGCTGTTAAATTTTAATTTTGATCAGAGGCATACTTGGGGGTTAGCTATGGCTTGCAGAAGTAGAGATCGAGGATGACTTAAATAAGGAAATTCCTGGTTAAGGATTTATATTTCACGTATGAGTAAATGAAATTCGCAGGATGAGTGAGTTGTTATTGGTGAATGATGTAGTGCGCACAGAGTATGAATTTATTTCATTTCCGCTTTGTATACTCTATTCTTAGAGGCTTATGATTTGTACTACCAGTTCTTGGGGAGATGTATCGGTTTTAGATATTTTCTTTTAATTAATTTCATTGGAATTGGATAGTTGAAAATTGACTTACCTAACGGGTTGGGTTAGGTGCCATCACTACTAGTGGATTTTTGGGTCGTGACACAAAGGTATTTTCAGAAATCATGATTAAGTTGAGCATGTTATTTGGAAAAGGTTTATTGGAATAAAGAATTTGCTTGGATTGAGGTAAGTAACTCTTCTAATCCTGGAGTTGAGGGTATGAACCCCGAATATATGTATTTTGTGAATTGTTGGGAGGTGACGCACATGCTAAGTGACGGGCGTGTGGGCGTGCACTATAGAAATTGTGACATAATTATTTATATGGAATTTTATAGTTAAATAACCTTGTTATTTTTCATGCGGTTTTATGTGTTAAAGAAATTGAGCTGAAAAGCATATTACAAATCATGTTAAGGCCATGTGCCAGTATTATTGAGACCCACAGAGGTCACATTGCTGTGAATTATTGTGTTAAATTGAAAAGTCATACTCAGTCATATTCATTTCATTGTATATCATAACTCAGTTTTATGACTCTATTTTGATGCATATAAGTGTTTTGGGCCGAATGCCATGTTTTACTGAAATGCCCGAGTGGCTTGATTTCTGAGGATGAGTGTGGATCGGGGCTGCCCGCCTGCAGCATACTTATGACTGAGTGAGGCCGAGGGCCTGATTGGTGAGGATGAGTGTGGATCGAGGCTGCCCGCCTGCAGCATACTTTATTATTATCGCACGTGAGTTGTTCGTGCAGATTATAGCGCTTGGGCTGAAGGAGCCCTTCCGAAGTTTGTACACACCCCTAGTTAGGGGTGTTCAAAATCGAACCGAAACCGAAAACCGAACCGCACAAGTGGCTTAATGGCTTATTGGTATCGGGTTAACGGTTTAACGGACAGGGAACAGATTGAAATTTTTGTATTAACGGCTTATCGGTTTGGGGGCGGATTATTCAATTTTCTTAACGGATAATCCGTTAACCCGTTAAGAATTTATATATATATATATATATATAATTATTTTTATCCATATTATTACTATATTTATTTTTTATCTTTTTAGTTTGAGTGGGACACCTAGCTTTCCCTTTAGCTTTATTTCTTGATTTCCCGTTCTCCTAAATCCTAATCCCTTTCCCAACCAAGCATGTTCCCTGCAAATCAGGTTAATTAATCTTAACTTAATCCCCTCAATATATTTTGTACTTGAAAAATATTTTGATAGATAGATTCCCAAGACAAAATATATATTTGCAGCGAGGAAAATAAAGAGTTGCATGTACTTGGAATAAAGGATTTGTCTATTTTCATGACAAGGTTGAGAGGGACAAGTTGAATCCCACTTACATTTTTGTAGTCATTTCTTAGTGGAGGATTAAGTTGGATACCCTCTGGTTGTTTATCAACCTTATTAGCAAAAAAGTACATAATTTGGTACATGTTTCCCGTAATTGTTTCCCGTTAATCTCCTAATTATACTTTTTTATGAATTATTATTAACTTTTCATGGAACCTAGCTTTTCCTTTAACTTTATTTCCTGATTTTCCGTTTTCCTAAATCCTAATACCTTCCCCACTTGATTAACATTTAACATTTACAATAGTCCCCTTTAGAAACCCTAACATCTAAAGTTCTAAACCCAGCAGAGCAGCCAACCCTCTGGCCCCTCTCGCCTCTCCCTCTAGCAAGAAATTCTCAAACAACAACCACGCGTAGTCGCACACACGCATAGCCAGCAGAGCAAGGAAGAAGGAAAGAGGAAGTCAAAAGATGTATGGTCATGCTTTGCAAGTTAAAGATTCATAATCAATTCTACTCATTCTTTTCTTCACTTCAATTAAAAATCAGGTTGATATTCAGTTAAAGAATATTATAACACAAGCCTGGATAATATTTGAGTTGATAAATATTTGGTTGATATTCAGTTAAAGAATGAAGTTTTTCTATATGAGTTGATAAATAGGGATAGCTTTTCCATTACTTATTAGCAGAATCTTTAATTATATTTTCTCAAACTAACTATTGTTCTGTATTAATTTGATCTTGTGTCTTTCTGCAGATAGTTCCTTAATTTGTAGCATGGCTGAAAATATACAAAGTCATAAGGTGATGGGTGAAAGTGGGGCTTCTAATTCAAATGCAATAAGTCAAGCTGAAACAACAGAGTCAAATATAACCAAAAAAAGGAAAAAAAGGTCTATTGTGTGGGATCATTTTACAGAAATTATTACTTCTGAAGGGACTACAAAGGCAAAATGTGACTATTGCTTTATTGAGTATTCTTTTAAAACCAAAGACGGTACGTCGACACTTCTTTCTCATATGTTTAAGTGTCCTAAACGCCCTGCTATTGTTGATAAAAAACAATCAAATTTAGGCTTTAAATCTGTTTCGGGGGGTGATGTAGTTGTTGTTGCTTGGAAATTTGATCAAGAAGAGTGTAGGAAGACGTTATGTCGTATGGTAATAGTTGATAAACTTCCTTTTAGCTTTGTTGAGAAAGAAGGTTTTAGAGACTTTATGAAAGTGGCGCAACCTTATTTTCGGATCCCTTCCTGTAGTACTGTAACTAGGGATTGTTTTGATCTTTTTAATGAAGAAAAGCAAAAGTTGAAGAGGTCTTTTATAGAAACGAAATAAAGAGTATGTATTACCACTGATACTTGGACTTCTATACAAAGAATCAATTACATGTGTATCACTTCTCATTGGATTGATAGTGAATGGAATATGCATAAGAGAATAATTAATTTTTGTCCTATTGTTAGTCATAAAGGCGAAGATATGGCAAATGGTATTTGTAGGTGCTTACGTGAGTGGGGGATAAATAAGATCTTCACTGTCACAGTTGATAATGCAAGCTCAAATAACGTGACAGTAAAAGAATTGTCTAAGCAATTAACAAAAATGGGAACTAATTTGATGAACGGTAATCACCTTCACGCGAGATGTATGGCTCACATCATGAATCTTGTGGTCCAGGATAGTTTAAAAGAATCTTCAGTGTCTATTGAACGTGTTAGGCATGCAGTGAGATATGTTAGGCAATCTCCTGCGAGGTTGAAGAGGTTTCAAGAATGTTTTGATGATGAACAACTAAATTATAAAAAAACTTTATGCTTGGATGTTCCAACTAGGTGGAATTCCACCTACTTGATGTTGCGTAGGGCTGTTGAATTTGAAAGTGCATTTTCATATTATGCTTCTAGTGAAATTGGCCTGAGACATTATCTTGAGCATTCTTATATTGAAGTTGGAATTCCTACAGGTGAACTTTTGAGTAGTGATTGGGAGAATGTAAAAAGAATTACAAAGTTTCTTGAAATCTTTTATCTTCTTACTTTGAAAATTTCTGGATCACGTTATGTTACATCGAATATTCATTTTCTTGAAATTTGTGTGGTTGCTGTTTATTTGAAGCAATTGATAGCAAATGAAGATACAGTTTTAAGTGAAATAGCAAAGAAGATGAAAGAAAAGTTTGATAAGTATTGGGGTGATCCAGGAAAAATGAACAATATAATTTTCATCTCATGTATTTTGGATCCACGTTACAAGCTCGAATCAGTTGGCTATGCACTTGTAAAGATGTTTGGTCAAGATCTGGGGGCAACTATACAAGAAGAAGTGAAGAAGTACATGACTTCATTATTTAGTGAGTATGTAAAGTCCGGCTCAAAAGGTGTCGTGCTTGCTTCATCTTCAGATTGTTCTTCATTGGACACTTCTACTTCCGAGCTTTCTGGAAGTCAAGTAAGCACCCAAAATACAGGACTTTTAGAATCACTCATGCAAGATATAAAAAAATATAAAAGTGAAAGTGGAGGTGTGGATACTAGAATAGAGTTAGATAAATATTTTGGTGAAGAAACTGAGGATGACACTAAAGAATTTGATGTTCTTCTCTGGTGGAAATTGAACTCAGCTAGATTTCCTATTCTTGCGGAGATGGCTCGTGATGTATTAGCTGTTCCGGTTTCAAATGTGGTATCTGAATGTTCGTTTAGTACGGGAGGACGTCTTCTTGATTCATTTAGGAGTTCATTAACTCCTAAATTGGTGCAAGCTTTAGTGTGTCTTCAAGATTGGCTTAGAAATGAAAAATTAAAACAACCTGTTTGTGTTGAGGAAGATCTTGATAAAATCGAGCAGCTTGAACAAGGTAATAATATTGTTACTATATTTGTTGTATATAAATGTTGTGGATATGCTTATATTTATCGCACGACTCATTTTTTTAATTTTCTTTCTTCAGATTTAGCTAGCGATGGAAAAGACCCTTCTATAATTGACATGTAATGTTAATATATATGGCAATAATTCGAATTATGGAAGTGAATCATTCATATTCTTTCCCTATGGGTTATAGCTCTGTGAAACATATGTAACGGCTAATATCATGATAAGTGCAGGTTTATAGCTTTGTGAAGCATATGTAATAGCTTTGTCTATCATGATAAATGCAGGTTTATAGTATCACCAGACACTCATGTTAACACTCATGTTATTTGATTCTAAAGTACTCTAAACTATCCTATCTATGAGTTTGGTGAGAAGATATTCTAAAGTTCATACAATATACTACAGATATCTGATTTGCTTGTTATTTACAATTTGTTTCTTGGCCAGTTTTTTTATGGTATTGGGGTAGAACTCATTATGACGTAAATACTTACAATTGAACTACTTATGTTTGGTTTAAGTCATTGAAGTATTATATTGGTAGTTAATACTGGTGTAAAACAGTTCAATTTTGGTCCTTGGATATGTTTGTGACTTTGTGCTGGTGGTGTGACAATGTGGTCAGTTGTCTTTTATTTTCTTTCAGTATTGCAAGCAATAGTTGTTTTTAGGGTCTAAAACATCAACTTTCTTTGTTAATTGTAGGCCTTGATAGAAGAAGAGCAATTTTGTTGGTAAAATTCTTATGGCTGCTGTGCTAACAGCACTATGCATTCTTATGCTCAAGCAGTCCCTATCTTCTAATACCCCAAGCAGTCCACATTCTTATGTATGAGACAATAACCATACACTTGAATGTAGTTGATATATATGTATGAAAAATGTTGAATGTATGAGAAATGTTGACTGTGCTGAAGTATGTTAAGTTTCAATCAACTGAAACTAAACCGATAACCGTCTGATAATAGCTAAACCGATACCAATCCGCCCGATATCTTATCGGGTGGCTAGCGGATTAATACATTTAAAAGCCGATAACCGATAAGCAAAACCGTTAAGAGTAAATAACCGCCTGATCCATCTGATAAGCAGCCCTACCCCTAGTGAGCGCAGGTACCTACTGAGTGCGAGTGCCGAGTGTTGAGTGCCGAGTGTTGAATGACTGGGAGGCATGAGTGATTGTGAGGTATGCCCGAGTGGAAAGAGTGATTGTGAGGTATGCCCGAGTGGAAAGAGTGATTGTGAGGTATGCCCGAGTGGCAAGAGTGATTGTGAGGTATGCCCGAGTGGCACGAGTGACTGTGAGGTCCCCGAGGGGCTGTATATGAGTGATGTTCTGCCCGATGGGCTGTTTATGATTTTATCATTGAGTTGCATCGCATTGGCATGCATACATGACATACAGGCATAGAGATGTATTTTTCCTCATGCTGTACAACATCACATAATTCATGATTTCTCACACATTTTTTGACAGATGGGCATATTGATGCATTTGTTTTACACGGGTTATCCGGAAGGAAAATGAAATATATTATGTATTATTGAGAATAGTTTTGAAAATATTTATTGTTTTCAAACTATTCATATTATTGGCAACTTCGGCAAACAATTTGGGTTTTTACTGATGTATTTAAAAGAAAGAACTACTATTTTTGAAATCATTATCTGGCTGAGTATTTTATCTCTGAGTTACTTCTGGTATTATTTGCTTTATGTTGTTATGGATTGTTGTGTACTATTGGTTGTGGACCCGACTTTGGTAGAAGCTCGTCACTACTTTCAACCTACGACTAGGTTTGTTACTTACTCAGTACATGGGGTCGGTTGTACTGATACTACACTTCTGCACATTGCGTGCAGATGTTGGCTGTTGTTGTTGCTGTGCTCGATGGTTGCGGGACTTGAAGATGTACCTGCATTCCTGTTGTAGCTGCCTCTTGTTCAGGGTAGCCTTAGATTTATAAAAGCTCTACTTATGTATTATTCAAACAGACTATGTATTTATTTCATTTCCGCTTTGTATACTCTATTCTTAGAGGCTCATGATTTGTACTACCAGTTCTTTGGAAGATGTATCGGTTTTAGATATTTTCTTTTAATTAATTTTATTGGAATTGGATAGTTGGAAATTGACTTACCTAACGGGTTGGGTTAGGTGCCATCACTACTAGTGAGTTTTTGGGTCGTGACAAGGTGGTATCAGAGCTCTAGGTTCATAGGTTCTACAAGTCATGAGCAAGTGTCTAGTAGAGTCTTGCAGATCGGTATGATGACGTCCATACTTATATTCGAGAGGCTACAAAGCATTTAGGATAATTTCCCATCCTTTTTTTCTTATCGTGCAGAATTGATTCAGCTTGAAATATAACTCTTTGAATTCCTTCCACGTATTCGTATGCGCACATGAGCGCTCGGTATCAGCTGTGCATCGCCGGCTTGTGATTCTTTGAATGAGGTTCGAGGTGTGTATTCTGTGTTTTGGTGATGGGCCAGTCTGGAGGACTTGAGGTCATGGTTAGACCGTAGCTTAGGCTCGGTAGCTTCAGTTGTAACTTGTACATTTGGACTCATATGTCCGGTAATATCCCTATGAGTGAAAGTTGTGGCTCGTTGAGCGGCATAATGGCTTTGTGATGAGTATGATGTAAATGCGGGATGTGTTAAGACGATTTGAATATGATGAGAAGTATTTCCTTGTAATGTAAAGGAAAGTCCATTGGGTCTTTGATTTTCGAATTGATGTGGCGTACAGTCTCCAGTATGAATGTTTTGAAGGATCTTTTATATTGTTAAACTTTTGGGGTAAATGAAATTCTCATGTCTAGGTAATGAGTTGGACACAGATTGACTAAGTGATTGCATAGTAATTGTGACTGCGAAAAAGATATAACAAGATACCAGATTGAAGCTAAGCAGGTAGATTATCCCCTGCGGAGTAATCTATGTAGGAGTATTTCTTATGATGTGAGTGGAGAGTTTTTTTTTCTGCCGACGGGGTGTGTGGGTGGAGATTTGAATCTGAATCTGGTTGAGAAAGTTGACTTGTGTGTTAAGAGGATGAATACGAGCTTAGCGGATGATTGAGGTATTTTTATGGTTGGAATTTTTTGAACTTGGGAAGAAGTTTTGTTGGACTGACTGTGGCATTATGGCAGTAAGAGAGTATTGGTATTATGAGTTATGGAATGTTTTAATCTATGGCTTTGAGCCAAGTGGGGGAGTCTGCTATTGACCATTTGATTTCATGGTTAGGTGTTAAATTTTAATTTTGGTCGGAGGCATACTTGTGGGTTAGCTATGACTTGCAGAAGTTGAGATCGAGGATGACTCAAATAAGGAAATTCCTGGTTAAGGATTTATATTTCACGTATGAGTAAATGAAATTCGCGGGATGAGTGAGTTGTTATTGGTGAATGATGTAGTGTGCACAGAGTATGAATTTATTTCATTTCCGCTTTGTATACTCTATTCTTAGAGGCTCATGATTTGTACTACCAGTTCTTGGGGAGATGTATCGGTTTTAGATATTTTCTTTTAATTAATTTCATTGGAATTGGATAGTTAAAAATTGACTTACCTAACGGGTTGGGTTAGGTGCCATCACTACTAGTGGATTTTTGGGTCGTGACACAAAGGTATTTTCAGAAATCATGATTAAGTTGAGCATGTTATTGTTGAATTATTACTTATACTGCTTTAAATTATATTGTTATGAAATGTTGTTGGCTATTGGTGTTGGACCCCGACTTGTGTTCTAGCTCGTCGCTACTTTCAACCTAAGGTTAGGTTTGTTACTTATTAAGTACAATGGGTCGGTTGTACTCATACTACACTTCTGCACCTCGCGTGCAGATATTGGATGTTGATGTTGCTGCGATCGACGGGAGCTGGATTTGAAGATGTACCTGTATTCCGGTCATAACTGCCTCTGATTCATGGTAGCCTTAGATTTATAAGAATTTGTTTCTGTATACTTCGAACAGATGATGTATCTATTTCATACCAGTTTTGTAAATTCTAATCTTAGAAGCTCGTGATTTGTACTACCAGTCCTTGGGGAGTGTATTATAGTAAGTTAATTATTAATTAAATCAGATTGTGTTATTTGACTTACCTAGCGGGTGAGGTTAGGTGCCATCACGACTAGTTGGATTTTGGGTCGTGACAAAAACAATACTCATTATTCTAATGTTAGGATTTACACACAATTAGTTTTATTTTATTTGTGTAATTGGTAGTTTTAAGAATCTATGCAACTTTTATTTTAATTATAGGTTTTATTTTGCTTAGTGTTAAACTTTCTTAATTAGATAAAACTTAAGTAATATTCATTGATAATATACAGTTAACTATACATCACATAGATTATTTGCTATAAATAAACTAAATTTATGAATTAAATCAAATGTATTTTATTTATTGGCTATTTTCTTTCTCATAAAAAGAGGGATAATATCTACATTTGTTATTAACTCGATAAATTCGTTTTTTCAAATTTTATTGATGTTTTCCGCGGGTAAAGTTTACTAGTTTTCTTATATAATTTTCTTCAATTGTTAATCATTAATTGGCATCACCGTTATTGAGATGATTGAATTTTTATCTCGTAATTAAGTTTGTATTACATGAGATTATAATACATTTTCATATTATACTTTAACTCTTTTCTACTAAATAGTAGTATTTTTCTCATCAACAGTTTTTTGTTTAATATTTGAAAATTATGCTCAACACTTAGAACAAATAACAAAAAAAAAAAAATATCCAACAATATTCAAGAGTAATAGAGACAAAGTTAATATTACTAACAATCCCCTAGATACAAGGATTCGGAACTAAAATATACATCAATGTCTTATCCTTTAAAAATAGAATTCATACTCGATAAAATTATAATTATGATTAAAAACTTAAAATTTTGTATGAACTTATATTAAGAATTTGAATCAACAAAAATAAATAATTCCGGAGAAAGAAAAAAGCTTTTCAGGATGAGACTACGAACCCTAACAGAGCCAATTTCTTTAACGTTGAGAATAAATAATTAGGTATTTGAATTAACTAATTAGCAAGAAAATCTACTTTAATTTTTTAAAAATTAGTCATAGAAGTAAAATTATTCTTAAATTAACACAACTTAAAAATATTTAGTGTCCTTAAACTTTGAATTAACTATCTAGCAAGAAAATCTATTTCAATTTTTTTAAAATTAGTCATAAAAGTAAAATTATTTTTAAGTTAACACAACATAAAAATATTTAGAGTCATTAAAATCACTTATACTATGATTAGAGTCAAAATAAATAAAACTCAAGTTCGAAGGAATATGTAAATGGGGTATACGCGCAAAGCGCGTACTCTAAAACTAGTAAAATAAAACGAAGGGAATAAATTTTAGTCAAGAATTTGTGTGTGTTATTTCGCATAAGCTTGGTATTTAAATATTTAATTTCAATTTTATAATTTTTTATAATAATAAGCTTATTTTTATATACACGGAAGTTAACTTTTTTTACCTTTATTCTTCTCCAACTCTTTTTTTTCTTTCTTCTTCCTACTCCTCCTCAATAATAGTTTGTATTTCACTGGGAAAAGAAATTTTGCAGTTGTTCACTATAAGGATTTTAATTTCTATTTGATATTTATTTTGTATCTATTTACCCTCAAAATCAGATAACAATTAAATTTGTAAGTGATTTTAAGGATACGTGGTTTAATTTGATATAGAACAATAAATTAAGTAGAATTGAAGAAACAAAGATAAAATAAACTCAAACCACACGAGTAAGATAGTTCCAGCCTTAGTGAAATAATCACTCTCGAGCCCGATTCACCACGGCCGACACCAATGAAAATGAGCAAGAGCTAGTGACAAAGAAAATAATAATATATTGCTTTTGAGTGCGTGTTACAATGTGCTTCATGAATTATCAGACCCCCTTTATATAGTAGGGGAATCCTAATTTAGGTACAACTTTATTAAAGGTAAAAAATATTCTGATTAACTGACTGCCAGCTCCTTGTCGATACGTGTCGAGATCCCCGTCGTGATATCCGTCCGGTCACGGATATTTCGGCCTTCTGTTGGCTATTCTTGATTGTCCAACAATGTTCTTCGAAGTCGTTCGAGTCTAGGACTGATTTCGGAATCATGACCTCAACATTCTCTAGGGCAAGCGTCATGCTCCCAGATTCTGGCTCGGTTGGACCTTTGGCTCGATTTCGATCCCTTGCCACCATGTCTCAAGCCTGGCTTATCTTATCGGAGGTCGGGATGCACCATGAGCTTGATTTCACCCGTATACAAATAGTCCCCTTATTTCTTGGAGAATAAACGACGAGAAACGATATGAGCTTCCGATTCTTACTTCGACACATCACGGCAGAAACGGCAAAGCATCCGAAATGTCTCGTCAGTAAAGTCATAATGGTATTAAATGCATGTTAGCCGCCGGTCGACCATCCTTGGACATGAAACGTCGCTGAACTACTATAAATACCCCTTCCTTTGTTCATTTTTACTTTATATCAAACCTTCTACCCTCGTACCCTCAGGATTTCAATACTCTTTAGCATTTTTACCCCGGTTACTCGAGGTCCTTTGCAAGAATTTTTACCCATCTTCTTCTCAAGACAACAAGTCTAATCCATCAACTTCCTTTCTTTCTTTATCTTTCCCAGACTTTCCTCCATTTTTACTTTCTAAAGGAATTGCAAAGACTTCCAAAACTGTTCCCCAGAAAGAAGCTCCTTCTACTTCGCGGCAGGCTACTGAGGTCGAGGAGACCGTTCCGAGCGTGGACGTTGATGAACCAGTACCCGAACCCCCTTTGAAAATATTCATCCCCGGGGGATGATCGGTCAACGACGATTTCTAGGTTGAAATGTCTTCCTTCGTACAGGGTCGATAGGAGGTATCGAGATATATCTACTCGATTACCGAAGAAGTCCTCCCTACTGTCCGAAAAGACTGCAACTGTGCCGATAAAGACATAGTGGTCCCCGACCCCGAAGAGGCCATTACCACCTATGTCGAGGGACATCTAAGTATTTAAACTTATCCCTTTATATTGGGCCCGGTAGACCCGATCATTTTAGATTTTTGCAACAGGTACAACGTGTGCCTAGGCAAGATTCACCCATCCGGTTTTTTTGTGACCAAAATCAATGGGCGCTCATTCACCATTGATCATCTACTCTTCTTATACAGTCCCCAAATCATTTGGAGGGGGGAGGGTGATAAATCTTGTGCGTCGAGCCAGTAATGCCCCGTTCTCAAGTATCGATGAGGACCGGGATCAAGGCTGGCATGGCCATTTTATTCGAGTGAGGACTTCGGACCCGGTCGATCCTTTTGAGAATTTAAGTTTTGTTCGGCGGCATAAGGCTCTGAGCAGCTTCGTATTATGTGTATTGACTTGCGTGCATGATTGAATTCAATTACCAGATGATTCAGAGTGATTTGGGACACTTAGTCCCTAAAACGGAAGCTTAAGCCTTAGGATTTTGACTATGGTCAAAACTATATGAAGATAACTCCGGAATGGAGTTTCGTCGGTTCCGTTATCTCCGTTGGGTGATTTTGGACTTAGGGGCGTATCCGGATTATGTTTTGAAGGTCTGTAGCTTATTTAGGCTAGAAATGGCGAAAGTCAAAATTTTGGAGATTTTGACCGGTAGTGGACTTTTTGATATTTGGGTCGGAATCCGATTCCAGAAGTTGTATTAGGTCCTTAATGTTGAATATGACTTGTGTGCAAAATTTGGGGTCAATCGTACGCGGTTTGATAGATTTCGGCATCGGTTGTAGAAATTTTAAAATTTCAAGTTCTTTAAGTTTGAATCGGAGGGTGATTCATATTTTTAGCGTTGTTTGTTGTTATTTGAGGGCTCGACTAAGTTCGTATGGTATTTTAGGACTTGTTGGTATGTTTGGTTGAGGTCCCGGGGGACTCGGGTGAATTTCGGATGCTTAACAGATTCAAATTTGGACTTGTGTAGTTGCTGAAGCTTTCAAGCTTCTGGTGTAATTGCACCTGCGGTGGGGTGGCCGCAGGTGTGGACACGTACGTTCGAGAGGCCAAACGCAGAAGCAAGATTGAGGAGATGTCCAGGGGTCACAGGTGCGAGGGAAGTTCCGCATCTGCGAGCCCACAGATGCGCTTGAAGTTCCGCAGATATGGAGAGTGAGTTGGAGGGGCAGTCCGCAGAAGCGGACATTTGTTCGCAGGCGCATACTCGCAGATGCGGTCATTTGATCGTAGAAGCAGACCTAGGTGTGTAAGTCAAGTCCGCGACTGTGATGGATTTTCCGCAAGTGCGGCGTCGCAGGTGCAACTGGAAGCCCGCAGAAGCGGAAATCGCTGGGCAGAAAAGGGCTAAGTGTGGGGGTTGATTTCATTCTCCAATTTTGGACTTAGAGAGCTCGGATTGAGGCGAAGTTTCGAGGGATTTTCGGAGGAAGCTTGTGGGGAACGATTCTTAATTCTTTTATGGTTATATCTCATTAATTTATAGTTGAATTCATCATTTAATTAAAGAATTTGGTTGAGAAATTTGGGAAGAAAGTTGGAAAGTTCTTCAAATAAATTTTTGAGTTTTGATTCAGATTTGGATATCAGATTTGGATAATTTTGGTACGAGTGAACTCGTGGTTGATTGGGTGTTCCTATTTTGTGACTTTTACCCGATTCCGAGACGTGGGCCCGGGTCGACCTTTTGGGCCGAATTTTTGATTCTTTGCTAAATTCGTAGATGTATTATTTAAATTAGTTTCTCGTAATTTTATTCATGATATGTAATTGTGTTTGGCTAGATTTGGGCCATTTAGAGTCGGATAATTGAGAAAAAGGGCATTCTTACTGATTGATTGAGCTTGGTTGGAGATAAGTATCTTGCCTAACTTCGTGTGGGGGAACTACCCCTTAGGATTTGAGTCTTCTATGCTAATTGTAGTCCGTGTACGCGAAGTGACGAGTACGTGCTCGGACTTATTTGTATAAAGTTGGCCTCTTAGGGTTCTTACGTCCTTGTATTAACTGAATATGCAATTGTTATGTTATGAATATGTCTCTTAATTACTAGTTTCACCTCTACCTGCTTTAATTAGAATTAATTACTTCATGATCTGCCCTTGATGCTTATTTGAGTCATCTGTGCCTTAACTAAAATTGTTATCTCTTCTATTGCCATGTTATTTTTCCCTAACTGCTTATCTTTATTTAAAGTTATAATTATCTCTTTTGTAATTGTTCATCCTTAATTGAGGCTATGATTATATTTCTGATGCTTATCCCTAATTGAATTTGTTGTATCTCTTTCTTAATTGTCAACCTTAAAAGAAGTTAGATATCCTACATTTTAGTTGACTTGCCCTTATTTGGAATTATTCGTCTTGTGTTAGCTTCCTCATTGTCGAACTGTACATTGTGGACCGTTGTTACATAATATTTCCTTTCTTGTTGAGTTGTTCTTATTATGATTAGCATTCTCTATTGTGGCCACTCCTTGTGAATTAATTCCTCCGTTCCTTTGAGTTTTGGAATTTCTGAGTTGATTTATTTGTTGTACCCTTGTATTAGTGTTATTGTTGTTGTTGTACTTATTGTTCTTGCATATTTACTTTGGGACTATGAGGTGGTACCTCGGGAGATCCCCTGTCTTACATATTTACTTTTGGGACTACAAGGCGGTACCTCGGGAGATCCTCCATGTCTTGCATATTTACTTTTGGGACTATGAGAGGTACCTCGAGAGATCCCTTGTTGAGAATTTACTTGTGGGACTATGAGACGGTATCTCGGGAGTGCCCTTTGTTGACATCTTTTTGTTATGGGGTTGCACGAGGTTTCTGCCGTGCTATTGTTACTATTTATATTTTCACATGTGGCGTGACAAGGCGGATATATATATATATATATATATATATATATATATATATATATATATATATATATATATATATATATGTGTGTGTGTGTGTGTGTGTGTGTGTGTGTGTGTGTGTGTGTGTGTATGTGGGGTGGGTGGGTTGCGTATATGGCGAGACAAGGTGGGAATATTATTATGCACATGTGGCGAGACAAGGCGGGCATTCACTTTACTATTGCACACATGGGGAGACAAGGTGGGATATGCCAGTGATTGATTTGTGATGACTTGTGATGGCCTGGGGGCATTCTTGTTGTTGATGTTTGTGTAGTGGTACACTTACCTGTGTGAGTTTTATCTTGTGAAAATTTGTGAGAAAACATTCTACGTGATGTCCATTTCTTTTCCTATACTTACTAGCTGGCATGAACCATGTTAGGACACTTGCACAAGCATACGCGTAGATGCACACCCTTGTTTACTTGCGTTCAATGTGTGAATGATTCTATTTGGCATGTGAGTCGTCAGTGCAGTTATGAGGTGTAATGAGGGCACAGTATGCCAAGTGTTAGGGTTCAGGTATTGAGACCCGTGAGTTGTGATTTGTCCGAGGTTCGGTACCTCATGGAGTTTGTTAACTAAAACCTGATGTGAAAGCGGTCGTTGTTGCTGAGTTATTATTTGTTCTTGCTGTATCTGTGATTTCGGATTTAGGTTGTGTTTACGTTCACCCTTCTGTGTTATTATTATGGTATTCCGCTAACACTTGTTGTTGTCCTTTCCTATTGAAATTACTGTATTGTTAGTCATATCGCGTAATCTTTATGTAGATATTATACTCTGTTGTTTCTATACTTATACTTTGTTCAGGTTATTTAGTCCAGTAGGTGTCTTGACTGTTCCTCGTCACTACTCCACTGAGGTTAGTCTTGATACTTGATGTGTACCACCGTGGTGTACTCATACTACACTTCTGCACATTTTTGTGCAGATCCAGGTATTTCGAAGTCAGTTGATCATTAGCTAGCTGTGCTGATTGTTGCTGTGGAGACTCAAGGTAAACCTACTACTGCGTTCGCAGGCTTCGGAGTCACCTTCTGATTTGTATTCACACTGTTACTTTATTTCAAGCAGTTGTATTTAAAAGAATCGTAGCAAACTCTGTAGAGCTTATGACTTGTACTACCGGTTTTGGGAATTATAAATTTTATAGAGATTTCTATTTCAAAAGTTGTTAGATGTTATTTATTATTGTTGTTATTCAGTAAAATGTTAGGCTTACCTAGTCCCTAAGACTAGGTGTCATCACGATACCCAACGGAGGAGAAATTGGGTCGTGACACGTTCCCATGGTGAGACTTCTTTCCCGAGTAGGTTATGTTAGGCTTCTTCTTTTAACATTAAGCCCTTAATTCCTTTACTTCTTTTTGCAGGCTTTCCTAAGGATGTCTAGCTTAGGCCTCCAGTCGGTGGCGAGGACTTACCTTTTGAGTCTCCTTCTCCGGATGGCATGGATTCCACCACCACAAAGGATGTCACCGGGTTAGGTGACTTAGAGGTACCCAGGAAAAGTCCATCCTCGGAGGCAGGTGGGCCTAACTCGAGCCCGATGCTGATCAACCAGTTCCCCGGTGCCTGGTGACTGAAGAAGACTGGGCCAAAAATGAACGAGATAGACGTGCCATGCTTGTTCAACGAAGAACAATTTGAACCGGGTAACTCTAGATAATTTCTGATGATTTCAATTTTTCCCCTCATATTTCAACTAACCTTTTTGATAATTCTAATATCTTTCTTCGTATTTGTAGGCATCGGTGCTTCACCGCGAAACCTTCCTCTGGTATCGGGATGATCTGAACCAACTCGAAGTCGAAGTCAAAGAGCTTGCTAAGAAGAGAGACACGTACAAACTTCTCAGCGAGCAACGTGAAGGAGAGGCCAAGATCCTTCGAGCTGAGTTGGACGCGGCTCGAAAAGAACACGCCGACCTAGTTTCATATGTAAAAATCTTTGAAGTTAGTGAGAATGAGCTAGACACGGTGACTAATGGTCAGAACCCACAGGTCCAACAAAAGATTGATCGGATCGACCAACCCAGGGTCGAGATGGATGTAATCAAGGTCGAGGCCAAAGAGTGGAAAGGTAAGATGGACCGCTTGGCCTCGGAAAAGGAGACTGCCCGGGTGCAATTGACCTCGGCGGAGGCCCAACTTCAAGCGACTGAGGGTGAAGGCTGAGGCACGGTCCCAAATAATTGAGGAGATCCGGTCTCAGCCGAGCTCGGCTGTTGCCGATCGAGAGACCCTTGCCAAGGAGCTTAAAGTGGCCAAGTTGGTGGCTGAAGTAACCAAAGCCGATGAAGATAAGATGGTGTCCTAGCATAAAGCTGATGCTGAGGCAGCCTAGGACCGCCTGAAAGACATTGTCAAATACTTGGAGTGGCATTCCCGAAGGGAGGCCTTCGAGGAGGTTCATGCTCGGGGTTTTGATATGTCGACCGAGGTCAAAAGTGCTAAGGGGCTTGAGGCCGAGGCCAAGAAGTTAACGTATCCCGAGGACAATGAAGACTCCAAGGGTTTGAGCGAATTCGGGAGCGTAGAAGACCCTGATGGTCTCGACGATGAGGCGGGCTCCGGCGGAGACCAGGCTGTTTAGGTGCCTTGTAGATTTTTCTTTATTTTTGCACCTTTGTATTTTTTGTTGAGGCCGTTTGGCCTTTGTAGAATTCTCTTCGACAATTTTAGCTTGTTTCCTTTCGCTCTTTTCTTTATGATTTTAAAGATATCGAATGCCTTATGTCTTGTTCGGAGGTTTGAACATGCCTTGTTCCCGATATTATTTTGCTTAAGACTCCCGGGGGGCTCGGTATGACTGGAATCTTTCCCCAAAGTACTTAGAATATTTTAGATTACAATTTGCCGAGGGTAGCCTTTTGAACCAGTTTAGAAATTTTGAAGGCCTTATGTTTTGGTTACGGGTAACAGACGTCTCCAAGCCATTCTAGGACGACTGTAGCCTTTCTATTTCCGGTGTTGCCTAGTGGGTTTGTTACCCCGAGTCATCCGGGCTTAACTGAGACAACCATCCCCGAATGGGGGTGGCCGTAGCTTTTAAAGTTTAGGCACTGCCTAGTAAGCTTTGTGCCCCCGGGCCGTCCGAACCTGCCTTGGGCGGCATTCCCCGAGTAAGGTGGCCCTTAGGCTTGATGTTTTCCGGGGACAAAATGTAAGAAAGAAAAATATTTAAGGGACAAAATATTTATCCGCAAGGTAGAAACTTTCATTTCTATGCGTAATATACAAGGTTACACATGTGTACAAACTCTGTGTCAAGTCTCAGGCGGTCTATGTTGGGCACGATTTATTTGACCATTTGTCCCTTATAGTAAATCCTATCGATCGAGCCTAGACTATTCGAGCACAAATTTTCTTTCCTTGCTAAAATCATTATCCGAGGGTGATGCCCCCAGTGTTCGAGGCTGATCATAGAGAAGCCTCAGATACTGTTGATGTGATCCTTGACACTGGTTCATAACCGGTCTTCAATTCTAAGTTAGCACGATCCACTGTTGCCTCGTTAAAAACCTTTCCGGAAAACCTATTTGGTCAAAACTAGTTCAAGAGATAAAGAGTGCAACGCGTGCTTTCAGGCCTAAAAATTGTATCGTTGTTTGACGGTCTCCTACAAGTGTTAGTCCAAAATGTAAATAAATAAAAGAAATGAGTGGGGTCGTACCTCAGCAGTAGTATCGTTTCATGTGAGTTATGTTCCAATTGTTCGGTAGTCGTTCACCATTCATTGCTCCGAGTTTGTACGATCCTTTTCCGGTGATATCGATAATTTGGTATGGACCTTCCTAGTTCGGCCCTAGCTTCCCTTTGTTCGGGTTCTGAGTGCTTAGTGTGACCTTCCTTAACACTAAGTCCCCGACATTAAAGTGTCGAATGTTGGCTCTTCGATTGTAATACCACTCGATCCGTTATTTTTGGGCGGCCAACCGGACGAGGGCGGCTTCGCGCCTTTCATCTAGAAGTTCTAGGCTTGTATTCATGGCCTTATCATTTGACTCTTCGGTCGCATATCGGAACTTGAGACTTGGTTCCCCTACTTCGACCGGTATTAGATCTTCGGCCCCGTAAACCAACGAGAAAGGGGTGGCCCCGAGACTAGACTTCGAGGTCATACGGTATGCTCATAGGACTTCAGGCAAAATTTCTTTCCATTTTCCTTAAGCGTCCGTCAATCTCTTTTTGAGGTTTTGGAGTATGGTTTTGTTGGTGGACTCTGCTTGCCTGTTCCCACTAGGGTGGTAAGGTATTGATAAGATTTTTTTGATCTTATGATCTTCGAGGAACTTGGTTACATTACTGCCGATGAACTATTTCCCATTGTCGTAGACGATCACGACCGGCATTCCAAACTGCCATATTATGTGGTGCCAAATGAAATCGATGACTTCCTTCTCTCTGACTTTTTCTTACGCCTGGTCTTCCACCCACTTAAAAAAATAGTCAGTCATAAATAATATAAATTGAGCCTTGCCGGGTTCCCATAGAAGGGAGCCGACGATGTCCATCCCCCATTTAATGAATGGCTAGGGTGACAAAACCGAATGTAGCAGCTCCACGGGCTGATGAATCATCGGAGCATGCCTTTGACACCCGTCACATTTTTGTACGAAGTCTTTCACGTCCTTTTCCATGTCGATCTAGTAGTAGTCTACTCTGATTATTTTCCGAACTAATGATTCGGCGCCCGAATGATTATCGCAGGTGCCTTTGTGGACCTCCCTCAGAATATACTCAGTATCTCCCTGTCCTAGACATATTGCGAGTGGGCCATCGAATGTTCTTTTGAATAGGGTATCGTCTCCTAACAAGCTGAACCGGGCCGCCTTCGTATGCAAAGTCCTCGATTCCTTAGGGTCTGAGGGTAGTTTTTCGGTCTACAGATACTCTATATATTTTTCTCCAGCCCCAAGTCAGGCTTGTTAAGTTTATCTCGGTGTGACCTTCTTCCACTACCGATCTCATGAGTTGTACGACCGCCCCCGAGTTGAACTCATCATCGTTGACCGACGATCCCAACTTAGTGAGAGAATCATTATCGATGATTTTGATCCTGAGGTACATGTTATAGAGTCCATTCCTTGAACCGATGTAACGTTACCTATAGTTTATCCAGGTATCTTTGCATTCGTTCCTCTTTGACTTCGAATGTCCCATTAACTTGGTTCACCACAATGAGGGAGTCACACTTAGCTTCGATCACCTCTGCCCCCAAGCTTTTGGCCAGTTAGAGACCTGCAATCATGACCTCATACTCGGCCTCGTTGTTAGTCAATTTTATAGTCCTAATAGATTGTCTAACTACATTACCTGTTGGTGGCTTCAATACAATGCCATGTCCGGATCCCTTTGCGTTCTAGGCGTCATTCGTAAAGAGGCTCCAGATTCTCGAAGAAGTCCTCGAGTTCAACAACAACTCTCTTTAGACTTCGGGTATTAGGGCCGGTGTAAAGTTGGCCATGAAGTCTGCCAAAATTTGAAACTTGATGACGGTCCAGGGCCGTTATTCGATATTGTACCTGCTGATCTCAACGTCCCATTAGGCCAATCGTCCCGAGAGCTCGGGTTTATGCATTATGTTTCTCAATGGGTAAGTAGTTACAACATATATGGGGTGACATTGAAAGTACAGTTGCAGCTTCCTAGAGGTGCTTAGCAAAGCAAGCGTCAGTTTTTCTAGGTGAGGGTGTCTAGTTTCGACCTCGCCTAGAATCCTGCTAACATAATAGATTGGAAATTGCGTACCTTCCTCTTCCCGGACCAGGACTCCACTTACCGCTATCTCGGATATTGATAAGTATAGGTACATCTGTTCGTCTATCTTCGGAGTATGAAGTAGATGTGGGCTCGAGAGATATCGCTTGAGTTCCTCCAAGGCTCGTTGGCACTCCGGGGTCCATGAGAAGTTATTATTTTTCTTCAATAGTGAGAAGAAACGGTGGATCTTGTTGGAGGACCTCGAGATGAAATGCCCGGTTAACCTTTGAATGACCTTGACATTATCCACAACAGTGATATCTTCGATGGACTTGATCTTATTGGGATTAATCTCGATTCCCCGGTTGGATACCATGAACCCGAGGAATTTTCCGGACCCAACTCTGAATGCACATTTCTCCAGGTTCAACTTCATATTATACTTCTTCAATATGCTGAAGGTTTCCTACAAATGTTTCAAATGGTCCTCTGCTTGCAGGGACGTAACCAACATATCACCAATGTAAACCTTCATTGATTTTCCTATTTGTTCTTCAAACATACGATTTACTAGGCGTTGGTAAGTGGCACCGATATTTTTTAGTCCGAATGGCATCACGTTATAGCAGTATGTGCTGTACTTAGTGATGAAGGAAGTCTTTTCCTGATCACTCGGGTCCATCCGAATTTGGTTGTACCCCGAATAAGCGTCGAGAAAACTGAGGATCTCGCGACCGGCCGTTGCATCGATCATGCGACCGATGTTAGGCAAAGGGAAAGAGTCTTTGGGGGATGCCATATTCAAGTCTTTATAGTCTACACACATTCTTAATTTGTTTCCCTTTTTAGGGACAACTACTACATTTGCTAACCAGTCCGGGTACTTAAACTCCCGGATGGACCCTATTTTAAGGAGTTTGGATACCTCGTCCTTGATGAATGCATGCTTGACCTCGGACTGGGATCTCCTCTTCAGATTGACCAGGTGGAACTTTGGGTCCAGGCTTAGCTTGTGAGTGGTTATTTCCGGCGGGATCCCTGTCATATCAAGGCGGGACTAAGCGAAACAATCTATGTTAGCCATAAGGAATTGAATGAGTTTTTTTCTAAGCTCGGGACTCAACCCCGTGCCCAGGTATACCTTTTGATTGGGCAAGCGCTCGATTAATACGACTTGCTCTAGTTCCTCGACTATCGATTTGGTAGCATCAGAATCGCTGGGGGCTATAATAGACCTGGGAACCCCGTAATCATCGTCTTCATCGTTTCCCTACTTATACGGTCAGGTCGGGGCCGGTGTAGGTAATTTATATTTGGCTTATTGCTTAGCGGCCGAACCTAAACCTTTGGTCGTTGTAAGTGCGGATATCGAAACCACCTCGTCGACCGCGAACATCTCCTTTGCAGCCGGTTGTTCTCCGTAAATTGTTTTTATCCCTCCCGGCATTGGGAAATTCATCACTTGGTGGAGAGACGAGGGTACCGCCCTCATGTTGTGGATCCATGGCCTTCCGAACAGAGCATTGTACCTCATGTCTACTTTGATTACATAGAACTTGGCTTCCTGAATGGTCCCAACGACGTTTGCCGGTAATGTTATCTTACCTTTAGTGGTCTCGCATGCCATGTTGAATCTGTTTAGAACTCATACTGCAAGCACGATCTAATCTTGTAGACCGAGTTGTTCAATGACCCTCGATCTAATGATGTTGGCCGAGCTACCTGGATCAATCAACACACTCTTAACTTGATATTTATTTATAAGTACAGATATTACCAGTGCATCGTTGTGGGTCTGTATGATCCCTTCAACGTCCTCGTCGTTAAAAGACAAGGTTCCTTCCGGAACGTAATCCCGAGTCCGTTTTTCCCTTGTGATGGATTCTTTGGTGCGCTTCAGCATCGACCCCTGGGGAACGTCGACCCTGCCGATGATAATGTTAATGACGTCCTGAGGTTCCTCCTGCTTGATCTGTTTATTAGAATCTCTATTTCTAAAATGATTCTTGGCTCGATCTCTCAGGAACTCTCGGAGTTGTCTGTTGTTGAATAACCGGGCCACTTCCGCTCCTAAATGTCGGTAGTCCTCCGTTCTGTGGACGTGAGTGAAATGATATTTGCACATTAGGTTAGGATCTTTTTGGGCTGGATCAGACTATAGAGGTCGAGGTCACTTGGTGTAACTGGTATGCCTAATAGTAGTTACGATAGCAGCAGCATCGACGTTGAAGTTGTACTTCGATTACGTTGGTGCTTCCTTAGGCCCGATGGGCCTGTCAAAACCGTTTTTGCTTATGAGTCTCCGATTATTTTAACTCCGATTGCTTCTATTTTCAGGTCTCGTAGGGTTTTGTCCGGATCTGTTACTCCTACGTTCACCGATATACGGATGATATCGGTTCCTACTTGGCATCGGTTCATGATCAATGTCCCTTTTGGGTCTGTCACTGGTTCATATAGGATTAACATACCTAATAGGGGATCCGAGCTGATCATCTTCGAATCTAATTTTTGACTGATATCGGTTATGCACATGAGCCCAAGTTACGACCGGATATTCTACCAGATTTTTCTTTAACTGCTACGAAGCCAACGAGCTTCAAGTATTGAGTCCTTAGGTAAAGGCCTGAATGGCCCAATCGCCAATGACCAGAGGCAGGTCCATCCGTTCCATCTGAAACCGTGAGACGAATTCTCTGAGCATCTCATTATCCCTCTATTTCACTTTGAAAAGGTCCGACTTCCTAGTCTTGATCTTGATAGCCCCGACGTGTGCTTTTACGAAGGAATCTGTAAACATAGTAAACGAGTCAATAGAGTTAGGAGATAGGTTGTGATACCATATCATAGCTCCTTTTGACAAGGTCTCTCTGAATTTTTTCAGCAAGACAGATTCGATCCCATCATCTTCTAAGTCATTCAGCTTAATGGCACACATGTATGAGGTCACATGCTCTTTTGGGTCAGTTATCCCGTTGTACTTAGGCATTTCGGGCATGCGAAACTTTTTAGGGATCGACTTCGGGGCTGCGCTCGGAGGGAAGGGTTTATGAACAAATTTCTTGGAGTCTAGGCTTTTCAATATCGGTGGCACCCCGGGGATTTGGTCGACCCTGGAGTTGTAAGTCTCCACCTTCTTGTCGTTAGCTTCAATTTTCTTTTCTCCCGTTTGAACCCGCTTTTTCAATTCCTCAATCATCTTTATTATTTCGGGATTGAACCAGGTTCAACTTTATTTGGCCTATCTGCGGCTGGTTCATTTCTGCGAGTGTTTTCCCGGGATGATTCGGGCTCAACTTTACTGGGAGCGCGGCTTTGATAAGTTGGTATTTTACCAACTTATCTCGTCTTTAAGCTTAGATTTTTGCTATGTTTGATGTATAAAATTGTGTGTTTAATGTCGTTTACTTCTATTTTACAGGTTCTATATGATTTAGAAGTGATCATGAAGAAACCAAGTGAAAACGAGTCAAAAAGAAGTTGAAAAGAAGAAATATGGAAAATGGCCTCAGATGTCGCAATTGCGACATCAACTTGGTAAATGTCAAGTCAATCATTCCAGACAATGTTCGCAAATGCGAAATGAGGGTCACAAATGTGAAGTCAAATCAGACAGTCAACATTCGCAAATGCGAATCCCTTCATCGCATGTATTGAAGTCAAACCAGAAAGTCAACCTTGTGCTTATGTATTGAATGATTTTTATTTATTATGAAGTGAGTTATTGCTTCTTTAATTATTCTTGTTCCTTAATGTTTCCAAGGGTATTAGCTAACCCTAGGAATTGCTCATTTACTTCGAATTAATTTTGGGAAAGATAATTTGGGGTTGGAAAAGATTAATTAACAAGAACTTGAGGCGTTAACCCTCATTTTATAGATTCTACCTAGGGATAGGATTGAACTACTTGTAGCCATATTCGGGTGTGCTTAATCTCTTAGTTATTTTAGGGATAATTCAATTAGGAAGTCTTTTTAGTCTTCGAAAGAAGCTAATATAGAATTATTACCCGATGCTAATAATCATAAACTCGCTCATATTTGTAAAATCGTAAAATACATTGGATCGTTACTTGAGTCTAATTCCCAATGCATCCATGCTTGTAGCCATTTATCATTTTACTTGCTTTCTAGGTTAGTTTATATTTTTCGCAATTAGTTATAGATATTTTCTCAAAACCATTTTAAGTGTTTGGCTTAGCATAATAAGTGATAAGTCTCTTACATGCCTAACCGCCTACAAATTGTTCTCTGTGGGATTCGACCCCAACTCATAGTTGGGTAAATTATATTGCATACGATCGTGTCCATTTACTTTTTAGTAGTGGATTTGGACGTCATCAAAATTGGACCCGTTGCCGGGGAGCAATTTGGCATATTTAGGTTATTTGAGAAATAAGCGTACGTGCTTTGGTCCAAACTTGTGAATATTTGTGTAATTAATTTCTTATCTTTGTATATTTTCTAGTTTGTTTCTTGTTTATTTTCTTAATTTTTAAAAATGGCATCATATAATGAAAATTGGTTAAATGGTAGGTGGTCATACTTTGATGACCCTTGTCCTTATTGTGGAGGATCACACTCATGGCAAAATTGTTTAAATTCTCCCGGGGGCAGATTGTGCGCACAATCTCAAACCCATGAGTGAAATATTTGTGATAAGTGGGGTAATCAAAATGGCCATTGGGATAATTGTGCTTATTTGTCCTTCCCCGAACCCCCGCTATGATTATTCTACTTTTTGTGATAACAAGTATAGGGATATAAAAGTGGAAGAAATTGAGCATGGTCAAAATGGAGAGTTCAAGCTCATGTTGGAATGCCTACTCGAACGATGAAACAAAGAGCAAAATGCCTTGGAAGAGCTTTTGGAAAATAGTATTCAAAATGATTTGGCGCTTGAGAGGTTGAACTCATAAATTGGAGAAATGCTTGAAGTTTTAGAGGTCCAAAAAATCTCGGAAGTGAATGATATACAAGAACCTTCCTTAGAGATTGAAGCCGAAAATCCTTCTTTGGCACTTGATCAAAATCAAGAAGAACTCTCAAATGCTCAAAATGAGAGGGTGATGCTCATGTTGGAGGCCATTCTTGAAAGTGAGGAGAAGCAAAACTTGGCACTCAAGGACTTAAAACAAGCACCAAATTGAAATGATTAGACTATCCGCACTTTGGAAGATCAAATGAAATCATTGATTTAGGCTCATCATGCCTACCAATTTGAGAGTGTGGAAAGAGGTGAAAAAGAGTCCAACTTCGAAGAAGAAAGCGAGCTTTATTTTGAGGAATCATGAATTGACCATCTGCTAACTGACTCCATGCTTGTTAGTGGTGCCAAGAAAAATATGGAATTAGAGCCAACTATTGTAGTTGAAAAGATGGTTGAAAATGACACTAGTTTGGGGGAAGAAGATGTCAAAATCCAGAAAAAGTTGCAAGTTGGGAGTTTGATATCTCATTCCAAGCAATTTTCAACGTTGGACTTGTATGGTGATATGGGAATTGAACCATGTGAATCTATGTAGGAGTGTAAAGAATAAAGACAAGAGCCATACATCTTGCAATTTAAATATTTAAGAATGTAAAATGACATTCCTCACATGAAAGCCAAGAAATGCAAAATGAAGCAAATGACATGTGGCTTGATCATCTACTTAACACCCCCGTTGCTCGTGGTCACAAACCTGATTCCAAGTTAGGTTCCCGATTCATAGAGTCCAAGTGGCGAGAAAAGTGATAAAGTTGATTTGCATCGTGCCACGACGGTAAATGCGGTATTTGGTGGGAGACAACCCATCGTTTTCAATTTTTATTTTCATTTCTTTTTCTATCATTTTTAAAAATTTTATTTTTGTTTTTCAAAATTTCTCTTTAGAATATTTTATTTTATTATTTTTGATCAATCTACCAAGTTTCAGGAAGTTTGGAAGTTTTCAGGACAAAAAGTAGGGAGATTTGGCAATGAGCAAAATCAGGCCCAGGCCTCTGATTTCGCAATTGCGAAATATTGATCGCAATTGCGATCATATGATTAGTTGCAAAACCGAAGAAAGGGTCGCATTTGCGACCTCTGCTGAATTTTTGAACTTCGCAATTGCGACATCAAAGGTCTTAAACAACCTTCATTTTCCTCACTCTCAAAACTTTAAAACTCCCTTATTCTAACTCCTAAGTGCAAGCATCCAGGTATGGAAGCTTAACCTTTGCACTCTTTATGATTTGTAGCATATTCTTCTTCTTTTTCTCTCCTTTATCCCTCAACAGTTAGGTTTCAAATGGGTCCTTGTCTTTGGTACGAAATTGTCTGAAAAATGTTCAAATCATGTGTTGATTTCTGGGTGAGGTTGGTTGAGAATGTGAGCTTATTTCTTTGCTTGAAAAATGGGGAAGCCTGAGTACCAATTCTTTGTTAAAATAGGAATGATTTGGTGTGTTTATTACATGTTTGATGAAAGGCTTGAATGAGATTCTTGGCCGAATCATTGAAATATTTTCAATTCGTGGTTGTGTGTGAAGTTTATTGCATGATTTTGTGCTTAAACATTGATTGGGTTCTCTAAAAGTGTGATTTTGTTCAAAACTTTTGGAGCTTGGGACTGTTCTGTGAGAGGTGTTGGCTGGGAACGATGAGATTGCAAGTGCGATGGCCTCTTCGCATTTGCGAAGAGGTGGTCGCAATTGTGAAAACAGTCAGCTCTGGCTACCTTCGCAATTGCAAAGAATAGATCCCAATTGCTAACTCTGTGGATTCCCGTTATCTTCGCAATTGCGAAGAAATTGTCGCAATTGCGACATCAGAGAGCAGGCTTCTGCTGAACTGAAAATTCTAGAATTGTTTCTAAGGTTGGGTTTCGATTGTCCAATCATTTCTTTGGCATAGTTGACTCATTTTGCAATATAGTTCATAGCCATACCACATTTTCACTCCAATACTTTGTTCACAGGTACCATAAGCTGAAAAATAAGCTCTAACTCTGGAGAATCCGCGCATGACAACCTTTTGGAAGTAGCAGAGAACTATGACCAACACTGGTTCTTGTCATTGGAATGCTAGGAACGGTACAATGCCGAGTTGATTACGAAGAAATTGCTCCTGGAAAGTGGTATATTGCTAGAAAAGGTCCAGAACGTCTTCCTGAGTTCCATCAGAGGCTCGTAGACATAGGATGGACTTGTTTTTCCCTCAACCTTGCAAAACAAATGAGCAATGGGTGAGGGAATTCTATTCTAACCTTCCAGCCATCAAGTTAAGAGAGCCAATCATGAAGATTCATAGCAAAATGGTGAATTTCGGAGCTGAAGCTGTGAATCAAATCTATCACCTATAGGACCATGAAATGGCACCATTCCGTGAGAAAAATTGTGCCTCAAGCGAGTGGTTGGTCTCCAAATTGTACGTGGGTGTGGATGTTCCATGGGCAGCCGAAAAGAGAGGGATCACGTCCAAAGAATTCACTGTCGAAGCAAAGATATGGCTGGCCATCATATGCAGTCGCATCTCCCTATGGGGAATATATGGAATGTACCAGTAACGAGAGCTCAAATGATCTCCGCCATTCTTGATGGTATCCCGCTCAATGTTGGTGAGATTTTCATCAATGAACTGAGGGAGTATCAGATTCATGAGGGTCAATCACTAATGTTCCCATCTCTCATCACTGAGTTGTGCCAAATTGCTGGGGTTGAGGAGGATCCGACAACTAGGTAGAACCAGGAAAGCCTATTGCTCCATTGAAGAAAAGAGGAGAGGGTGGTGCCGTGAAAAGCAAAAAGAGAAAGTTGGGATCTTCTTCTCAGACCGACCAGGGTAGCCAGCCATCATCTTCTGCAGGAGGACCATTTGCTATGCTTTCTGAGGAAATGCAGCTGATTCGCGACCTAGTAGCTGGACTTCCACAAAGACATGTGGAAACATCTGAGGGACCCTCTGCATGCATTTCAAAGAAAGAATTTTAAAAGTATCTTGATTATCAGAAAAAGTAGGGGGATCACCTTAAGAAGCTGGAGAAAGCATACACTAATTTTGTGACAACGCACGGTACTTTGAGTACTTCTCATGCCAAGCTGGAAACTGCACACACCAGGAGGAAGAAAAGGGAGAAGAATAAATATAAATTCTTCTCCCGCATGTGGAAGGGTGTGAAAGGGCTATGGAAAGTTCTAAAGCCTCAAGAGCCAGTTTCATCGACCAAGCCGGAAGATGACGATGATGCTCCAATTCATTGGTCCGAGTAAGAGGAAGAGGAGGAGGATGCGACTGAGTCCGACAACAAGGAGAGCACTTGATGCAGTATTCAGGGAGCACTTTCCATCATTTTACTCTATTTTGTTTAGTTGCATTGAGGACATTGCAACATTTCTTGTTGGGGGGTGGCTTCTTGTATAACTTTGATATTCTTGTATAACTGTTGATATGGTAGATTGATATTTTTTTTTCATGTGATGTGTTATATTAGTATGTTGAATAGTTTCTTAAAAGTTTTCATGCGATGTGTTATATTAGTATGTTTACTAGTTTCTTAATTATTTTTTTATATATAGTATGTTTTATTGACTTGATGTTTATTAGCTTCTTAATTTTTTTATAAATAGTATGTTTTATTTTAGTGGCAATATCCTTGGCTTTCTTTGTACCACAGTTCTTTTTCCAAGGATGCTAATTTTCTTTTTGAACCGGGTAATTTTTGGTAACTTTTTATGTCGACTTTTCCCGATGATAGAGGCGATTTTCTTAAGGAAATTAGTCTTGTAGATTAGATATAGTTTTTGTTAATTTAAGAAGAATAAGTGGTTTGAGTTGGGGTTCTTGGCCATTGACCAATTTGTGGCTTGCTTGCTACCAACATGATTCAAACCTCGGCATATGAATTCTTGATCGTTGAAAAAGAAAAATGATTGTATTAAAGATCATTGTCATGACTTTTAGACTCAATTTTTGGCTTTTTGATTCACTAAATAGTCTCTTAGGCTATAATTAACTTCTTTGAGTTCATTGGTTTCAAATGGATTTTGGATTTGTATTCTACTCGAGTTTTCATGTGCCATGTGTGGTGAGATTTATTGTGAGTTCTTTTGCATCATTTGTAGTCTAGAACTTGCCCGGAATGTGCGTCAAGGTAAAATCCTAGACTAACTTGGTTTGAAAAATGATGTTAGGCCTTCCTTGGACCGTTATTATGCATTAAATTTCCTACCCTTGTATATTTTTCCTAGTCAACCCCTTTTTGAGCCCTTAAACTTTTTATTTGGCAACCATGTTACAAGATTTAACTCTTCATTCTTTAATGATCTATCTTTTGGCATCCTACCTCACTAAGTACTTTGAAAGTGTAAACATAGGCTAAAAGCCTAAATTTGGCGGTGAAGGTTAGAAAAGTTGTGACGTGGAAGTTGCTTAAAAAGTGAAAGGTAATAAAAATAAATAGTGGAACCTTCCTTGATTTTTGAAAAGGAAAAAAAAATTGAGAAAAAGGAAGAAAAAATAAGGAATTGTGAATAAATGGAAGACTAGGTGATAAAATAAAAAATGAAGAAAGGGTGAAAAAGTTCTTGAAGAAAGTGTACTTTGATTGTTGAAAAATTGTAGTGCTTAGGGAGGTTTTAGGTCACTCTAACCAAAATTATGCACTATCTTAACCAAAAGCCTAAACTACAACCCTTTAAGTCCTAATTGATTTTGAACCAAGTTTGTCTACATTAGTGGAGAAATACATGAAGGGAAAGCCTATGATAATACTTGTGTGCATTTGAACATCTTTGTGAGAGAGAGTTAATTCTTTCCATTTGATATCTCATTTATGTTTTGAATTGTAATTTATGAGTATGGGATTCTCTCTTAAGTGTGAGGGCACATGAGATTTGAGTTGTGAATTTAATCTCATTTTCAATTGGGAGGAATGAACAAGGGAAGTTAATTGTGATCAAGAGGAAAATTTTGAAGCTTTAATGTCATGACTTGATTGCTACTTTGATTAACATAGTGTTTGAGCACTTGAATTGTAATGAAATTCATGAGAAGTTTTTGGTGTTTCATATGCTTTGGATTAATCGTTGGTACCAATCGAAGTTATGTGTTTGTGCCTACAGTAGACCTTTTTGACTTGGCATGAAATTGATACACTATTGAGTTAAATACTTGGAAGAAGATTTTGTCATTTTCATTGCTTGAGGACAAGCAAAAGTTTAAGTTTGGAGGTTTGATAAGTTGGTATTTTACCAACTTTTCTCGTCTTTAAGCTTAGAATTTTACTATATTTGATGGATAAAATTGTGTGTTTAATGTCGTTTACTTCTATTTTACAGGTTCTATGTGATTTAGAAGTGATCATGAAGAAACCAAGTGAAAACGAGTCAAAAAGAAGTTAAAAAGAAGAAATATGGAAAATGGCTTTAGATGGCGCAATTGCGACATCAACTTGGTAAATATGAAGTCAACCATTCCAGTCAATGTTTGCAAATGTGAAATGAGGGTCACAAATGCGAAGTCAAACCAGACAGTCAACCTTCGCAAAAGCGAAGCCCTTCATCGCAAATGCGAAACCAAGTGCACAGTGCCTAGTTCGCAATTCCAAACATACAGATCGCAAATGCGATATTCAACAGTTATGTCAAGGTTTGCAATTGCGAATGTCGTGCTTCAGTTCTGGGAACTTCTGTCATATCATATTTTCTTTATCCCAAACCCTTTAATACACGACCTAGCTCATTTGTAAAGATATCTTTGGCATCTTGGGCAGCTTTTGTCAAGTTTTGGAGCTAGGGTTCTTGCACACACACTTGGGACTTGAAGATTTGAAGCTTTTGGTTGAGAATTTCTTACCCATTTATATTAATTTCTTAATTTTCTTGCTTTTTATTGTATATCTAAGTGTGTAGTATTTTTTCCAACACTCGAATCTTGTTTATGGGAATATTCGTATTTAAAGTGTGGATTAAATATCTTGTTGTGCTTATGTATTGAACGGTTTTTATTTATTATGAAGTGAATTATTATTTCTTTAATTGATCTTGTTCTTTAATATTTTCAAGGGGATTAGCTAACTCTAGGACTAGCCAATTTACTTCGAATTAATTTTGGAAAAGATAATTTGGGGTTGGGAAAGATTAATTAACAAGAACTTGAAGCATTAACCCTCATTTTATAGATTCTACCTAGGGATAGGATTGAACTACTTATATCTATATTCGGGTGTGCTTAATCTCTTAATTGTTTTATGGATAATTCAATTAGGAAGTCTTTTTAGTATTCGGAAGAAGCTAATATAGAATTATTACCCAAGGCTAATTAACATAAACTCACTCATATTTATAAAATCGTGAAATACATTGGATCGTTACTTGAGTGTAATTCCCAATGCATCCATGCTTGTAGCCATTGATCATTTTATTTGCTTTCTAGGTTAGTTTACATTTTCGCAATTAGTTATAAATATTTTCTCAAAACTATTTAAAGTGTTTGGCTTAGCATAATAAATAATAATTCTCTTACACGCCTAATCGCCTACATATTATTATTTGTGGGATTCGACCCCGACTCATAGTTGGGTAAATTATATTGCATACGACTGTGTCCATTTACTTTTTAGTAGTTGATTTGGACGGCATCATGCTTTGGCTCTGCAGTTGGGATATCACTACCTGCTGAGCCTGCTGCATTTCAAAGATCACTCGCAAGCTGATCCCATCTCCCCACCGTCACGAGCATTTTGAGCTACCGACCGGGCTCCCCCGCGGACACTGTTCTCAAGATCGGTAGGCAAATTTGTGTTGATGGCCACATGTGAGCTGGCATCAATCGGGTCTGCGATCGGAATTCCGTTGGGATCGGCGGGGGGCACCTCGTTACCGGGCGCTATATTGTTGTTCTCGCCATGGAGGCCAGACTTAGCATCCGTGTTTAGAGGGGCAGATTGGGACTTTGATATTTTAACGCAGACCTGAAATCAAAGGCACTTTAAAGAATAAGTGTGAAGCAGGGTGTGTTACGAAAAATGGTGTCAAATCACCGCTATTATCCTTAGCCTCATGATATGCACCAAACTGTTTACCCTCAAAATTGGATAACAATTAAATTTGTAAGTTATTTTAAGGATACGTGGTTTAATTTGATACAGAGCAATAAATTAAGTAGAATTAAAGAAACAAAGATAAAATAAATTCAAACCATACGAGTAAGATAGTTTCAACCTTAGCGAAATCATCACTCTCGAGCCGGGCTCACCACGGCTGGAACTAATGAAAAGGAGCAAGAGCTAGTGATAGAGAAAATAATAATATATTGATTTTGAGTGCGTGTTACAATGTGCTTCATGAATTATCAGATCCCCTTTATATAGTAGGGGAGTAATACTTTAGGTACTTCTCTTTAAAAGGTAAAAAAATCTTCTGATTAACGAACTGTCGGCTCCTTATCAATACGTGCCGAGATCTCCGCCGTGATATCCGGCCGGTCATGGATATTTTGGCCTTCTGTTGGCTATGCTTGATTGTCCGACGATGTTCTTCGAAATCGTTCGAGGTTAGGACCGATTCCGGAATCATGACCTCGACATTCTCGAGGGCAGGCGCCATACCCCGAATTCTGGCTCGGTTGGGACCTTTGGCTCGATTTCGGTCCCTTGCCACCATGTCTCGAACTTGACTTATCTTGTCAGAGGCCGGGATGCACCATGAGCTCGATTTCACCCGTATACAGTATCATAAGAAGCTTTTATCTTCAAGAGCCCTTTTTTGTCCTTTATTGTCTTCCTGACAGTTGTAAACATGGCTATGAGTTTTTCAATCTCATAATATACTATTGATAGTTAAAAAATAAATTATAACTAAATAGGAGGCTATTTGAGGTGGAAAAGGAAAAATCCTGGAAAAGTATGTTTTCATAGAAAGCTAAATATAACAATATTAAACAAGAAAGTTGATAAGAGACATAGAAGGAAGAATATTGACACTTCTGTTATTCAAGTATATTTTATATGTCCCGTATGACTAAAAGTGCTTTATTTATATGAGTACAAATATATTGCAAAGATTACAAAGATTACAAAGTTAAATGTTCCCATAAATAAGTACATAAATACAACTATACAAGTGTCACGACCCAATTTTCCCTTCGTTGGTTATCGTGATGGCACCTAGTCTTAGGGACTAGGTAAGCCTAACATTTACTGAATAACAATAATAATTAAATAACATCTAACAATTTTTGAAATAGAAGTCTCTATAAAATTTATAATTCTCAAAACCGTCAGTACAAGTCATAAGCTCTACAGAGTTTGCCATACTTTTCTAAATACAACTGTTTGAAATAAAGTAAACAGTGTGAATACAAATCAGAAGGTGATTTCGAAGCCTGCGAACGCAGCATCAGGTTTACCTTGAGTCTCCACAGCAACAGTCCGCACAGCTAGCTAATGATCAACTGACTTCAAACTACCTGGATCTGCACAAAAATGTGCAGAAGTATAGTATGAGTACACCACAGTGGTACCCAGCAAGTATCAAGACTTACCTCAGTGGAGTAGTGACGAGGAACAGTCAAGCCACCTACTGGACTAAATAACCTGAACAAGTATAAGTATAAGAACAACAGAGTATAGTTCTACATAAAGACTACGCGAAGTGGCAAATAATACGGAAATTTCGGTAAGGATGGAAAACAACAACAATTAGCGGAACAACACAATAATGACGCAGTAGATGTACGAAAACACGGTCTAAATCCGGTGATCACAAATAAATGAAAGGAAAATAACAACTCAATCCGGGTTTTAGCCAATAACCTCCACGAGGTACCGGACCTTAGAATATTCACAACTCACGGGTCCCAATTCCTGAACTCTAACACTTACCATCTTGTACTCTCATTATAATTTATAACCGTATTGATGACTCACGTGCCAAATAGAGCCATTCTCACATAGAAGGCAAGTAAACAATGGTATGCATCTATACTCAACAATATCAAGAAAATCTCTTAACCGATAAGAGTGCTTAACTACGTGTATGCCTGTGCAAGTATCCTAACATAATTCATACCAGCTAGTAAGTATAGGAAAAGAAATGGACAGCACGTAAAATATATTCCCACAACTTTTCACAAGATAAAGCTCACACAGGTAAGTATACCATTACACAAATATCACAAATCAATCCCTGACACAGCCCACCTTGTCTTGCCACGTGTGCAATAGTAAAGTTAATGTGTGCCTTGTCTCGCCACGTGTGCAATAGTAAAGTTAATGCGCGCCTTGTCTCGGCACACTCGCCTAATAATGTTCCCACCTTGTCTCGCCTCATGCGCAACCCACATATATATATCTCGCCTTGTCACGCCGCATGTGCAAGTATCGATAGTAACAATAGCATGGCAGAAACCTCGTGCAACCCCATAACAACAACCGCACGGCAGAAACCTCGTGCATCACCACAATAAGTACAACAACAACAATGACAATAATACAAGGGTACGAGAAATAAGTCAACTCAGAAATTCTAGAACTCAAAGAAACGGAGGAACTAATTCACAAGGAGTAGCCACAACAGAGAATGCTAGTCATGATAAGAACAGCTCAACAAGAAAGGAAATACTATGTAACAACAGTCCACAATATACAGTTCGACAACGAGGGAGCTAACACAAGTCGAATAATTCCAAATAAGGACAAGTCAACTAAATATAGAATATCTAACTTCTTTTAAGGTTGGGCAATTAGGAAAGAGATACAACAAATTCAATAAAGATAAGCAGCAGAAAAATAATCATAGCCTCAATTAAGGGTGAACAATTACATAAGAGATAATTATAACTTCAAACAAAGATAAGCAGTTAGGAAAGGATAACAATTTCAGTTAAGGCACGGATGAATCAAATAAGCAACAAGAGTGGATCATGAAGCAATTAATTCTAATTAAGGCAGGTAGAGGTGAAACTAGTAATTAAGAGACGTATTCATAACATAACAACTGCATAATAGGTGAATATAAGGACCTAAGAACCCTAAAAGGCCAATTTTCCACAAATAAGTCCGAGCACATATTCATCACCTCACATACACGGACTACAATTAACATAGAAGACTCAAATACTAAGGGATAGTTTCCCCACACGAAGTTAGGCAAGATACTTACCTCAAAGAAGACCGACCGATATTCAAAAATGAACTTCTCGGGTGAAATGACCTTCGGACGGCTCAAATCTAACCAAAATAACTTCAAAGCACAAATAAAACTCATAAGAAACTATTCCGGATCATAAAGCCTCAATCTTTATCAAAATCTAAAAATCGACCCAAAAGTCGATCCCCGGACCCGCACCTCGAAACCCGACAAATTTCACAAAACCCGAACACCCATTCCGGTACACGTTCAACCAAACTAAAATTATCAATTCCCGATACCAATTCGTCCCTCAAATCATGAATTTTCATTTTTGAAAATTTTCTTCAAAAACCTCCATTTTCCTTAACTCAAAACACAAATTAAATGATAAAACTAAAGATAAAATCATGGAATATAATAAATTCTAGCTGAAGAACACTTACCCAATCAATTTGCTTGAAACACCCACAAAGAATCGCTCAAAACCGAGCTCCACAATTCAAGATATGATAAAAATGGCGTAACCCTCGATTTGAACAATATATTCTGCTGCCCAGGTGATTATGCATCGCGAATGCGGAAGAAGGATCGCGTTCGCGAAGAAGGAAAATGAGGGATGCCAAGAAGACCCTTCGTGAATGCGAGTGAAGTGACGCGAACGCGAAGAACAAGGGACAGGAACCTACGCGAACGCGTAAAGGAATATGTGAACGCGAAGAAGGGGATGTGCAGAGCTACGCGATCGCGAGACATACTGCGCGAATGCGAAAGGCACTTCGCAATCGTGAAGAAGGACATCAGACACCAGAAACCAGCAATTCAAAATCTGAAGAAATGGCACGTAGTCCATCCGAAACTCACCCGAGGCCTCCAGGACCCAGTCTGAACACACCAACAAGTTCCATAACCTAACACAGACGAGCTCGAGGTCTCAAATCACATCAAACAATGACGAAACTGCGAATCGCACCATGAATCGAACTTATGAACTTTCAAATCTTCCAACTTCGAAAACTTGCGCCGAAACCTATCAAATCAACCAGGAATGACGTCAAATTTTGCAGGCAAATCCCAAATAAGTTAACGGAGTTGTTCCAACTCTTGGAATCGCATTCCAACCTCGATATCACCAAAGTCAACTCTTGGTCAAACCTCTCAACCTTCAAAATTTCAATTTTTTCAACTTTCGCCGATATGCTCCAAATTACCCTACAGACCTCCAAATCCAAATCCGGACGCACACCTAAGTCCAAAATCACCATTCTAAGCTGTTGGAATCATCTAAAACCCATTCCAAAACTTCAACTTTTCCAACTTTCGCCGAATTGCTCCAAATTACCCTATGGGCCTCTAAATTCAAATTCGGACGCACATCTAAGTCCAAAATCACCATTCTAAGTTGTTGGAATCATCCAAAACCCATTCCAGAGCCGTTTACACAAAAGTCATAATCTGGTCAATTCTTACCGCTTAAGCTTCCAAAACTTGAATCCTCCTTCCAATTTGACTCTAAATCATCCGGTAACTGAATTCATCCATGCACGCAAGTCGATACATATAATACGAAGCTGCTCAAGACCTTACGCCACCAAACGAGACTTAAATTCTCAAAACGACCGGCGGGGTCATTACATCCTCCCCCTCTTAAACAAACATTCGTCCTCGAACGTGCCAAGAATTGCCTCGAAGTCATCAAATCACTAACTGCACACCTATGACATTCACCCGCGGGTGACCCCACATCACCCCAATCCACATAAGCCCGATGACACCATCGCAACAATAATCTATCCCTTCTACCAACAACAATAAGCCTTAAAGTCAAAATTCTCACTTTTCGTTCATCTCCAAAAGACCCGATTCTAAATCCACACCTGGTATCAGTCTCAACTAGCTGCAACCACTTATGCCTACACCCATAGAGTACAACCACAAAAAATGACACATCACACATAGGCTCATAATAACAGTTCTGATCACAATAGTTGCTCGTAATCAAATCCAGCACCGACAATTAGCCCCATATCCGTTAGAAACCTGTTTCAAACTTCCACAACACTGACAATGATGCAAGAAACACGAAGACCTCATAACTATACAACCGAATCAACAAGTCACATCTAACTCCACCGGGCATACACCCCGTAAACTAAACTCAAATAAGCACAAGACGAAAAGGAATAAATATGAAAGAGACACACATAAGAAAAATATCAAACAAGCCCGATAGGCATAATTCTCTATCAAAACCATGCTACGAATCAATTTAAAAAGGAAGAATCAAGGTATATGAACAAACCACAAAGATCTCATCCTGATATAACTTCCACCGCGGCACGCAACCCGGCTCAAACATATCAAATCACATGGAATCGCGAGGGTCTCGCCCTCACACTGAATCGCAAGACGAAAACACATCATACCAATTGAAATCTTCCACTAACTCAATTCTGCCAATAAAATCACAACACTTACTGAACTCTCACCCCGGTAGAGTATCAAATAACAAATCGTAACCAAATTACTAAGGAATCACATCAAACCTACCATAATGGACAAAAGGAATTCACTTCTAGCCTCGCAACTCTCAATAATAGATAAAAAAACAAACGATAGACACTGCTACTACTCATAGAATCTCCCAACAGGGGCAGACACATAAACAGAATACTAAGTCATGAACTCACCCATAGGTGGGACAACAATAGGGGAACTCACCCCGATAAGCAGAACCGAATCAAAATACGAATGGCGCCCCTCTATAACAAATCAAAAGCATACATGTATGACATCATCTAGCACAGCGGTCTCCCGCCTACTATATGAATACATCAACGGGTCGGGCCTCCCCCTCTTGGACGCCCTCTACTTGCCTGAGTACCCCGTTATGACACATCTGTCCGAAGTCTAGGACAATCTCTTTCCATGTGGCTGGTATCTCCACACTCAAAGCAATCTCTCTGGTGATGTGGCTGTAGAAACTCTACAGTACGGGTACGCTCAGACCCATGAGTACCTGAAACACCGTGCGAAGCCAGAAGTGCAAACTGAACTAGCTGACCCACAAAACCTCTACCATGCCATACCCTGCCTCTAAAATAAGGACTAGTAGATCTCTCAGGCCTACGAGGCCTCCTCGCCTCCCTTTTTTCTCTCTCATGACCTCGCCTGACCCCTCTCTCATGGACCCGCCTGTCCTCTCTCTCCTGATCCAACATGCCCTCCACTCGACGAGCGATCCCTACCACCTGCTGAAATGAAACATCCAACTCTAACTCCCGAGCCATGCTGAACCGAATATCATGCATGAGCCCTTCAATGAATCTACGGACATGCTCTCTAACTGTAGCGACCAAAGCAGGTGCATGTCTGGACAAATCACTGAACCTAACGACATACTCTGATACTGACATAGTGCCCTGGCGTAGCTACTCAAACACCGTATGCCATGCATCCCAAAGGGACTGAGGTACAAACTCTCTCAGGAACATCTCTGAAAACTGAACCCATGTAAGTGAAGCTGACTCAGCCGGGCTACCGCCACCATTGATAAGCCGCTCCCTTGAGCTCGTCTCCATAATACCCATAATACGGAGAATGCGGTGACACTCCTCCAGAAAATCCTGGGCATCCTCTGTCGCCAATCCACTGAAAGTAGGAGGGTGATACTTCTTGTACCTCTCAAGTCTAAGCTGTTCTTCCTCAGATGTTGCTTCCCTGACCACGGGACGAACTGGAACCACAAGCTGTGTTGCAATGACACCTGGAACCTGACCAACATGAACTCGCTGCTCTGGAGTGTGAGTGGCGGGAGTCTGGGTTTCTCCCCCGATCTGTGAAGTAGCTAGTGCCACTGGAATCAACCTCGCCTGAGCCAATGTACCAAACATGCTCAGGAACTATGCTAAGGTTTCCTAAGTCCGGGTGTAATGATAGGCGCCTCCAGTACCTGCCCCCCAACTGGAACTATTGGTGGCTCCTCAACTGCTGCTCTGGTAGGTGCCCTAGTTGCGGTACGTGCTCCTCGTCGGCCTGTGCCTCTGCCCCTAGCGATATCCGCTCTGGGGGTAACGTCATCAGGAACTGCAGCTCGTGTCTTCACCATCTGTGAGAGAATGGAATGATAAAAGTTCAAACTTTGAGATCAATGAACTCGCACGATAGGAATGAAGGAAGTGAAACTATCCTAATAGATCTATAGCCTCTCGAAGACAAGTACAGACGTCTCCGTACCGATACGCAAGACTCTACTAAACTCGCTTATGACGCGTAGCACCTATGAACCTAAAGCTCTGATACCAACTTGTCATGACCCAATTTTCCCTTCGTTGGGTATCGTGATGGCACCTAGTCTTAGGGACTAGGTAAGCCTAACATTTACTGAATAACAACAATAATTAAATAACATCTAACAATTTTTGAAATAGAAGTCTCTATAAAATTTACAATTCCCAAAATCGGTAGTACAAGTCATAAGCTCTACAGAGTTTGCTATAATTTTCTAAATACAACTGTTTGAAATAAAGTAAATAAAGTGAATACAAATCAGAAGGTGACTCCGAAGCCTACGAACACAGCAGCAAGTTTACCTTGAGTCTCCACAGCAACAGTCCGCACAACTAGCTAATGATCAACTAACTTCGAAATACCTAGATCTGCACAAAAATGTGTAGAAGCGTAGTATGAGTACATCACAGCGGTACCCAGCAAGTATTAAGACTAATTTCAGTGGAGTAGTGATGATGAACAGTCAAGACATCTACTGGACTAAAGAACCTGAACAAGTATAAGTATAGGAACAACAGAGTATAGTTCTACATAAAGACTACGCGAAGTGGCAAATAATATGGAAATTTCAGTAAGGAAGGATAACAATAACTATCAGTCAAGTATCAAGACTAACCTCAGTGGAGTAGTGATGATGAACAGTCAAGACACCTACTGGACTAAAGAACCTGAACAAGTATAAGTATAGGAATAACAGAGTATAGTTCTACATAAAGACTACGCGAAGTGGCAAATATATGGAAATTTCAGTAAGGAAGGATAACAACAACTATCAGCGGAACACCATAATAATGACACAGTAGATGTACAGAAACACGGTCTAAATCTGGTGATCACAAATAAATGAAAGGCAAATAACAACTCAACAAAACAACCGCTTTCACACCGAGTTTTAGCCAATAACCTCCACGAGGTACTGAACCTCAGAATATTCACAACTCACGGGTCCCAATTCCTAAACCCTAATATTTAGCATCATGTGCTCTCATTACAATTTATAATCGCACTAAGGGTGGCATGTGGGTCGGCCTGGTCCTAAGTGGGCTTCGCGGGCCTTGTCCTAAGTGGGCCGGTTCTAAGTGGGCCGGTCCTAAGTGGTCCCGGGCTTCGCGGGCTTCTTGTTGGAATCGGTCCGGGACCAGGACCATGAACTAACGGTCTCGGGTTAAGTGGGTCGATCCCGGGCCTAAGTGGGCCCAACAGATACTTTTTATTCTTTTAAAATATTTTATAGAAGTTAGAGAAACAAAATAGTAATAAAAATATCTAAGGCAATTCCTTGTAAATTATATTATAGAATTGTGACCTAAATTTTTTAATTCAAATTTAAAGATAAAAATATTATAAAGAGATTCAAAGCAATGCGTTATAATATATATATATATATATATATATATATATATATATATATATCTATATTCAATTTATATACTATATATACATAGTATATAAGCCATATTTGATAGTATATATCTTAAGATATACTATATATACATCTTAAGATATATATATCTCTCTATATATATTAAGATGTATATATAGTATATAAAGATGTATATATAGTATAGTATATACTATACTATACTATATATACATATATATATATATATATATATATATATATATATATATATATATATCTTAACTCGTATATATAGCTATAGAATATCTTAACATGTATATATAGCTATAGTATATCTTAACATGTATATATAGCTATAAAAAGTTTAGGGTTAAAACAAAGTTGGGGGGGTTAAATGGCTATTTTATAAATAGCCAATGGCTATTTTGGCAGGTAAAACGGCCATATTTTAAATGCCATAACGGCTATAATGTGGCAGATTTTTTTAAAAAAAAAAATTAGCCGTTGGGCCTGGATAGGCCCGTTTAGGACCGCTTGAATCGGTCCATTTCCCAACCGGTCCCGGTCTCGCGAGCCTCACCTATGGGATCGGCCCACTACCCAGCCCACCTCTCCACGGTCCCGTTCCTATCCGGTTAGGACCGATTAGGCCCACCGCCAATTTGGGCTTGCGGTCCTGGGTCGGGCCCGATCCTAACCAGCCCACATGCCACCCTTAAACCGTACTGACGACTCACATGCCAAATAGAGTCATTCTCTCATAGAAGGCAAGTAAACAAGGGTGTGCATCTATACTCAACAATATCAAGAAAAACTCTTAACCGATAAGAGTTCTTAACTACGTGTATGCTTGTGCAAGTGTTCTAACATAATTCATGACAGCTAGTAAGTATAGGAAAAGAAATGGACAGCACGTAGAATGTTTTCCCACAACTTTCCACAAGATAAATCTCACATAGGTAAGTGTACCATTACATAAATATCAACAACAAGAATGCCCCCAGGCCATCACAAGTCATCACAAATCAATCCCTAACACAACCCACCTTGTCTCGCCATGTGAGCAATACGAAAGTGAATGCCCGCCTTGTCTCACCACACGGCATGATAATGTTCCCACCTTGTCTCGCCACATACGCAAGTATCAATAGTAACAATAGCACGGTAGAAATCTCGTATAACCCCATAACTACAACCGCACGGCAGAAACCTTGTGCATCACCATAACAAGTACAACAACAACAATGACAATAATACAAGAGTACGACAAATAAGTCAACTCAGAAATTCCAGAACTCAAAGAAACGGAGGAACTAATTCGCAAGGAGTAACCACAGTAGAGAATGCTAGTCATGATAAGAACAGCTCCACAATAAAGGAAATACTATGTAACAACGGTCCACAATATACAGTTCGACAACGAGAGAGCTAACACAAGTTGAATAATTCCAAATAAGGGCAAGTCAACTAAATTATAGGATATCTAACTTCTTTTAAGGTTGGGCAATTAGGAAAGAGATACAACAAATTCAATAAAGATAAGCAGCAGAAAGATAATCATAGCCTCAATTAAGGGTGAACAATTACATAAGAGATAATTATAACTTCAAACAAAGATAAGCAGTTAGGAAAGGATAACAATTTCAGTTAAGGCACAGACGAATCAAATAAGCAACAAGAGTGGATCATGAAGCAATTAATTCTAATTAAGGCAGGTAGAGGTGAAACTAGTAATTAAGAGATGTATTCATAACATAACAACTGCATAATAGGTGAATACAAGGACCTAAGAACCCTAAAAGGCCAATTTTCCACAAATAAGTTTGAGCACGTATTCGTCACCTCACATACACGGACTATAATTAACATAGAAGACTCAAATCCTAAGGGGTAGTTACCCCACATGAAGTTAGGTAAGATACTTACCTCAAAGAAGACCGACCGATATTCAAAAATGAACTTCTCGGGTGAAATGACCTCCGGACGGCTCAAATCTAACCAAAATAACTTCAAAGCACAAATAAAACTCATAAGAAACTATTCCGGATCATAAAGCCTCAATCTTTATCAAAATCTAAAAATCGACCTAAAAGTCGATCCCCGGACCCGCACCTCGAATCCAGACAAATTTCACAAAACCCAAATACCCATTCCGGTACGAGTTCAACCATACTAAAATTAGCAATTCCCGATACCAATTCGTCCCTCATTTCAAAGTCGTTTACACAAAAGTCAAATTCCGATCAACTCTTACCGCTTAAACTTCCAAAACTTGAATCCTCCTTCCTATTTAACTCTGAATCATCCGATAACTGAATTTAACCACGCACGCAAGTCAATACATACAACATGAAGCTGCTCAAGACCTTATGCCGCCGAATGGAACTTAAATTCTCAAAACAATCGGGCGGGTCGTTACAACAAGAGATACATAGAATGGTAAGAAAAGTGGATGGACAACTACACTCATTCATCTCTTTCATAATAAATTCATCAATTTGGTCAAGAATGTTATTTTGGGAGGATTACACATAAGCACAACCCACACACGGGGAATTGTGTGTGCTTTTTTATTCTTTGCACGCAACTAGCTTATATCAATAATATGCATTCCTACTACAACTATAAAAATACAAATAAGCTACAATATAACTCGAAAATCATAAGTTTTCTTCCTTCCCAAGTTCCATAAAACAGAAATTAAAAACAAAAATTTAAAATATTTGTTGCAAGTTTGTGATTTGACAGAGAAATTAACAAGAAAAGTCGATTTATACGTAGATCATTCTAGAAAAGTAAAAAAACACACAAAAATTTCAATTTTCACAGCAATATATGTATAATGACGGATAACTTTATAAACTTGTATATGAAATGTATAATAATGCATTCCAGAAAAATAAGAAAACAAAGGAGAAAGATTCAAACTTGGACGACTATTATACACTAATATATACACCCTTATATACTGAATAAAATATATTAAATATCATTATACATATTTATACACAATTATACAATTTTGTATAAGAGTAAATAAATACCAATTATACAACATTTAGGGTGTGTTTGGTATGAAGGGAAAAAGTTTTACATGGAAAAAGTTTTTCTACAAAATGAGTGATTTTATCATTTATTTTTCCTTGTTTGGTTGGTGAGTGAACAAACTTTTTCTGAATTTTTTTTAGTGTTTGGTTAGAGAGTAGAAAATAATTTTTAGAAAAATAATTTTTTATGCTACTCTCCTCCTCCCCCCCCCCTCCCCCCTCCCAAATTTTCAGCGTTTTCAGGACTCAATTTTCTTCAAGAATTTAATTATTCATTTAAAAATGCACACAAATCTAAATGAACTAATGTATTTCTTTACTTTTTCATACAAGAACAACATTAAAATTTGAACTTCATAACTAAAAAGAAAATAATCTTTATTTGTTGAAAAAAAAAGTACACTTTCTACAACATATAAAGAAAGTACTCATTTTATTGAAATGAAAGAAAATATATTTTTTACATCATAAAAAAAATACTTAGTTTGTTGAAATGGAAGAAAATTCTTTTTTCACATCATGAAAAGAAAATATTTAGCTTGTTGAAATGAAAGAAAATACTTTTTCTACATCATGAAAAGAAAGTACTCATTTTGTTAAATGAAAGAAAATATTTTTTTTACATCATGAATAAAAAATACTTAGTTTGTTGAAATGAAAGAAAATACATTTATACGGCATGAAAAGAAAATACTCATTTTATTGAAATGAAATAAAATACTATTTCTACATCATGAAAAGAAAATACCCATTTTGTTGAAATGAAAAAGAAAGTACTCTATCAATAACATGAAAAAAAGTTATCTTATAATATTATTTAGGGTGGGGTGGGGGTAGGGTGGTGGTTTGGGGGGTTGCGGTGGGTAGGGTGTTGGGGGAGGATTGGTGGGAGTTGGTATGGATGGGGAATGGTGGATAAGGTTGAAAAAGAGTTTTGGAAAATATTTTTCCTTCTTTTGATAGTGAAACTATTTTTCTTCAATTGGAGAAAAATGAATTCATGAGTAAAATATTTTTCAAAATATTTAAGCCAATCAAATATGGAAAAATTAAAAAATATTTTCCTTCGTACCAAACACACCCTTAGACTACAAAACATCTTTTGTCCACCACTACACATTCGCTATAACACCGAAATTACCAAAAAGAAGAAGAATCTCAAAACTAAAAGTCTACAACTCTTAAATTTGCAGCTTCTAATTCAGGTGGGTCTTTTCAAAATCAGTTTCTACACCTTTAAGAAATGCAAGTTAACTTCAAATGAGTTTAATAGTGGTTTATATTGAAACCCACCATTAACGGATTTGAGAAGTTAGAATCTGGAGGATTGAAATTCTTGGATGTTTATGATTTATATTAACTGATTGTTGATTTTTTTTGCCTAAATACGTAATTTAAACACTGATTTTGGTATTTGGGTGAAGCACATATGAAGTCCATTTGGTAAAGAAAATTTTAGAGAAGTTTAATTAGATCTATAGATTTTTCAGATCTAAATCTGGAATGGAGGATTTATTCTTTATTTAAATATGTAACTCTAACTGTATGGTTACTTTCTTAGTAATTTTAATCTCTTTATTTTTTTTTATTTCACAACAAGATTTATTAAGCTCATATATCTTTTTTCATTTTGAGGACATTAATTTTTATAATTCTTAAAATTAAACAAGACATATCCTTGTTTAGAATTCACTTTGAATTTTAAGTCTGTATACGGGTGAAATCGAGCTCATGGTGTATCCTAACCTCCGACAAAATAAGCCAGGTTCGAGACATGGCAATAAGGGACCGAAATCGAGCTAAAGTCCCACCGGGCCAGAACCCGGGGGCATGACGCCTGCCTTCGAGAATATCGACGCCATGATCCCGGAATCGGTCCTAGCCTCGAACGACTTCGAAGAACATTGTCAGACAATCCAGCATAGCTAACAGAAGGCCGAAATATACGTGACCAGCCAAATATTACGGCGGGGATCTCGGCAAGTATCGATAAAGGACCGGCAATCAGTGAATCAGAAGATTTTTTACCTTTTATAGAGTTGTACCTAAAATATAACTCCCCTACTATATAAAGGGGGTCTGATAATTCATAAAACACACTATAACACACACTCAAAAGTAATATATTATTAATTTCTCTATCTCTAGCTCTTGCTCTTTTTCATTTCTATCGGTCTGGTGAGCCCAACTCGAGAGTGGTTATTTCACTAAGGCTGAAACTATCCAACTCGTGTGATTTGAATTTATTTTATCTCTGTTTGTTCAATAATAACTTAATTTATCGATTTGTATCAAGTTAATCTGTGTATCCTTAAAATCACTTACAAATTTAATTACTATCCGATTTTTTAGGGTAAACAGTTTGGCGCTCACCGTAGGGCTAAGGATAATAGCGGCGATTTGATACAAATTCCCGTAACACGCCCTATTTTACACTGTTCTTTGAAGTGTCTTTGATTCGAGGTTAAAGTCGAAATGTCAAACCCCCAATATGCCCCTCTAAACATGGATGCAGAGTGCAGTCACCATGGCGAAAATAACAATGTAGCACCCGGTAACGAGGTGCCCGCAGTAGATCTCGGCAGAGTTCCGGTCGCGGACCCTATCGATGCTAGTTCACATGTGGCCATCAATATAAATTTGCCTTCCGATCCCGAGCACAGCATGCGCAGGGAAGTCGATCGATTGCCCAGAATACGCACAATGGTGAAAATGATGAGATCAATTTACGGGTGATCTTCGAAATGTTACAGGCTCAACAAGCAGTGATAGCCCAGCTACAGAACCAAAGCTGAGCACCGAGCAAAGTGAGCCCGATCCATCCCAGGAAGTCACCCGCAGAAAAGAACCGATCACGGAGAGGCTGAATGAGAATGAATCGGGGACTAACCCCGAGATCTTAAGAATGCTCGAGGAATTGACAATATGGATAGAATTGGGGGAGAAGAAAATCAAAGCCTATGATAAAAAGGTGGAGACCTACAATTCCAGGGTCGACCAAATCCCAGGAGCACCTCCGATATTGAAGGGCCTGGAGTTTAAGAAGTTTGTTCAAAAACCTTTTCCTCCGAGCGCAGCGCTGAAGCAGATTCCAAAGAAGTTTTGCATGCCCAAGATCCGTAAGTACAATGGAACGATCGACCCAAATGAGCATGTGACTTCCTGTATATGCACTATCAAAGGGAACGACTTAGAGGATGACGAGATCGAGTCTGTTCTGCTGAAAACATTCAGGGAAACTCTGTCCAAGGGAGCTATGATATGGTATCACAACCTACCTCCTAATTTTATTGACTTGTTTGCTATGCTTGCAGATTCCTTCGTAAAAGCACACGTCGGGGCTATCAAGACCGAGACCAGGAAGTCAGACCTTTTCAAAGTGAAGCAGAGGGATAATGAGATGCTCAGGGAATTCTTATCCTGGTTTCAAATAGAATGGATGGACTTACCTCCGGTCGCGGATGATTGGGTCATTCAAGCCTTCACCCAGGGACTCAATGCTCGAAGCTCGTTGGCTTCACAATAGTTGAAACAAAATCTGATGGAGTACCCGACTGTCACTTGGGCCGACGTGCATAATCGATATCAATCAAAAATGAGGGTTGAAGACGATCAACTCGGGGCCCCTACCGGATCCGTTTATCCTGTCAGAACAATCGACAGAGTCAGGAGAGACGTCGATTATGAACTAATGTCGAACAAGATCGGTATCAGCCATACAATGGAGATCGAAGAGGTAGTGGATCTGGGAGAAACCCCGTGAAAAGTGAAAAAAGAAGCGATCGAGGTCAAAACAAATGGGGACTTATGAGTAAAAATAGTTTCGACGGGCTAATCGGGCTTAAGGAAGCGCCAAGGCTATCAGAGTACAACTTTAACATCGATGTCGCCGCCATCATATCCGCCATTAAACGTATCAAAGACACCAAATGACCTTGACCTCTACATTCCGATCCTGTCCAAAGGGATCCTAACCTAATGTTCAAATATCATGGCACTCACGGTCACAAGACAGAAAATTGCCGACAATTAAGAGATGAAGTAGCTCGGCTATTCAATAATGGGCATCTCCGAGAGTTCCTGAGTAATCGAGCCAAGAACCACTTTAGGAACAGAGATTCTGGTAAACATATCAAATAGGAGGAACCTTAGCATGTCATTAACATGATCATCGGTGGGGTCGGTGTTCCCCAGGGTCCGACGCTGAAGTGCACCAAAGTATCTATCACAAGGGAAAAATGGACTCGGGATTAAGTTCCGGGGGGGGACTTTGTCTTTCAACGACGAAGACGCCAAGGGGATCATGCAGCCCCATGACAATGCACTGGTAATATCAGTACTCATAAATAAATCTCGAGTTAAGCGTGTGTTAATTGATCCAGGTAGCTCGGCCAACATCATCAGATCGAGGGTCGTAGAACAGCTCGGCCTACAATATCATATCGTGCCTGCGGTCCGAGTCCTAATCGGGTTCAACATGGCATGTGAGACCACTAAAGGGGAGATAACGTTACCGGTGAACACCGCCGGGACCATTCAGGAAACAAAATTCTATATGATCGAATGGGACATGAGGTACAATGCTCTGTTCGGAAGATCATGGATTCACAACATGATGGCGGTACCCTCATCTCTGCACAAGGTGTTGAAGTTTCCGAAGTCGGGAGGAACAGAAACAGTTTACGGAGAACAACCGGCCGCCAAAGAGATGTTCATAGTCGACGAGGTGGTCCTGATATCAACACTTTAGGCATCAAAGGAGCTGGTTCCGGTCACCAAGGGAGAAACCAAATAGAAACTACTGACACCGAATCCATCCCAACCGGAGAAGCAGGAGATGGGTGAGGACGACAATTACGGGATTCCCAGGTCTATCGTAGCTCCCGATGATTCCGACGCTACCAAATAAACGGTCGAGGAACTGGAGCAAGTCGTATTGATTGAACACTTATCCGATCGAAATATATACTTTGGCACAGAGTTGAATCCCGAGCTCAGGAAAAAACTCATTCAATTTCTTATAGCTAACAAAGATTTTTTCGTTTGGTCCCACCTTGATATGACAGGGATCCCGCCGGAAATAACCACTCACAGGCTAAGCCTGGACCCGAAGTTCCACCCGGTCAAGAAGAAGAGGAGACCCCAGTCCGAGGTCAAACATGCTTTCATCGAGGACGAGGTATCTAAACTCCTTAAAATAGGGTCCATCCAGGAGGTTAAATACCCTGACTGGTTAGCAAACGCAGTAATAGTCCCCAAAAAGGGGAACAAATTAACAATGTGTGTGGATTATAAAGACTTGAATAAAGCGTATCCCAAGGACTCTTTCCCTCTGCCTAACATCAATTGCATGATCTATGCAACAGCCGGTCACGAGATCCTCAGTTTTCTTAACGCTTATTCCGGGTACAACCAAATTCGGATGGACTCAAGTAATCAGGAAAAAACTTCCTTCATCACCAAGTACCACACCTACTGCTATAACGTGATGTCGTTCGGATTAAAAAACGTCGATGCCACTTACCAATGCCTAGTAAATCGGATGTTCGAAGAACAAATAGGAAAATCAATGGAGGTTTACATTGACAATATGTTGGTTAAGTCCCTGCGAGTAGAGGACCATTTGAAATATATGCAGGAGACCTTCAGCATATTGAAGATATATAATATGAAGCTAAACCCGGAGAAATGTGCATTCGGAGTCGGGTCCGGTAAATTACTCGGATTTATGGTATCTAACTGGGGAATCGAGATCAACCCCGATAAGATCAAGGCCATCAAAGATATCACTGTTGTAGACAATGTGAAGGTCGTACAAAGGTTAACCGGACGCATAGCTGCCTTGGGACGATTTATTTCGAGGTCATCTGACAAGATCCACTATTTCTACTCACTATTGAAGAAAAAGAATAACTTCTCATGGACCCCGGAGTTCCAATGGGCCTTGGAGGAGTCAAACGATATCTATCGAGTCCACCGCTTCTTCACACGCCGAAGACAGACGAACACCTATACCTGTATTTGGCAGTATCGGAGATAGTGGCAAGTGGAGCCCTTGTCCGGGAAGAGAAAGGTATGCAATTTCTAATTTACTATGTTAGTAGGACTCTTGGCAAGGCCGAAACTAAATGCCCTCACCTAGAAAAGTTGGTGCTCGCTTTGCTAAACACCTCTAGGAAGTTAAAATCGTACTTTCAATGTCACCCCATATGTGTCGTAACTACTTTCCCATTGAGGAATTTAATGCATAAACCTGAGCTTTCGGGATGGTTGGCCAAATGGGCCTTAGAGATCAGTGGATACGACATCGAATATCGGCCTCGGACCGCCATTAAGTCTCAAATTTTGGTAGACTTTGTGGAAGAATTTATGTCGTCCCTAATACCCGAGGTCGAAAGAGAGTTGTTGTTCAACTCGGGGACTTCTTCGGGAATATGGACCCTTTTTACGGATGACGCCTCAAACGCAAAGGGGTGCAGACTCGGAATTATATTGAAACCACCCGTAGGAAATGCAGTTAGACAATCCATTAGGACTGTTAAATTAACTAACAATAAGGCCGAGTATGACGCCATGATTGCAGGTCTCGAACTGCCAAAAGCTTGGGGGCAGAGATGATCGAAGCTAAGTATGACTCCCTCCTTGTGGTAAACCAAGTTAATGGGATATTCGAAGTCAGAGAGGAATGAATGCAAAGATACCTGGATAAACTGCAGGTAATGTTACATCGGTTCAAAGAGTGAACTCTACCACATGTGCCTCGGGATCAAAACAGCGAGGCCGATGCCCTTGCTAACTTGGGATCATCGGTCGATGACGATGAGTTCAACTCAGGGGCATCCGTACAACTCATGAGATCGGTAGTGGAAGAAGTTAACGTCGAGATAAACTCAACAAGCCTAATTTAGGACTAGAGGAACAAATATATATAATATCTAAAGATCGGAAAACTGCCTCCGGACCCTAAGGAATCGAGGACTCTACGTACAAAGACGACCTGGTTCAGCCTGTCCGAAGACGGTACACTATTCCGGAGAACGTTCGATACCCTACTCGCAATATGTCTTGGACCTTGAGACACCGAGTATGTTTTGAGGGAAATCCACGAAGGCATCTGCGGAAATCATTCGAGTGCCAAATCATTAGTTCATAAAATAATCAGAGTCGGCTACTATTGGATCAACATGGAAAAAATGCGAAGGAGTTTGTACGAAAATGCGACGGGTGTTAAAGGCATGCTCCGATGATTTATCAGCCCGGGGAGCTGCTACATTCAGTCTTGTCGCCCTAGCTGTTCATGAAATGGGGGAAGGACATCGTCGGCCCACTTCCATGGGCACCCGGTAAGACTCAATTTATATTGTTTATGACTGACTATTTTTCTAAGTGGATGGAAGCCTATGCATTTGAGAAATTCAGGGAGAAAGAAGTCATTAATTTCATCTCGGACCACATAATATATTGGTTCAGAATGCCGGCCGAGATCGTGTGTGACAATAGGAAGCAATTTATCGGCAGCAAAGTAAGAAAGTTTCTCGAAGATCATAAGATCAAAGGAATTCTGTCAACACCCTATCACCCTAGTGGGAACGGGCAAGCGGAGTCCACGAACAAAACCATACTCCAAAACCTCAGAAAGATATTGACCGACACCAAAGGAAAATGGAAAGAAATCTTTCCCGAAGACCTATGGGCTTACCGTACAACCTTGAAGTCCAGTAGCGGGGCCACCCCGTTCTCGTTGGTTTACGGCGCTGAAGCTCTAATACCGGTCGAAGTCGGAGAATCGAGTCTCAGGTTCTGATATGCAATCGAAGAATCAAACAACGAGACCATGAATACAAGCCTGGAACTGTTAGATGAAAGGCGCGAAGCCGCCCTCGTCCGGATGGCCGCCCAAAAACAACGGATCGAGAGATATTACAATCGAAGAGCCAACCTTCGACACTTCAATGTCGGGGACTTAGTGTTGAGGAATGTCATATTAAACACCCGAAACCCGAACGAAGGGAAGCTGGGGCCGAATTGGGAAGGTCTGTATCAAATTATCGAGATAACCGAAAAAGGGTCGTACAAACTCGGAGCAATGAATGGTGAGCGACTACCAAACAACTGGAACATAATTCAATTAAAACGATATTACTGTTAATGTACGACCCCATATACTTCTTTTATTTATTTACATTTTGGACTAACGCTTGTAGGTAACCGTTAAAGAATGATATAATTGTTTAGGCCTAAAAGCATGCGTTGCACTAATTTTCCCTTGAACCGGTTTTGTCTCAAATGGGTTTTACGACAAGGTTTTTAACGAGGCAACAGTGGATCATGCTAACTTAGAATCGAAGACCGGCTGTCAACAGTAACCGAGGCTTCTCTATGATCGACCTCGAACACTGGGGGACATCACCCTCGGATAATGATTTTGGCAAGGAAAGAAACTCTATGCTCGAATAGTCTAGGCTCGATCGATAGGATTTACTGTAAGGGCCAAATGGTAGAATGAATCATTCCCATATAGACCGCTCGAGCCCGGTCACAAAGCTTGAACACATCTATAACTTTGTATATTAGGCACAAAATTGAAAGGAAGTTTCTACCTTGCGGATAAATATTTTTCCCCTTGAAAATTTTTCTTTCTTACATTTGATCCCCTAAAGACATCGAGCCTAAGGGCCAGCTCACTCGGGGAATGCCGCCCAAGGCCGGTTCGGACAGCCCGGGACAATGAAGCCGGGCACAAAGCTAATTTGGCAGTGCCCGAACTTTAAAGGTTACGGCCACCCCCATTCGGGAGCGGTTATCACGATTAAGCCTGAATAACTCGGGGTAACAAGGCCACCGGGCAACACCCGAACTAGAAAGGCTACAACCATCTTAAAACGGCTAGGAGACGTCCGAGACCCGTAACAAAATAAAATAAGGCCTTCAAAATTTCTAAATTGTTTCAAAAGGCTACCCTCGACATATTGTAATCTAAAAAATTCTAAGTACTTTGAGGAAAGCTTCCAGTCATACCGAGCCCCGCACGAGTCTTAAACAAAATAATATCGAGGGCAAGGCCTGTTCGAACCTTCGAACAAGACCTAATTATTACGTGCTAAGGCATTCTTCACAATCATAAAGATAAAAGTGAAAAGAAACAAGCTTAATATCTGACTAAGGGAAAAAGAGCCTTATATATATGAGAACATCTTTATAAAGGCCAAACGTCTTCGACAAAATGGTACAAAAGTACAAAAACAAGGAAAAACCTACAAGGCATGTAAACAGCTTGGTCTCTATCGGAGCCCGTCTCATCACCGGGACCATCGGAGTCGTCTCCGCCTCCGGATCTGCCCGAACCCTCAGAGTCTTCTTCATCCTCGGGATACACCAACTTCTTGGCCTCAGCCTCGAGCCCCTTAGCATTTTCGATCTAGATCGAAAAATCAAAACCCCGAGCATGATTTCCTCGAGGGCCTCCCTTAGGGACTGCCACCTCACGTACTCGACTATATCTTTTAGGTGGTCCTTGGCTGTCTTGGCATTGGCTTTATACTGGGCCACCATCTCGTCGGCATCATCTTTGGTTACTTCAACCACCGACTTGGCCGCCTTAAGATCCTTGGAAAAGGTCTCTCGATCGGAAAAAGGCGAGCTTAGATGAGACTGGAGCTCCTCAATAGTTTGGGATCGTGCCTCAGCCTTCTCCCTCGTCGCTCGAAGCTGGGCCTCCTCCGAGGTCAACTGCGCCCGGGAAGTCTCCTTTTCTGAGGCTAGGCTGTCCATCCTGCCTCTCCACTCTTCGGCCTCGACCTTGACTGCATCCATCTCGGCTCGGAGTTGGTCGATCCGATCAATCTTCTATTGGACCTGCAGGTTCTGACCATTAGTCACCGTGTCTAGCTCATCGTCACTAACTTCAAAGATTTTTACTTGTTCAACCAAGTCGACGTGTTCTTTCCGATCCGCGTCCAACTCAGCTCGAAGGCTCTTGGCCTCTCCTTCACATTGCTCACTGAGAAGTTTGTACGTGTCTCTCTTCTCAGCAAGCTCTCTAACTTCGGCTTCGAGTTGGTTCAGCTCATCCCAATACCGGAGGAAAGTTTCGTGGTGAAGCGCCGAGGCCTACAAATACGAAGAAAGATATTAGAATTATCAAAAAAGGTTAGTTCAAATATTAGAGGAAAAATTGAAATCATCAGGAATTATCTAGAGTTACCTGGTTCAGCGCCTGTTGTGATTCGTTTAACAGGCATGGCGCGTCTACCTCATTCATTTTGGCCTGGTCTTCTTCGGTCACCAGGCACCGGAGATAACTGGCCACCCCTACGGGGGCGTAAAGAAACCGGCATCCTCCAGAATAGTGATGATAATGGACCACTTCTGGTCAAGATCCACACTCGGGGAAGGGAACCGGTTGATCCGTTTCGGGCTCGAGTTAGGCCCGCCTGCCCTCGAGGACGGACTCTTCCTCGGTACCTCTATGTCACCCAATCTGGTGATGTCTTCCTTGGCGGTGGAATCCACACCATCAAAAAAGCAATGCGGGGGGCCGCGGAAGGGGTTGTCTGCTCTGTGGGCCCCCTCGTTGGGGTGCTTTTTCACCGTTTGGGCCTCATTAAACATAGACTCAGTAAACAAGGGTGACTTAGTGATGTCTATCACACTGAGTGCCTCCTTCGGGGCACTGCCCACATCCCGGTAAACCTCAACCCCGGTCTCCTCATCGACCTCCCTGGCTTGAGGTAGATCGGTCGCACGGATCTCTGTTTCAAAGGCCCCCTGCTCTTCGAGCTGCGATGGCTCATGGGCCACTAGAACAAAAGGTTTTTCTTATTCGGATTCGTCCCTCAGCCGATAGAGCGAATCCGAAGCTGGTGCTCGGGCACTGGTATTTTCTTTTGACTTGCGCACCAGCCTTCTCCTTATTTTATTTTTCTCCGAGCTCGGGAAACTCGGAGCCCTCTTCCTTTTCTTCTCTTCGGCCTGTCTCGGAGCAGGGGACTCGGTAGGAAAGTCCTTGCCACCGACTGGAGGCCTCAGCTCGACATCCTTAGATAAACTTGCAAAAAGAAGTAAAGGAAGTAAAGGCTTAATGTTAAGGAGAATCCTAATACTACCTACTCGGGAAAAAAGTCTCACTGTGGGAACGGGCCTCCCTACGACCCTTCGAGATTTTGCGCCATGAGCGCTCAGAGTAGGGCATTTTTGATACGATACCCTCAACCCACTCCTTGAGTCGAGGGACAATATTTGGGACCCGAGCGACGGTTGCACCACTACAAGGCATCGATAAGGAAAAGAGAAGTAAGTATAAAATCAACATTCGAAAGTAAGTTATACTTACGTGATGTATTCCGTTTCTCGAGGCATGGCTTGCACTCAACTGGGATAAAGTCCGAAGTCCTCACTTGGACAAAATGACCTTGTCAGCTCTGATCCTGGTCCTCATCAATACTTGAGAACGGGGCTTTACTGGCCCGACGCACAAGCTTTATCAGTCCCCCCGGACGGAAGATTTAGAGACTGTATAAGCGAAGAAGATGGTCTATAGTGAACGAGTACCCATCAATTTTGTTCACAAAGAATCGGAGGAGGATCACGATCCTCTAAAGGGATGGATGAATTTGGCCTAGGCACATGTTGTACCTTCTGCTGAAATCTAAAATGACCAGGTCCACTGGGCCCAATGTAAAGGGATAAGTGTAAACACTTAGGTATCCGTCGACATAGGTGGTAATGGCTTCATCGTGGTCGGGGACCACTATGTCTTTATCGGCCTAGTTGCAGTCTTTTCGGACCGTAGGGAGGACCTCTTCGATAATCGAGCTAATGTATCTCAAGACCTCCTCACACCGGCCCTGTACGGAGGAAGGCTTTTCAACCTTAAGATCGACGTTGACCGAGCATCCCCCGGGGATGAACATTTTCAAAGGGGGTTCAGGTACTGTTTCATCAACGGCCGCGCGCGGAACGGTCTCCTCGGCCTTAGTAGCCGGCCGCGAAGTAGAAGGGGCTTCTTTCTAGGGAACGGTTTTGGAAGTCTTTGCCATTTCTTTAGAAAATGGAGGAAAATCTGAGAAAGGTGAAGAAAGAAAGGAAGTTAAAGGATTAGACTCGTTGGCTTGAGATGAAGATAGGTAAAAAATTCTTGCAAAGGACCTCGAATAACCGGGGTAAAAGTGCTAAAGAGTATTGAAATCTTAAAGGTACGAAGGTAGAAGGTTTGGATATAAACTTAAAATGAACAAATGAGGGGTTATTTAAAGTAGTGCAGCGGCATTTCGCATCCAGGGACGACCGACCGGTGGCTGACATGCATTTAATGCCACTATGACTTAATTGATTATTTTGTCGTTTCTGTCATGATGTATCGAAGTAGGAATCGGAAGCTCATGTTGTTTCTTGTCGTTTACTCTCCGAAAATGAGGAGACTATCTGTATACAGGTGAAATCGAACTCATGGTGCATCCTAGCCTCCGACAAAATAAGCCAGGCTCGAAACATGGCAACAAGGGACCGAAATTGAGCTAAAGTCCCACCGGGCTAGAATCCGGGGGCATGATGCCTGCCTTCGAGAATATCGAAGCCATGGTCCCGGAATCGGTCCTAGCCTCGAACAACTTCGAAGAACATTGTCAGACAATCCAACATAGCCAACAGAAGACTCAAATATTCGTGACCGGCCGAATATTACGGCGGGGATCTCGGCACGTATCGATAAGGAACCGATAATCAGTAAATCAGAAGATTTTTTATCTTTTATAGAGTTGTACCTAAAATAGAACTCCCCTACTATATCAAAGGGGTCTAATAATTCATGAAACACATTGTAACACGCACTCAAAAATAATATATTATTAATTTCTCCGTCTCTAGCTCTTGCTCTGTCATTTGTACCAGTCGTGGTGAGCCCGACTCGAGAGTGACTATTTCACTAAGGCTGAAACTATCCAACTCGCGTGGTTTGAATTTATTTTATCTCTATTTGTTCAATAGTAACTTAATTTATCGCTTGGTATCAAGTTAATCCTCGTATCCTTAAAACCACTTTCAAATTGCTTTTAAATTCTTGGGTTGTGGTCACTTTTTATGGTTTGCTATATATTAGTTATACATAGTATAATATCAAATAGGTTGTATAACTAATACTTGCATTAATAATACATAGGTTGAAAAAGTGTACCAAATAAAAAATTAGTAATACCAAAAATTAATGCATACATTATTTTCTTTAATACATCATACTACCAAATGATCCCTTATTGTTTATTCTAAAATTAATTTTTGGGTTAAATACTCTTGAATCCTGATTTGATTTTTATTTTAATAAAAATTTCAGTCAAAAGTATAAACACTCCTGCTCTCCGCCTAGATTTTTCGGAGACTCGAGTCAAACTATCAAAAGGGTCCTCGTGCAGCTTTGAACCCACAAAACTGTGGGCACGTCCTCCATAAATTTCGAGTAATGCTGCTCTCAAAGCGCCCACTGTTAGTATAGGAACCTGTGCTGTGCCTTATCTTCTCAGTATTATCAAATATCAACTACGCTGACTTGGTACTCACTTCTCGGTACGTGGGCTTTCTATATCAGAAAACAGAATTTTATGGCATTGTTCCTTGCCTTTTACTTGTTATATTTTGATTTTTTATGCTCGTTAAAAAATAATAAATAAATTATATAATTTATCATGATACTCATATTAATTGATACATATTTTATTAGATTTGAGAAAATAATTTAAAATAAGTAATAAATATTATGGGTATAACAGAAATTTTTTTTTTATTTTTTCTTGATATGCGTAAAGTGACAAGTAAAAATAAAAATCTATTTTTAGTATACATGCCAAGTAAAAGTGAACGGAGAGAGTACATTTTATACAACATCTTTTGGATTCTCTGTTTTATATCTTTTGATTTTTTTTTCTAATTAATATAATATACTTATTCTATTATAACAACAACAACAACCCAGTAAAATTTCACCAATGGGGTCTGGGGAGGGTAGTGTGTACGCAAACCTTATTCCTACCCCGAACAAGTAGAAATGTTGTTTCTGAAAGATCCTCGGCTCAAAAAAATAAAAAGACAAAAGGACAAAAAGAGGACAATATCAGTATCACAACAACAATCATAGGATAAATAGGAACATCATTATAAACTATATTTTTTATAATAAAATTATGAGAAGAATAAAACGTTTATCGCTAAATTATATCTAAAAATTGCAAAAAATGATTTGCCCGATATGTTTGTAAATAGGCGAGGGCGCGAGTTAGGAGCGAGCTGCTTCAGAGTTACTTACTTCCTCCGTTCACCTTTACTTGTTCATTGATTTTGTAGTCCCTTAGAAAATAATATTAGAAAATAATAAATGAAATATATAATTTATCATGATATTTATATTAATTTATGTATATTTTTAATGATTTTAAGAAAATAATTTGAATAAGTAATTAATATTATGGGTATAATAAAAAAAATTATCTTTTCTTGACATATTAAAAGTTATAAGTAAAATTAAAAATATATTTTTAGAATATTGAAAGTAAAAAGTGAACGGAGAGTATAAAAGAAGGCTTTAGTCCCCACCGCTTCTTTAGGGGACCAACAAAAGACGGATCAAACGTACAAACACATATAAATACACTTTTCAGTTTTTAACTTTCTTGTATTTCATTCTTTTGAGGAAGGGGACTTGAGGCTTCAATCATGTTCAGTCTCTATAGGAACAAAAAGCATAAAAGCGAGTAATTGGGAAATGCAATCTACAGCTAGAAAAGGTAGGAATATCTGGGAATACTTCGTTTATCAGACCACTGTTTCTTTCTTGTAGTCTGTGTTTATTAGTGTTTGATACCTTTGTAACTGTAGATACGTTCATGGTCACAACCAAATTTGAGTACACATCTCAAAGATCCCTCCCCAACAACAATAATTTTTTTTTGGCAACGAAGACAGAATATATTAAAATTAAGAGTTGTTACTGTATACTGGTAAAATCGGACCTATGAGACGGTCCGGTCTCCGATAAAATAAATCGAGTTAGGGACGTGACGAGAAGGAGCCGAAATCGAGGTAAGGGACTCATCGAGAAAGGTTCCGAGGGCATAACGGCCGCCCTCGAGAATATCGGGGTCGTGACCCCGGTATCGATCCAACTCTTAGAAGACATCAGGGGGTATCGATCCAACTCTTAGAGGACTCCCCTACTATATAAAGGGAGGGTCTGATTATTCATTGAACACATTGTAACACGCATACAAGGCAATATACTATTATTTTTCTGTTATTCAAAACTCTTACGTTTGTCGATCAGTGTTTCATTATTATAAGCCCGGGATCGGAGACGGATACCTCATTGAGGCTGCCTTCGAGTCCATATCTGTCCGTCCCCCCCCCCCCCCCCCTTATTTTCAAGCGGTTTGGTAATTTATTACAAAAACTTGTAGTAACCCCCTTGGGAGGGTGCTACTTACGAAACAAATCTAATTTACTACTTACAACATTAAGAAGATATTAATTAGAAAAAATATTCAGAATAATTTAGTAGCGGAAATAGGCCCATGCGATGAGGTCCAAAGTGCGATATTTTTATTTTTTAAAATACTCTTCATAATTTTTTTTAAAAATAAAATACAATGTCAAAATATCAATTTAAGGTGATATAACCCTTCTTGAATAATCAACACGTTAAAGCAACTTCCTAACTCTTATATGTTTATTCTAGCAATCTCTATCGTTTGTATTGAATAAATCCACGTATCTTTAAAATCACTTACAAATTTAATTGTTATACATTTTTTAGGGTAAACAGTTTGGCGCCCACCGTGGGGCAAAAGATAATAGTGGCAATTTGATACAAATTTCTATAACACACCCTACTTTACACTTGCTCTTTGAAGTGTCTTTAATTTCAGGTCAAAGTTTAAAATGTCGAACTCCCAATCCGTCCCCCTAAACGTGGATGCTGAGTCCGGTCACCATGGCGAGAACAACAATATGGTACCTAGTAACGAGGTGCCCCCTTGTCGATCCCAGTGGAGTCCCGGCCGCGGACCCAATCGATGTCAACTCACATGTGGCCATCGATGCGAATTTGCCTGCCGATCCTAAGAACAGCGTCCGCGGGAGAGTCTGATCGGTAGCCCAAAATACACACGGCGGTGATAGAGATGGGATCAACTTGCGAGTGATATTCGAAATGCTACAGTCTCAACAGGAAGCGATAGCCCAGCTGCAGAACCAAAGTCGTGCCCCCAGCAGAGTTGAGCCTGAGCCGCCCCGAAAAATCACTCACAGAAATGAACCAGTCACGGAGAGGCCGAGTTGTCATGACCCACAATCCCAACCTGTCGTGATGGCGCCTATCTCGACACTAGGCAAGTCGATAATATCAATAAACCACACTTTCTTTTAAGTTTGAAAATATAATATTTAAATACAATACAAAATCTCACAAATACTGATACGAACACTCCCCAAAACCTGGTGTCACTGAGTACATGAACATCTAATATGAATACAAGTCTGAAAAAATACAGTCTATAATAGTCTAAGACCAAAATACGATAAACAAAGAGATAGGGAAGGAGAGACAAGGTCTGCGAAACTCGGCAGCTACCTCTGAATCTCCGGAAGATCAACTGTACGAGAGAATCAACACCCGCTATGCCTAGAAACACCTGGATCTGCACACAAAGTGCAGAGTGTAGTATCAGTACAACCAACTCAGCAAGTAACAACAATAACTAAGGAATTGAAGATAGTGACGAGCTACACAGTTATAGTTCATTTTCAGTAATTCGAGCAAAGAATAGACATGCTTTCAAATCCAACAGTTTAAGTCAAATCAGTTTTATACAGTTCAAGTTCGTGTCATCTGGATATAAAATCTTTCAGAGTATTTCACAACAATGATAGATAGCAACTAAGTGCAATAACAAATGAAAAGCAAGTACAGCCTCTCAGGGCAACAGTCACTCAACTCGTCACAACAGCTCAACCACTCGGCTCTCAGCCCTCAGCACTCATACTCAATGGGTACCCGCGCTCACTGGGGTGTAGAGACTCCGGAGGGGCTCCTACAGCCCAAGCGCCATAATCCTCACGGACAACTCACGTGCTGCATAGACAACTCACGTGCTATAATATCCTGCACGGCAAAACTCACGTGCCATATATCCTTACCTCACTGACAGGCCCTCGGCCTTACTCAGTCCCCAACCTCTCTAGTCTCTCGGGCTCTCAAAAATAATAAAGATCAGCCCAAACAAAGATAACATAGTAAATCAACAAATATCAAGAAAGACTGAGGTATGATGCACAAGTAAAATCATGACTGAGTACAAGATAACAATTAGTAAATAATTCAACAGTACTATCACATTGCCTAAGCATGATTTTTAACATGATTTACAGTCAAATTTCTTCAACATAAAGAGAGCTTATAGCTAACAACAGGTTATTAAACTTTACAGTTTCACGGGGCCGGACCAAGTCACAATCCCTTCGGTGCATGCCCACACGCCCATCACCTAGCATGTGCGTCACCTCCAAAATAATCACATGACATAAAAATTCGGGGTTTCATACCCTCATGACCAGATTTATAACTGTTACTTACCTCAAACGTGAAATTCTTTACTCTGCTATGCCTTTGCCTCGCAAATAGGCCTCTGAATGCCTCGAATCAAGTCACAAATAATTCGTTTCAGTCAATAAAATTTATTGGAATTACTTCCATAAGAAAATACTAATTTTCCATAAAAATCTAAAATTTAGGTCAAAAATCGCCACGTCTCGGAACCTGACAAAAGTTATAAAATCCGAAAGCCCATTCAACCACGAGTCTACCTATGCCAACTTTACCAAAATCCGACCTTAACTCAACCCTCAAATCTACAAATCTTATTTCCAAATTTCTAAGTTTAAATCTTTGATTTACACCTTAAAAACATGTAATCTAGTCGGATTATTCGATGATAAGTCAATATTATAGAGTAGAAATGATCACAAGGGACTTACCTCAAGTTTTCCTTGAAAATTTATCAAAAATTGCCTCTCCTCAAGCTCCAGTTTGTCAAAAATAGCGAATGAGACGAAGTCCCCTGCTTTATAATTCTGCCCATACAGCCCTCGATCCTGGGCCTTCGATCATGTTCCTCGATCATGGGCTTCAATACTGGTCCTCGACTCTAACCCTCGATCATGGCCCTCGACCCTGGCCTTCGATCCTACCTTCGATCGTGGCTTCGATCCTGGGCCCTCGATCCTGGCCCTTGATCATGGCCCTCGACCCTGGCTTTGATCCTACCTTTAATCGTGGCTTCGATCCTGGGTTCGATCATGGCCCTATTCTGGGCACGATTCAGGGCTCGATTCTAGGAGATTCTGGGCTCGATTCTGGGAGATGGAATTTGCAGCATAAGGAAATTGCAGCAGATATTTCAGTCCATTTTTTGATCTGTTAACCATCTGAAACTCACCCGAGGCCCTCGGGACCTCAACCAAATATACCAACAAGTCCTAAAATACCATACGAACTTAGTCGAGTCTTCAAATCACATCCAACAATACTAAAAACACGAATCACACATAGATTCAAGCCTAATAAACTTTGAAACTTTCCATTTCGACAAACAACGCTGAAACCTAACAAATCACGTCCGATTGACCTCAAATTTTGCACACAAGTCATATATGACATAACAGACCTATTAAAATTTTCAGAATCGGATTTTGACCCTGATATCAAAAATCCAACCCCCGCGGTCAAACTTTCCAAAAATTCAACTTTCGGCATTTCAAGCCTAATTCCTCTACGGACCTCCAAAAAATTTTCCGGACATGCTCCTAAGCCCAAAATCACCATACAGAGCTATTGGAATCGTAAAATTTTAGATACGAGGTCGTTTACACCTAAGTTCACATTCGGGCAACTTTTCTATCTTAAAATTTTTAATTATGAGACTAAGTGTCTCATTTCACTCTGAATTCCTTCCGGACCCGAACCAACTAACCTGATAAGTCATAAATTAATTATAAGACATAAATTAAGCAGTAAATAGGGGAACGAGGTTATAATATTCAAAACGACCGGTCGGGTCGTTACACGAGTGAAGCGAAACCCAGGACTAACCCCGAGATCATAAAAATGCTTGAGGAAATGACAAAACGGGTAGAATCGGGAGAAAATAAAATCGAAGCCAATGACAAAAAGGTGGAAACCTACAATTCCATGGTCGACTAAATCCCAGGAGCATCACCGATATTGAAGGGCCTGGATTCCAAGAAGTTTGTTCAAAAACCTTTTCCTCCGAGCGCAGCTCCGAATCCAATCCCAAAGAAATTTCGCATGCCTGAGATTCCTAAGTACAACGGAACAACTGAACCAAATGAGCATGTGACCTCCTACACGTGCACAATAAAAGAGAACGACTTGGAGGATGATGAGATGAGTCTGTCCTGCTGAAAAAGTTCGGGGAAACTTTGTCAAAGGGAGATATGATATGGTATCACAACTTACCCCCTAATTCTATTGACTCGTTTGCTATAATTGCACACTATTTCGTGAAAGCACACGCGTCGGGGCCATCAAGGTCGAGACCAGGAAGTCAGACCTTTTCAAAGTGAAATAGAGAGATAATGAGATGCTCAGGAATTCGTGTCCCGGTTTTAAATAGAACGAATGGACCTACCTCTGGTCGCGAACGATTGGGCCGTTCAGGCCTCCATCCAAGGACTCAATACTCGAAGCTCATTGTCTTCACAGCAGTTGAAGCAAAATCTGATAAAATATCCGGCTATAACTTAGGCCGACGTACATAACCGTTATCAATAAAAAATTAGGGTCAAAAATGATTAGCTTGGGGTCCCTTCCGGGTCCGTTTATCCCGTCAAAGCTATTGACATATACAAAAGAGACATTGATCGTGAACCAAGATCAAATAAGGACTGGTATCAACCATACAATGGAGACCGAAGAGGTAATGGGTCTGGGAGAAACTCTGTGAGAAGTGAAAGGAGAAGCGATCGAGGTCAAAATAACTGGGGACTCATGAGCAAAATCGGTTTCGACAGGCCCATTGGGCCTAAGGAAGACCCAAAGTTATTTGAATACAACTTCAATGTCAATGCTGCTGCCATCGTGTCTGCCATCGGACACATCAAAGACACCAAGTGGCCTCGACCTTTACAGTCTGATCCAGCCCAACAGGACCCCAACCTAATGTGTAAATACCATGGCACTCACAGCCACAGAACTAAAGATTGCCGACAACTGAGAGAGGAAGTAGCCCGGCTATTCAACAACGAATATCTCCGAGAGTTCCTAAGCAATTGAGCCAAACACCATTTCAGGAATAGGGACTCTAATAAGCAGATCGAGCAGAAGGAACCTCATCACGTCATTAACATGATCATCGGTGGAGTCGAAATCCCCAGGGGTCGATGCTGAAGCGCACTAAAGTATCCATTACAAGGGAAAAACGGACTCGAGATTACGTGCCAGAAGGAACCTTATCTTTCAACGATGAGGACACTGAAGGCATCGTGCAGCCACACAACGATGCACTGGTAATATTTGTACTCATAAATAAATCTCGAGTTAAGCGTGTGTTAATTGATCCAGGTAGCTCGGCTAATATCATCAGATCGAGAGTCGTAGAGTAGCTGGGTCTACAAGACCAAATTGTGCCTGCAGTCCGAGTTCTAAACGGATTCAACATGGCATGTGAGACCACTAAAGGGGATATAACACTACCGGTGAACACCGCCGGAACCATTCAGGAAGCAAAGTTCTACGTGATCGAAGGAGATATGAGATATAATGCTCTGTTCGGGAGGCCGTAGATTCACAACATGAGGGCAATGCCCTCGACACTGCACCAGGTGTTGAAATTCCTAATGTCATGAGGGATTAAAACAATTTACAGAGAACAACCGGCCACAAAGGAGATGTTTGCGGTCGATAAGGTGATCCCGATATCCGCACTTTCGATACCAAAGGGTCCGAGTTCAGTCGGCAAGGAAGAGAACAAATAGAAATCACTGATGTCGTCCCCGACCGAACCAGAAAGACAAGGGGACGGGTGAGGATGACGACTACGGAGTTCCCAGGTCTTTCATAGCCCCCGACAATTTCAACGCTGCCAAATCAACGGTCGAGGAACCGGAGCAAGTCATATTGATCGAGAACCTGCCCGATCGTAAGGTATACCTGGGCGCGGGGTTAAATCCCGAGCTCAGGAAAAAACTCATTAAATTCCTTATTGCTAACATAGATTGTTTCGCTTGGTCCCACCTTGACATGACAGGGTTCCCGCCAGAAATAACTACTCACAAGTTGAGCCTGGATCCGAAGTTCCACCCGGTCAAATAGAAAAGGAGGCCTCAGTCCGAAGTCAAGCATGCATTCATCAAAGACGAGGTATCGAAACTCCTTAAAATAGGATCCATTCAAGAGGTTAAGTACCCAGATTTGTTAGCAATCATAGTGGTAGTCCCTAAAAAGGGGAATAAATTAAGAATGTGTGTAGACTACAAAGACTTGAATAAGGCCTGCCCCAATGACTCTTTCCCTTTGCCCAACATCGATCGCATGATCGATGCCACAGCCGGCCATGAGATCCTCAGTTTTCTCGATGCCTATTCTTGGTATAACCAAATTGGGATGGACCCGGGAGACCAGGAAAAAATGTCCTTCATCACTAAGTACGGCATATATTGTTATAATGTAATGCCATTCAGACTAGAAAATGCTGGTGCCACTTACCAACGCCTAGTAAATCGAATGTTCGAAGAACAAATAGGTAAATCAATGAAGGTTTACATTGACGATATGTTAGTTAAGTCCCTGCGAGCAAATGACCATTTCAAACATTTGCAGGAAAATTTCAACATATTGAAGAAATACAATATGAAGATGAACCCGGAGAAATGCGCATTCAGAGTCGGGTCAGGGAAATTTCTCGAATTCATGGTGTCTAACCGGGGAATCGAGATCAATCCCGATAAAATCAAGGCTATAGAGGACATTACCATGGTGGACAATGTCAAGGCCGTTCAGAGGTTAACCAGGCACATAAACGCTTTGGGCCGATTCATTTCAAGGTCCTCCAACAAGAGCCATCAGTTCTTCTCGTTATTGAAGAAGAAGAAGAAGAAGAATTTCTCATGGACCCCGGACTGTCAACAAGCCTTGGAAGAACTCAAGCGTACCTTTCGAGCCCGCCTTTGCTTTATACTTTGAAGGCAGATGAATAGTTGTACCTGTACTTAGTGGTATCCGAGATAGCGATGAGTGGAGTCCTAGTCCGGGAAGAGGAAGGTATGAAATTTCCTAATTACTATGTTAGTAGGACTCTAGGAAAGGCCGAAACTAGGTACCCTCCCCTTGAAAAATTGGCGATCGCTTTGCTAAGCACCTCCAGGAAGTTAAAAATGTATTTTCAATGCCATCCCATATGTGTCGTGACTACTTAAACATTGAGGAACATAATGCATAAGCCCGAGCACTAGGGACGATTGGCCAAATGGCTGTGAAAATTAGCAGGTACGATATCGAATATCGACCCCGAACCGCCATCAAATCCCAAATTTTGGCAGACTTCGTGGCCGACTCCACACCGGCCCTAATACCCGAGGTCGAGAAGGAGTTGTTGTTAAACTCGGGGACCTCCTCCAGAATCTGGACCCTCTTTACGGATGGGGCCTCGAACGCAAATGGGTCATCACTTAATATCGTATTGAAGCCACCAATGGGTAATGTAGTTAGGCAATCTATTAGAACTGTAAAATTGACTAACAACGAGGCCGAGTATGAGGCCATGATTGCAGGTCTCGAACAGGAACTGGCTAAACGCCTGGGGGCTGAGGTGATTGAAGCTAAGTGTGATTCCCTCCTTGTGGTGAACCAAGTCAATGGAACGTTCGAAGTCAAAGAAGAACGAATATGAAGGTACTTGGACAAACCACAAGTGACGTTACATCAGTTCAAGGAATGGACTTTGCAATATGTACCTCAGGATCAAAACAGTGAAGCTGATGCTCTTGCTAACTTACGATTGTCGGTTGACGATGATGAATTCAACTCGGGAACGGTCGTACAACTCATGAAATCAGTAGTGGAAGAAGGCCACGTCGAGATAAACTCGATAAGCTTAACCTGGAATTGGAGAAACAAATATATAGATTACCTGGACACCGAAAAACTGCCCTCGGATCCTAAAGAATCGAGAGCTTTGCGCACAAAGGTAGCCAGGTTCAGCTTGTCCGGAGGCAACACCCTATTCAGGAGAACGTTCGATGGCCCGCTCGCCATAATGTCTGGGACCAGGAGATACCAAATATATCTTGAGGGAAGTTCACGAAGGCACCTGCGGGAACCATTCAGGTGTCGAATCGTTGGTTCGCAAGATAATCAGAGTCGGCTACTACTGGATCGACATGGAGAAAGACGCAAAGGAGTTCATGCGAAAATGCGACAGATGTCAGAGGCATGCACCGATGATTCATCAGCCCGGGGAGCTACTACATTCGGTCCTGTCACCCTGGCCATTCATGAAATGGGGAATGGACAGTCCCCTGCCATGGGCACCCGGTAAGGCTCAATTTATATTATTTATGACTGACTATTTTTCTAAATGGGTGGAAGCCCGGGCATTTGAGAAAGTCAGGTAGAAAGAAGTTATTGATTTTATTTGGGACCCCATAATATGCCAGTTCGGAATGCCAGCCGAGATCGTGTGCGACAATGGGAAGCAGTTCATCGGCAGTAAAGTTAGTAAATTTTTCGAGGACCATAAAATCAAAAGGATCTTATCTACACCCTATAACCCTAGTGGATACGTCCAAGCGGAATCTATGAACAAAACCATACTCCAAAATCTTATGAAAATGTTGACCGACGCCAAAGGAAAATGGAAAGAAATTTTGCCCGAAGTCCTGTGGGCATATCGTACGACCTTAAAATCCAGTACCTGGGCCACCCCATTCTCGTTAGTCTATGGTGCCGAAGCGCTAATACTGGTCGAAGTAGGAGAATCGAGTCTTAGGTTCTGATATGCGGCCGAAGAGTCAAACGATGAGGCCATGAGCACGGGCATGGAACTATTGGACGAGAGGCGCGAGGCCGCCCTCGTCCAGTTGGCCACCCAAAAATAACGGATCGAAAGGTATTACAACCAGAGAGCCAACCTCTGACACTTCAATATCGGGGACTTGGTGTTAAGAAAGGTGAAACTAAACACCCGGAACCCGAACAAAGGTAAGCTAGGACCGAATTGGGAAGGTCCATATCGAATTATCGAAATTACCGGCAAAGGATCATACAAGCTCGAAGCAGGGAACAATGAGCGACTACCAAACAACTAGAACGTGACCCACTTATAACGGTACTACTGCTAAGGTACGACCCCATTTATTCTTCTCTTTACATATATTATGAATTGAACTAACACTTGAAGGCAACGGCCAAAGAATGATAAGGTTATTAGGCCCGAAAGCAAGCGTTGCACTCTTTTTCCCTTGAACCGGTTTTGTCCCAAATGGGTTTTCCGTCAAGGTTTTTAACGAGAAACAATAAATCATGCTAACTTAGAGTCGAAGACCAGTTTTAAATCGGAGCCAATGGTCGTATCAACAGTATCTGAGCCCTCTCTACAATGCATATTTTGTCTCATTTTGTTCCTTAAGGACATCAAGCCCAAGGGCCACCTCTATCCGGATCCAAGAGATCACCCCAACTCGGGGACTGTCGTCCAAGGCAAACTCGGACGGCTCGGGCTGTCGAAGCCTGGGGACACAAAAATCTATTAGGCAGTGCCCGAACTTTAAACGCTACGACCGACCCCACTTGGGTAGTATCATCCTGGGCAAGCCCGGACGGCTTGGATATCGAAGCCTGGGATAATAAGCCTATTGGGCAATACCCGAACTTAAAAGGCTACGGCCATCCTAGAAACGGCTCGGAGATGTTCGAAACCTGTAACCAAAACATAAGGCCTTCAAAAATTCCAAACCGGTTCAAAGGCTACCCTCGGTAAAATTATAATTTAAAAACTTCTAAGTGAGCACTTTGGGGAAAGCTTCTGGTAATACCTAGCGCCCACGAGTTTTAAGCAATATTATATCGAGAATAAGACTTGTTCGAACCTCCAAACAATACCTTATTACTATGCGCTAAGGCATCTGAAATCTTTGCAATCATAAAGAAAAAGCCAAAAGAAACAAACTTGGAAATTGCCAAAGGGAAAAAAGAAAAGCCTTGCATATATATAAAGATATTTACAAAGGCCAAACGGCCTCAACAAAATATACAAAAATACAAAAACAAGCAAATCTACAAGGCACCTAGGCCTGATCTTTGCTGGAGCCCGTCTCATCACCGGGATCATCAGGATCTTTTTCGTCCACGGATTCGCCGGAACCCTCGAAGCCTTCCTCGTCCTCGGGATCTGCCAACTTCTTGGCCTCGGCCTTGATCTTGGCCGATAGGTCAAAACCCCGGGCATGAACTTCCTCGAGAGCCTCTCTTCGGGACTGCCACTTCACGTATTCGACGGTGACTTTCAGGCGGTCCTAGGCTACCTCAGCGTCAGCTCTGTACTGGGCCACCATCTCTGCAACAGCGGCCCTGGTTATTTCCACTGCTGGTTTGGCTATTTTAAGATCCTTGTCAAGGGTATCCTGTTCAGCAACGGCCGAGCCCAGTTGAGACTGGAGGTCTTCGATTTTTTGGGATCGGGGCTCCTCTTTCTCCCTCACCGCTCGAAGTTGGACCTCAATCGAGGCCAGTTGCTCCCGGGCAGTCTCCTTTTCTGAAGCCAACCGGTCAATTTTGCCTTTCCACTCTTCGGCCATGGCCTTGACCTCGTCCATCTCGGCTCGAAGCTGGTCGATCCGATCAAGCTTCTGATGGACTTGCGAGTTTTGACCGTTAGTCACCATGCATAACCTATCATCACTAACTTCAAAGATATTTACCTGTTCCACTAGGGCGGCATGTTCTTTTTTAGCCGTGTCCAACTCAGCCCGGAGATTCTTGACTTCTCCTTCACGTTGCTCGTTGAGAAGCTTATACATGTCCCTCTTCTCAGCAAGCTCTTTGACTTCAGCCTTGAGTTGGCTAAGCTCATCCCGGTACCGGAGAAAGGTTTCAAGGTGGAGCACCGAGGCCTGCAGAATGTGAAAAAGAAAAGGCATTAGAGTCATCAAAAATTGAATTCAAAGATAAAAGAGTGTGATAACACTTTACCCGGTTCAGCGCCTGTTGTGCTTCATTGAACAAGCATAGCGCATCCACTTCGTTCATTTTTACATGATCTTCTTTGGTTACTAGGCACCGGAGGTAGCTAGCTATCCCGACGGGGGCGGAAAGAACCCAAGCATCCTCCGAGACGGTGATAACTACTGATCGCTTACGGCCAGGATCCGTGCTCGGAGTGGGGAACCGATTGATCAACCTCGGGCTCGGTCCACCAACCTTTGAGGATGGACTTTTCCTCGGCACCTCTAAGTCATCCTCTTCTAGGGCGGTTGAGTCTACACTATCAAAGAAGCATCGGAGAGGATCGCCCGCTCCATGAGCCCCTTCATTGGATCGCTCCTTCATCGCTCGAGCTTCATTGAACATGGACTCTGTGAATGAGGGCGATCCTAAAATTTCTATAACACAGGGGGGGGAGGGAGGGAGGGGCAGAGCCGGCGACTCGAGAGGCCTCGACCCTCACCTCTATACGAGCCTCATGAACTTGAGGGGGATTAGCCCCTGTCATTTCCCCCTTTGGCTGCCACTTGTTCTTTGGGAACGGACGGCTCGCGGGCCACAAAAAGGTCATCCTTATCGGGCTCTTCTGTGAGCCAGAAGAGTGAATCTGAGTTAAGCACTCGAGAGCTGGAGCTTTCCTTTGGCTTATGAGCCAACCTTCTCCTCGGTTTCTTCTTCTCCGAGCTCGGGGAACTCGGGGCCCTCTTCCTTTTCTTCTTTCCTGCTGTGGTTCTGGGGTGCCCTGAAGTAGAAGGATCAGCGGAGAGGTCCTTGCCCCCTGCCAATGGCCTAAGCCCGATGGTCTTAGGCAAGCCTGTAAAAAAAAAAAAGAGAATCAATGAGAGCATAGTGTTGAAAAAGAAAGTCTAGTGCTACATACTCGGAGAAAGGAATCTTACCATGAGAACGGGCCTCCCAGCGGCCCTTCGAGAGCTCGCGCCATGAGCGTTCGGCGTAAGGCATCTAGGAACAAATGCTTTTGATCCACTCCTTGAGCCGGGGAATGGCGTTTGGTACTCGAGCAAGGGCTGCACTACAGCAAACACCGATGAGAAAAGGGAAGATAAAACATAAAATCAACGTGTTAAAGGAGTTGTACTTACGTGATAAGTTCCGCCCTTCGTGGAAGGGCCTCCACTCGGCAGGTATCAGGTTGGAGGTCTTCACCGGACAAAGCATCATTGCCAATCCCGATCCCGGTCTTCTTCGATACTTGAAAATGGGGCTTTGATAGCCCAGCGTACAAGCTTTATCAGTCCACCCCCCCTCCCCCGGAAGATTCGGGGACTGTACAAATGGAGTAGATGATCTATGGTGAACACACATGAGTCGATTTTATTCACAAAGAATCAGAGGAGGATCACGATCCTCCACAGCGATGGGTGGATTTGGCCGAGGCATACGTCGTACCTCCTACAAAAGTCCAAGATGACCGAGTCCACTGGGTCCAATGCAAAGGGATAAGTGTAAACACTTAGATATCCCTCAACATGAGTAGTGATGTCGTCATCAGTCCCGAGAATCACTACATCCTTATCCGCCCAGCCGTAGTCCTTTCAAACTACAGGAAAAACGGACTCAGTAATGGAGCAGATGTATCGTGACACCGCCTCGCATCGGCCTTGAACTGAATAGGGCTTTTCGAACTTGAAGTCATCATTAACCGAACATCCCCCGGGGACGAACATTTTCAAGGGGGGCTCGGTTGCCGGTTCATCAGTGGCCGCACCTGGAGCGTACCTATCAATGACGACCACGTCAGGGGTGATCTCCTCGACCTCAGGGGTCGGCTGTGTAGAAGAAGGATTATCTTTCTGGGGAACTGTCTTGGAAGTCTTTGCCATGTTTTTTATTTGGATAAAAAAAATTGAAGGTATGAAGGAGAATGAGGAGATGAAGGGTGAGAATTTGCTAAGAAAATCAAGCACACTGGCTTAAGTGAGGGGTAAAAGAAAGGTTACAATTTGAAGAACGAAGGTAAAAATACTGAAGAATAAAGGAAGGCAGTAATATCTTGAAGGATCGAAGGTAGAAGCTTGGTCCAAAGTAAAAAAAAAATGAACGAAAGAGGGGGTATTTATAAGGGCTTCGCGCCGTTTCGCATCGAGGAGCGCCCTGCCGATGGCTGACACACATTGGGGGTCATTATGACATGATTGATGAGACGTTTTGGTTTCTTTGTCATTTTGTGTTGCAGCGTGTTGAAGAAGAGATCGGAGAACTCATGTCATTCCTCATCGTTTCCGTAAAACCTACTCTCCGAGGAACGAGGGGACTATCTATATACGGGTGAAACCGGACCCATGAGACGGTCCGCTCTCCGATAAAATAAATCGAGTAAGGGAAGTGATAACAAGGAGATGGAATCGAGGTAAGGGGTCTGATTATTCATTGAGCATATTGTAACACACATACCAAGGTAATATACTATTATTTTTCTGTTATTCAAAGCTCTTACGTTTGTTGATCAGTGTTTCATTATTATAAGCCTGGGATCGGAGACAGATACCTCATTGAGGCTGCCTTCGAGTCCAGAATCGTCCCTCCCCTCATTTTCAAGCGGTTTGGTAATTTATTACATCTCTTATATGTTGATTCTAGCAATCTCTACCGTTTGTATTGAATAAATCCACGTATCCTTAAAATCACTCACAAATTTAATTGTTATCCATTTTTTAGGGTAAACAGTTACATAAGGGGACTAATCTGGGCGTCATAGAGCCCATTTTGTCCCTTTCAAAAGCTGGTACAACAAAAGTAGGAGGAACATATTCTATGTAATTCTGAAAGTAAAATTTGGAGAAGATGGTGTATACATAAATTCTACCCTAACTTTGTAAAAGTAGAAAGGTCGTTCTTGAAGACACCATTTGAGCATTCAAATTACTCCATTCGTTCCCAAATATTAGCTGTTAAAAAATTAACTTTGTTTCAGATTTTTTTATGTGTTTTAAAAAATAAGAAAAATATTTATACTACTTTGTTTTCAACTTTACTCTTACTAATTTAGTTAGTGATGTAAAGAGTAGAATCCTACTATAACTGGAACTATATATAGCTTGTTGTATTTAGGATAGTTTGTAAGTGTTGTAGTTTAGTTAGGACTCCTAAGCCTCATATGTGTGTATATATATTCACGTTTTGATCATGTAATGTATATAGAGAGGATTGGCAGACTCTTATCATGGTATCAGGAGCCATAGTGGCTTAACAGCCATCATTTATTTTCCCTTTATCGTAGCACTACAATAATACACCAGGACTAAAGACATAGCCTCTTCAAGCAATACTATGATTTCATACCCTTCCACACCAAATCGTGCTTATCAACTGCCCGTAAAGCTCACGTCGTCGAATTTTCTGTTATGGAAGACTCAGTTTCTTCCCATGGTGTGCGGTTGTGGTCTTAACCATCATATTGATGGTAGCGAATCAACACCAACTGAGTTTTTAGATGATAAACAACCTAATCTAGCCTATAAATCTTGGGTTCGTCAAGATCAACTTGTGTTGATTTAGATTGTTTCTTCGATTTCGGAAAGTGTTTTACCTTAGTTGGTTGGATCAGAAACTGCTCGTGACAGCCTATGCGTCAGGTTCTAAGCCACAAGTTCGTGAACTAAAGACGCAACTGCATACATTGCGTCGAGATAATGCCACCATTGAGAGCTATGTTCAAGGAGCCAAGGCGATTTCAGATAAGCTTGCTGCTCTGCAACACCCAGTCTATAATGATGAACTCGTTGAGTTTGTACTTCCCGGTCTAGGCCCTGCATATCGCCCGTTCACAAGAGCCCTTGAATCTTGCCATGAAGATATTTCGTTTGATGCCCTTTATGACATGTTATTGAATAAAGAAATACAACTAAAAAGGGATGAAGCCCTTACTGTTATAGCCTCCACTGCTCATTACACTCAAAGCTCATCATCACCCACACGAGGCCGAGGTAGAGGTCATGGACATGCTGGTGTTCAAGGATATTCCCAGTAATTCCAGAATCGTAACCATCTAAACTCTATTGGTACACAAGCAAAATATGACACTTCTGGAAATATTTGTCACAATTGCGAAGGCAAGTGTCATATTGCACGAGTTTTCCCTTCACCTAAATCTAATAATGGTCCTAGAGTTATTGGTCGTCCTTCCTCCAATTTAGCAAGCACTCCAACATATTTTAGACAGAACTGGTTGATGGATAGTGGCACCACGCATCATTTAACCGCTGATCTTGACAATTTAGCCATCCATTCTGAGTATCAAGGTCCGGAGGAAGTAACCTTAGGTAATGGTTTAACACTACCCATCTCTCATATTGGAAAAGGTTCTATATCTATTACTAATCGTAAATTTTCTCTTGATAACATTCTTCATGTTCCAGATGCCAAACAAAATTTATTGTCCATTAGTTCTTTTACTACCTCTAATCAGGTTTCTATTGAATTCTTTCCTAATTATTTTTTAATTAAGGATTTGAAAACGAGGGGCATTCTTCACAAAGGGTCGAAAGATGATGGTTTATATGCACTCCCAGCTCTGCAGTCGCGTCTCTCATCTGCTTCTTATGCTGCTTCACTTGGTGTCTGGCATGCTCGCTTAGCTCATGCCTCTTATCCTACTGTTTGTCGGGCTTTGCCATCTAATATTTGTTGCTCTTCTACTTATAAGTCTCCTAGTTTATGTTCAGCTTGTGTTGTTAGCAGGAGTCACAAAATTCCTTTTGTTGCGTCTAGTTTTAAGGCCAATGGCCCTTTAGATTTGATTTGTTCTGATGTTTGGGGTCCAGCCCCTGTTACTTCTAATGATGGATATCGCTATTATGTTATGATCTTTGATCATTTTAGCAAATATACCTGGATTTATTTTCTCCAATTTAAATCTGAAGTATTGTCCGTCTTTATCCAATTTCGGACAATTGTTGAAAAATACTTTGGTTGCCCTATCAAATCCTTTCAAGCAGATTGGGGGGCGAATTTAAAGCCTTAACTACTTATTTACGCAAGAATGGTATTACACAACGCTCTTCATGTCCCTACACCCCATAGCAGAATGGTTGTGCTGAACGTAAATATCGTCATATTGTTGAGAAGGGACGTGCATTGTTAACACATGCTAATGTTCCAGAAAAAATTTGGACTAATGCTTTTGAAATTGCTGTTTACACTATCAATAGACTTCCAACTCCTTGTCTGAATCACCAATCTCCCTTTAAAGTTTTGTTTAACATGAATCCTGATTATTATTTTTTACGCATTTTTGGATGCTTATGCTTTCCTTTCGTCCATATACAAGGAGTAAGCTTTCACCTCGTTCTAAACCATGCATTTTCTTAGGCTATAGTAAGATTCATAAAGGTTACAAGTGTTTTGATCCATATTCTGGAAAATTTTATGTCTCACGTCATGTTATTTTTTATGAACATGTGTTCCCATTTGCGGCTAAGGATGATGCTACGGTGCCCACTACATCAACACATACTACTGATCCTATCACTGTCCAAGTGCCATCATCGATCCACGACCAACACCCTTTAGAAGCGCCATGCGATGCCTCATGTGGACCTTCTTCTTCCTCAACGGAGCAGCCTTTACAGTTACACACATCAATATCTCCTACTTCACTTGATGAGACAAATAAATCATCATCGATAGATGCCTTACAGCAACCTGGACCTTTGTCTAAAGCTCTCCGCGATGTGTCTTCTTCTAGCCAAGGTCAGTCTAAAACTCATACCATGATCACTAGGTCTCAAACGGTCTCTTTAAAACCTAAGCAACCTACATCCTTTGTTGCCAAGACCATTGAGGTTACAGATCCAGCATGCTACTCTGAAGCTGTAAAATTTGCTCGTTGGCGTCATGCAATGCATGACGAGTATAATGCACTTCTTCAGAATGGTACTTGGCAACTCGTTCCTCCATCAGAATCTCAAAATGTCATTGGGTGTAAGTGGATTTTCAAGACCAAAACAAAGCCTGATGGTTCGGTGGATCATTATAAGGCCAGGCTTGTTGCGAAGGGATATCATCAACGCCCTGGTGTTGATTATGTTGACACCTTTAGCCCAGTAGTAAAATATGCCACCATCCGCATTCTCTTATCCTTGGGTGTCACCAATAATTGGCACATTACTCAACTCGACATCTCCAATGCATTTTTGCATGGTCACTTAGACGAGGTAGTGTATATGTCTCAGCCCCCTGGGTTTGTGAATCCAAATCATCCTAACCATGTTTGCCTGCTCAAGCGATCGTTATATGGGCTTAAGCCCCTCGTATGTGGAACAAATGTTTGATAGATGCTTTACTTTCATATGGCTTCTCTGGATCTAAGACTGATTGTTCCCTCTTCTACTTCTCCTCTGGGAAAGAGAAGTTGTTTTGCTTAGTCTATGTTGATGATCTCCTTGTGCTAGGCACTAGTCCCACTCTCATCAGCTCTCTTATAGGCCGCTTGCAATCATAATTTGCGTGATCTTGGGCGACTATCTTATTTAGGATACCTGGAACTATATGTAGCCTGTTGTATTTAGGATAGTTCATTACTTGGCGTAAGTGTTGTAGTTTAGTTAGGACTCCTAAGCCGCATATGTGTATATATATTCACGTTTTGATCATGTAATGTATATAGAGAGGATTGGCAGACTCTTATCAAGTGAAGCGTCGATTAAGTGAGACGTTAAATAGGAAAATAAAGGATAATTAAGAAGTGTGCAAAATTTTAAAAGATAGATAACATGGAACAACTAAAGCATATGTATGTCTCAGAACTTCAATAAATAGAAAGGTTAGATCTATTGCTACAAGAAGATAATAGATACATAATTCGTCTTTCAAATTTTAGATCTGTTTTTAGTTGGGAACTGGCTATCTAAGTGACTGTGTCACATGATAATATGAACAAGCCACGGATTAGTTAGCATACAAAACCAGGTTGTCCCTTTTTAAAATGTCTTGAAGTATCTATGAGCTATTTATATGTTTTGGTACTACCATATAGATTAATTCCAATAAAAATACGTAGTACAATAATTAGTGCTTGAAACATTAAGCTTAGGTGTCACACTTTATTGTTGCATTTTTGTTTAGTGGCGAGTGGCGACATTTTCTTTAAACAATCATTGTACAAACATTAGTAATTTATAAATGTCTAATACACAATTAAATAGTATTTGCCTAAATCTGGATCAAGTCCAAAATCTACTCTGTCCTCGCATCGACCAGCTTAACAAAACCCATGTCCCAAATCAGAGACCTCAGCAGCAGTTTACTATTTCTTTCCATACTTATTGGAGACTTAAAATAAAAGAAAAGGCAACTAATTATTGGTGAAATCAATTAAAGTTCAAATGTATTAGAGAATATTTATACAATCAAATTGTTTAAAAATTAATAATATGTCTGAACGAATCAAGTGGAAACCAAAAACATGAAAGAGCTTAATTTGTTAGACCGATTAAATTACAATGAGCAAAATTCATTTTTACAACATCAGTACATAATCTTAAATCCAATCATGAAAAACCCAAAAATTTAAAAACTGAAAAGGATTACTTCTACTAATAATAATTCATTAATGACAAAAAGTTTAAAAGAAAATGTACAACCTGAGCACCTGTGCAAGACTACGGTTCTCCAGTACGACCAACCACAGGGTATAATCTTGTCGATTCGGGTCAGCTCAAAACCCGACTCCGTACGTAGCGGGCCGATGCGGCTCAAACTTCCTATTCTTCCAGAAACAACTCTCCGGCGCAACCTTAGCCGCCGCCGTCCTCATCGGCTCGGACTTGCATCTCGTCAACACGAACGGCTCGTAAGCCATTGCTTTCACCAGTTTCTGTTCTATCATCGTCGCCATGGACATCGGCGGAACGCCGGCCGCCGGCAGGCAACACGAAGACCTCGGCGGTACCAGCAGCTGTTGATCGCTCCTGTTATCCGACGCTGGGTGCGGAGGTTTAGATTCGATGCTAATCCTTTTCTTCACTGATTTGGCTTGTTTTTCTCTCTCTGGTAAAATGAAGTCAGTGCTGTGTACCCATGTTTCTTTGGATACCTCCATTGATAATTTTGGTTCGTACATCATCATTAGCAAGCAATCTGGTAGAACTGATTTAATTATATCTCCGTTTTCGACTTCATTCTTTTCTGTGGCCGCAATTTCTACATCAGATTTTGTTGCTATTTCTTCTTCTTCATCTTCGTCAATGTGTCCCGACAAGAGTGTTTCTTCGATTTCTTTATTTATAGTAGAATTGAATGTTTCGTCTTCTTCTGTTGCTTCCGATGTATCTTCTCTGGATTCGCTAGAGTTTTCTGAAAATGATGAATAGCTCTGAATGCTGCTGCCTTCTTCTTCTTCTTCTTTCTCTGGTTCAGTGACTTTGTTATCTTCAATGTTCTCTGTAGTTTGATCTATAGTTGATTCTTCTACTTGTCCAAGGGAGTTAATTTCTGCTACAATTGGATTTATCTCACTCTTTTCTTCATCTTCTTGCTCTGTTTCTGGCTCTAATTCGATGCTCTTGAGCTTTTCTTCGTCTTTACTACTTTCTATCTCCATTTCCATAATCTCTACTGATTCTGAGATCTCTTCATTTTCCACAAGATTTACTGAATCACTGGTTTCCTCCGTCTCTTCGCACCCTTTGTCAATCACTTCAAGCTCATTATTCCACTCAAATTTCTCTGCATCTGCTAGTTCTTTTTCCACCTGCTCATTTTCTCCAATTTCTTCTTTTTCATTATTTACTTTTCGAGCAGGTGATTCCCAGAATTTATTGGTAAGATCGGCCATTTTCATAGGATCAGATCGACATCTCATTAAAAGCAAAGCATTCTTAGGCGGAACGCAAATGCTAACTCTGGCTTTCTCTTCTTCCTCTCGTACTCCTAATTCCTTCTTTTTTACATTAGTCTCAATATCCTTAAACTCAATATCTTCAAACACATGCCTTCTCGAACTCCTCATTCTACTTTTCATTTCCTCAATTCTCTCCTTTTCTTCTTCTTCCCCATTATTAGCTACCACAAACTCAATGTCTCTATTTTTTTCTGTTTCCCCATTTTGTAATGCAACTAGCCATCTAGCAAAAGCACACTTAGATCCGTTAATTTTCTCTTCCTTTTCTTTCTCGTTCGTCGAAAAACACGACGAACGACAAGGAAATAAACAGCTGAACTCCCTCAAAGCTTCGTATATCGTCAATGGCAAATGAACCCAACTCTGATTTCTATGTGCCGCACATTCTTGTGGTGGCTGAAAATGCACACTTAAACTCCTTTGATTCAATACATCAGGGGCTTGTTCTATTTTACTGAAACTTCCATTGCCCCTTCTTTTGGACAAGCTACGTGAGTGTTTTACTTTTTTCTTGGTTTTCATTTTCACTTGACCAATGCACGTTACTTTAGGAGAAGATGGTTCTGGGTTTTCAAAATTAGACCCACGTTTCTTGTTAGTGCAGGGAAACATAGGGGACTGGCCACCCTTTATACTGCCATTGGTTTTAAGCCTGCGGCTGAGGGAAGTGTGAAGAGAGAGAGGTGGGTCACGAGCATGGCTAGGGCTAAGAATAGATTTGGAAAGCTTCATTGCTGATGAAGAAGAAGAAAGACGAGAAGTGAAGCAGATGAAAAGTTCACTGGTTGTAGTAGTAGTAGTAGTGTTGGTGCGGTGATGGGGTCTGTCTAAGTCCATTAGCTAGGATAGGACATTGATTTCTTGGTTTTCAGTACATTGTTATAGACATTGGATTATAGTGGGGTCTGAAACTGTAAAAAGCTGTGTTTTGTATGGTGCGTATCTGGTAGAAGAACAGAAAGGGAGGGTGACTGTGGAGTTTGTAGAATGAGAAAAAAGGGGCTAACAATGCAAAACTATGGGGGGAAGATGATGAAATGTTGTTTGTCTTTAGTTGAATGTGAAGATGATTTTGCTGGGGGTAGGGAGTAGGGCTCTATGTCCAATTTAATATTTGCCAGATTCATAGTATGACAAAAAGTGCACTCTCCACACCTATTAATTAATTTCGAAACCCCAAAAATTACCCATAATTAGAGAGATTAAGTTTACATCATGAGGTCTTTCAACGGTAAACTTGCAATCACTGTCATCGCTAAGACAAAATTAGGGAAAATTCTGAGAAACCTCATTCCATTCGAAAACAAAATATACATAAATTAATAATGCAGGAATTAGTTAATTAATAATGTAGGAATTATTTCATGTTGTGTGTTTGGTTTATTGAACTAAAAGGTTATGAGTTTACAATGATACTTTACTTTCATAGGCTTCTAGGAAGAAAAAAAACTTGTGTGCTTTTATTGTTTTATCCATGTATAAATTATGCATGTATTAATTATTCCATGTTGATAGTATTATAAAGTTATACCAACATTGTGTATAACTTTATACAAGAATTAACTCTACATTATACATAGATAGAAAATATATACAACAACAATAACAACGACCCAGTAAAATTTCACTAATGGGATCTGGGAGGGTAGTGTGTACGCAGACCTTACCCCTACCCCGAATGAGTAGAGAGGCTATTTTCGAAAGACCTTCGGCTAAAAAAAAATAAAAAGACAAAAAGGAGACAATATTAGTATCACAACAACAATCATAGGATAAATAGAAACACCATGAAATCCAGAAAAAAGATACAAAGCAAAGGGAGACAATATTAGTAAATATTAGTATCATCACAACAATCATAAGAAAAATAGGAACACCATGAAATCTAGAAGAAAGATGCAAAGCAAAAGCGATAGCTAGTAAATAGGACATGCACTGAAAAGCGAAATAGTAAGCCACAACATTGCCACTAGCTATCTTATACAAAAACCTTACATGGCTAGTCCTACAATGGTACGAAGTAAGGCACGACTCAACTACCTCCTAACCTACAACCCTAATGCTTGACCTCCACATCTTCCTATCAAGTGACATATCCTCGGAAATCTAGAGCCTCGCCATATCCTGCCTGATCACCTCTCCCCAATACTTCTTAGGTCGCCTTCTACCTCTTCTCGTGCCTTCCACAACCAGCTGCTCACACCTCCTTACCGGAGCATCTGGGCTTCTCCTCTGGACATGTCCGAACCATCTAAGCCTCGCTTCCCGCATCTTGTCAACAAAGGGAGCCACATGCACCTTCTCCCGGATATCATCATTCCTAATCTTATCTATCCTAGTGTGCCTGCACATCCACCGCAACATCCTCATTTCTGCTACTTTGATCTTCTGGATATGTGAGTTCTTAACGGGCTAAAACTCAGCCTCATACATCATGGTCGGTCTAACCACCGCTTTATAAAACTTACCTTTGAGTATCGGTGGCACTCTCTTATCACACAGGACTCTAGATGCTAACCTCCACTTCATCCATCCTACCCCAATACGGTGTGTGACATCCTCGTCGATCTCCCCCCCTGGATAACCGAACCAAGGTACTTGAAGCTGCCTCTACTCGGGATGACCTGCGAATCAAGCCTCACATCCACACCCTCTTCCCCTGGCTCAGCGTTGAACTTACACTCCAGGTATTCCGTCTTCATCCTGCTCAGCTTGAAACCCTTAGACTCAAGAGCATGTCTCAAAACCTCGAGCCTCTCGTTAACACCGGCTCGCGACTCATCAATCAGAACTATGTCATCGGCGAATAGCATGCACCATGGCACATCCCCTTAAATATGGTGTGTTAACGCGTCCATCACCAGTGCGAATAAGAACGGACTGAGCGTAGAACCTTGGTGTAACACCATTACAACCGGAAAATGCTCAGAATCGCCTCCTACTATCCTGACCCGAGTTTTAGCCCCATCATACATGTCCTTAATCGCCATAATGTATGGAACCGACACACATTTTTCCTCCAGGCATCTCCAGAGAATTTCTCTAGGAACCTTGTCATACGCTTTCTCTAGGTCAATAAACACCATGTGCAGATCCTTCTTCCTCTCTCTGTATAGTTCCACCAACCTTCTAACAAGGTGTATAGCTTCTGTAGTCGAACGACCCGGCATGAACCCGAACTGGTTGTCGGATACAGACACTGTCATCCTCACCCTCGCTTCAACCACCCTCTCCCACACTTTCATGGTATGACTCAGTAATTTGATACCCCTATAATTGTTACAACTCTGGATATCACCTTTGTTCTTATACAATGGAACCACCGTACTCCACTTTCACTCATCTGGCATCCTCTTCCCCTTAAAAATAATATTAAACAACCTAGTCAACCACTCCAAACCTGCTCTCCCCACATACTTCCAAAATTCCACCAAAATTTCGTCTGGCCCGGTCGCTCTGCTCCTACTCATCTTACGCATAGCTCTCACGACCTCCTCAACCTCGATACGCCTGCAGTATCCAAAGTCACGGTGACTCTCGGAATGCTCCAATTCACCTAGCACAATATCTCGATCCCCTTCTTCATTCAGAAGTTTATGAAAGTAAGTCTGCCATCTCCTCTTAATCTGGGCATCTTCCATCAATACTCTACCATCTTCGTCCTTGATGCATCTCACTTGGTCCAAATCCCGAGCCTTCCTCTCTCTCAACTTGGCCAGCCGGAATAACTTCTTCTCCCCACCTTTTTTTCCCAATTCCTCGTACATACGATCATAAGTCGCAATCTTAGCCTCTGTGACCGCCAACTTAGCCTCCTTCCTAGCTACCTTATACCTCTCCATACACACTCGCCTCTCCATATGCCGCAGTTTTAGCCTCTATACCAAATATAAAATAACTATAACAACTCCCTTATACCATAATTATTTCTTCCTATACACCATACCAAATGATCCCTAAGAGTTTGCATCAAATTAATAGATGTATAAAATATATTTGTACATAAGCTTTTTCATTTAATTATGAATAGTAATATACATTTTGCCTCATTAAATTACTTACTCATGGTAATTTGATATCATTTAAAAAATACTGGATGTGAAGAAATATAACCACATCGATCCAACACTAATTCTATTGCGAGTAGCAAAATCATGCTCACCTCTTTTGTTTTAATGTCTTTGCAACAAGTAATAACTTTGTTATTGTTCGATAATAATATTTCTATATTATTGTAAATTATCTTCTTCTAACTTTAATAATTAAATACTCTTATTAAACTTATAAGCCTCTCAAACAATATTAACGTTACCTATTCTTTGTTTGACCAAAAAACGTAATTTTCGGCTAAAATAATTGTATTTATATAATGATGAGTTAAACTTAGTTAATAATAATATCTCTAGATGTGAGTTCCGAAAATGTGGCTGACACTAAATAGATCTGGTGGTGGATTGATAACATGTATTAAATATTCCGAAAAGTATGAACAATAATGGAGAAACAACTAGTAATAAATAACAATAAATGGCATTTAAGTAAATAGGACAAATGATTCACCCAATAAAGGATGAACTAGATGATGGTTCCTCCTGACAAAGATGAGTGACAGACAAATCCTAGAATGTTCGAATTATTCTCGGATCTGATGGAAAAGTATGGAATAATATGAACAAGAATCTTGATGAAAATGTGATGTTTGTATCTTTACAAGAGAGAGAATCTTTTATCAAAAGTCTGCTCTTATCAAATGAATGTCACATGCCCTCATTCATTGTCTTTTTTCCTATTTATATGGGACATATCCCTAACAAACTCTAATAGTACAAGTGCAGAGAATATCTACTAGAATATTCTCTTTGATATCCTATTCTAAAAACTAGTCGTTACAACTCTTTCTATGGTGCTCGACCTCGACCATTGTTGACACCTTGACCACGAGTCCCGTTGTTTCTTGGTCGACCTCGACTGACTCTTTTCTCAATGTTACCTTGCCCTAAATATTCTGGGGTAGATTTTGACCTATACAGTTAGTTCCTCCGCTTATTGAGGCCGAGCTCAGCCGGTCTTGATGAGCGGATTCTATTTGTAGTGGTCGAGAAGATTGGACGAGTGGGCCAGGTAGTGATGTTTGAGACGAGCTGACGACGTGGCCTTTCGTGGGTCGCAACTTTTAGGGTTACGTCGTTTCTACACTAGAGTGACGTCATGACATCATGCGTCATCATGGCGTATTTCTTTTATGCTTTGCATTGTTTCCTATACGTCTGTCGGTTAAGACTGTCGTTTCGATTCCAGTGCTGAGTAAAGATGGCATAATTTCTTAGTTTTGATGCCCAAATTCTTATAAATAGCGATGTGAGGGAATTCATTCATTCTTTATATGTTTTTCACATTGAATCTGTGCGCCTCCTTCTTCTTACTCCATTGTCGTGTATCTTCTTTTCTGGTTCTAGCGACTCCTGTTGCTTTTAACCCTTCTTTACTTGAATATCCTTTCTTTTTTATGAACTATGGCTAATGTGTCCTCTGGTTCTGGTGAGGGAAATAATCATGTTCCCTTGGCGGTGATTATGTCTCCTCAAGCTGATGGCGTCTCTATTGCCATTGAAGATGAGAACTTTCCTAAGGTGGAAGAAATAATTCCTCGTAGTGATAAAGTTAGGTCTAACTTCTCAAAAGAGCCTGAAGACGAGCCCGAGGCCTCCGAGTCAGCGATAGAAGAGGCCAATCTAGCAGGTCTTAGGGCTAAATTCAACATTCCCGCTCGCATCGATTTGGTCCCTGTAGAGCGAGATGTGGCACAAATCCACCACCTCGGGTATTGCGCGTTCTACGCATACCCCTTCCAAGTTGGTTGCGCCCTTCCCCTTCTCCCATTGGCGAAGGAATTTTGTTGTTACTATGGCGTTTGCCCCGCTCAACTCACCCTATATATCTACAAGCTCATCAGGATACTTACTAAATTTGCGAAATTAGCCAGGGTCGAGATCACACTCTGGCATCTGATGTATCTCTTCGCCCCTAGTTTCTATAGGAGGACAATATTTAACCTTCGCCATCGAGGGGGCAAATGCCTGGTGGTTAAGATGGGTGAGAAGGTGAACCGTCAGTTCTGACATAATATTTTCTTTGTCAGAACCGAAGATGTAGTGGCCAACGCGGATGGCTTCCCCTAGACTTGGAATTAAACTCGTAAGCGTCTAATCTTTCTTCGTTAAAACATTTGATCTGCTTGTTTTAGTTGTAGGTTTTGAGCTCTTATTCCCTTCTTGTGCAGCCAAGACTACACCCCCTCATTTGGTCGGGGACATTTATGATTGGGTTGGCCGGGTTCTGTCTCACAATTTAGGAATTCGTGAGTGGACGGGATTTTTTAAGAAGTTCGGGCCTGCCCCTTCCTTGACCGGCGAGTTTGTCTATTTTTTTTTGTTTTGCCCTATTAGTCGCCTACTTCTTATAGTTTGCTTTTGATGATAGTGATAACTTTATTTTGATTTTTGCTTTTCCAGCTTGAAGATCTTCGAGGAGGTCGAGAGCTCCCCCTCCTGCATTCTGTAAGAGGAAAGCTACCTCATCTTCGGCGTCTATCCCCCCTACGATAGTGGCTAGGCCTACTCGTTCATTTGCTTTTGTTCCCTCCTCGACCGCGGCTAGGTTTGCTTGATATTATGCCCCATCTACCGCTACCTCAGCATCAGTTTCTTCTCTGTCTGCATATATGTTGACAACGGAGCTTCTGGCTTCTCCTTTGTTCCCTATTATGGACGAGGAGCAGGAATCGTCGCCAAGCAACGGGAATTTAGTTCCCCGCAAAAGAAGGTCGGTGGATGTTGATGATGGGGTTGCCCGGGCTGTAGATTCTGTAATGGATGATTTTGTCATCCACGAAATGGCGACCATAATACTTGAAGACGACATCGAGCTGGCGTCGGAGGTTCCGATATCGGTGGAGGCTGTTGAGGGTGTATCTCTTCCTTTCGTGGTGATAGAAGTTGAAGGGTCGGCCGCTGTGGCTTCTGATATTTTGTGGCAAGAGGGACCATCAACTTCACATCCAGCTAACGATGCTTCTCCGCCGACCGACGGGAGAGGCAAAGGCGTTGCCGAAGATAGATACGAGATGGGTTTTGATCTCGATGTTGTTGAGATGAGGATGATGGAGGAGGGAATTACCCAGCTCGAGGTGAGGCTGGAGGGGTCCACACGGACCATTGCGATCCCCATAGATCAAGACTTATTAAAGAATATGGAAAACGTGGTTCCTTCCCTTAGTCCCCTTTGCTATGAAGTGGAGGGTCGAACCCTCCAAAAGCTGGATGATGTTACTTTATCGAGGAGCATAGCCGGCCTCGATCTCAGGGTAAGTTTTTCGACGCTTCTTGTTTTTGTCCGTTATGTTCAAAATTTTAGGCTTCGTTCTTATTTTGTTTATCTTTTTTTTCTTTCTCTTTCAGACCATGATCTTGGAAATCGAAAGCGCCTTAAGAGAGAAGATGAGTAAGGCTATTTTTATGAAGTTGCAGCGAAAATACCGCGAGTACCGTGGAAAGTACCGGGAAATTCATAGGCGGTTCGGTGAGGGCGACAATTTGCAGGCCCTTCAGGATAAACTGAAGGAGAAAGATGATGAGATGGTGAGGGTCATCGAGAAGTTCAGCGTCCTTGAGGGGACGCTGAGAAATATAGAGGAAGTTCTTGAGGTTAGCAGGGTGGTGGAGGCTCAATGTGGCGATCTCCAAACACATGTGGTCGATCTGCGCAGGCAGTTGGATGAGTGTCGTCTGCAGATGGAGGTTCTTCATGGCGAGGTTATTGAGAAGTAGAACGAGCTGGAGAGGGCGGAGTCTGCTCGGTCGGCGGCATCGAGGAAGGCGGAGGCCCTCGAGGTAGTGATACGGACTCTCCATTCTGAGCGAGAGAGTGACTTGGAGACGACAAGACTTAAAGCGGAGCGGCTTGATGAGAGGATTGGGGAGTTGGAGAGAGACAACTCCCTCATTCAGGACCAGGTGGCTGCCTTATAGGCTAAGAAGGCTCAAATGCTTGTGAAACCGTCATCTTCTCATACTTCAAATTTCCCAAACGTTTCCCAGGACCTGTACGAGGAATGGATTTGCGTTGAGGCTCAGTTGGATGTTTTTCGAGATTTTCATGCGGCGGGATCTGTTCCTGGGGCCGCCCTTGAATATGCTCGTGTTAAAGCTCGTGAAGCTCGAATTGCTTACGGGTATGATCTTGCTATGCCAGAGGATGAGGTGGACGAAGATATAGACCGGCTTGAGAAAAATGCCTGGTATGATGCCGCATATCCTGAGGGCGAAGGCGGCGATGGGGAGGGTATTGAAGGTCAAGAGGGCGACGTAGTTGAGGGCCAAGTCGGCGAGGATGCTGCGGGCGATGAGGGCAATGGCCATTAATCTTATTTTTTCCCTTTTTGTATACTTTTGTGTGTAGTTGGTGGCGTCTTCATGAGCCTTTGTAAAGATATTATAAGTATGAAATATCAGCTTTATTATTTGCATTTGATTCTCTTCATGTGGTTCGTATTTGTATGTTTTTTGATTTTGTCGCTTGGTTGTCTTGATTTTCTAGCTGTAATCACTTGGTTCGACTATGGTCTTATCAAAACCTAAGTTTGATTATGGCCGAGGGCTAGTAGATGTTAGTTCAAATAGTGTCGAATATAACGTGTGTTTGACTATGGCCGAGGGCCGATAGGTGTTGGTTCGAACAAGGAAGAACATAACCTACGTTTAACTGTGGCAGATGGCCAGTAGGTATTGGTTCGAACAAGGTCGAACACAACTTGTGTTTAACTATGGCTGAGGGCCAATAGGTGTTGGTTCGAACGAGGTCGAACATAATATATGTTTAACTATGGACGAGAGCGAGTAGGAATTGGTTAGAACGAGGTCGAATATAATATATGTTTAACTAAGGCCGAGGGCCAGTAGGCGTTGGTTCGAACAAGGTCGAATATAATAAATGTTTAACTATGGCTAAGGGATAGTAGGCGTTGGTTCGAATGAGGTCGAATACGATATATGTTTAACTATGGCCAAGGGCCAGTAGGTGTTAGTTCGAATGAGGTCGAACATATCCTATCTAGGTGCGGAGTTTGTCGACATCGTGAACTTTAAACATTGTTGCCTTGGTTGTACATTTGGAGAAATAAAAATAAACTTCATAGTCGCTTTGTTCATACATTTTGGAGAGATTTTCAAATTTTCACGCGTTGGTTGGCGTTCCAATTCTAGTCCTAGTCTATTTAGTCCCTTCATTGGTCGACCTGGAGAAGGCTTGAGAGGTCGAGCAATGAACTAGCCACCTTGTGCCTCTACCTTTATGTACTTTGGCTTGAGGTGTCCCCTTAGTCGCCTCGTTAAAAACCTCCTTAAGAAAACCCAATTGGGACAAAGCTCAAGTGAGGGAAAAACGAGTACGACTTGGGGGACGCCTTATCTCTTAGAAGTTGAAGTTCTTGAGGTGGGTGATATTTTAGTTGTTTAGTATTAGCTTTCCTTCCATTGTTTCTAGTTGGAATGACCCTTTGTTCGTTGTTGCCGTGATCTTGTACGGGCTGTCCCAATTTGTTCCTAGTTTGTCTTCCCGTGGGTCTTTGCTTGCTTGTGTTTTAGCTTTAAGCACGTAGTCCCCGACTTTGAGTGGCCTGACCTTTGCCTTTTTGTTATAATAGCGTTCTGCTTGTTGTTTTTGGGCGATCATCCTTACGTAGGCCATGTCTCTTCATTCTTCGACTTTGTCAAGCTCATGCCTTCTGCTTTCATTGTTCCTCGGTTCGCTCTCGTGGGAGTATCTTAGGCTAGGCTCCCCGACTTCGACCGATATTACTGCATCAGTCCCATAAACTAACGAGTAAGGCGTCTCTCCTGTGCTCGTTTTCGGCGTTGTTCGATAGGCCCAAAGTACTTCTGGTAATATTTTCGGCCACAGTCCTTTTGTGTATTCAAGTTTTTTCTTCATGATGTTCAGTATCGATTTGTTGGAGGACTCTACTTTTCCGTTGCCCGCGGGATGGTATGGTGTTGAGAGTATTCTTTTGATATTCCATTTCTCAAAAAATTCAGCGACCTTCTTTCCGGTAAATTGGGGTCCGTTGTCGCAATTTATCTCTTTGGGGAGGCCGAACCGACATACAATGTTTTCCATATGAAGACGATCACTTCCTATTCACGTATTTGGGTGAATGCTCCTACTTCTACCCATTTAGAGAAATAGTCAATCAAAACCAAAAGGAATCGTACGTTACCTCATCCTATCGGGAGGGGGCCCACGATGTTCATTCCTCATTTGATGAATGACCAAGGGGAGGTGACTGAGTGGAGGTGTTTTCCTGCTTGGTGAATCATTGGGGCATACTTTTGGCATTGCTCGCATTTTTTCACGAAGTCTGTGACCTCATTTTTCATGGCGGGCCAGTAATACCCTACCTGTATGAGGCATTTGACCAAATCCCGATTGCAGAAATAAGCTCTGCAATGGCCTTTGTGGACCTCTTGCGTCTGATTTGGGCCCAAGCATTTCGCCAGAGGGCCACCGTACGTTCTCTTATACAGGTCGTTGTGGATAATGTTGTACCTGGCTTCTTGCATTCTCAGTTTCTTGGCCTCTTTTTTATCACCTGGGAGTATGTCGTCCTGCAAGTATGTAACAATACGGTTGAGCCAGTCCCAAGTCAGGTTAATGGTTCTTACCTCGATTTGGTCTATCGATGAGTTGAGAAGGTGTACTACACTTCTATCTCCAGTTGCAATGTTTTTGGTGGCTGTGGATAATTTGCCGAGGTCGTCCGCCTCGGCATTCTATGCTCGGGGGATCTGGTCAAGTTGGCATTCGTCGAACTGGGGCAGCATCTTACAGATTTCAGTTTGGTATTTCTGTAACCTATGTTCCTTGATTTGGAAAGTCCTTGTGACTTGGTTGACCACGAGTTGAGAATCGCATTGTATTCTTACCCGTTTCGCCCCATATTTGAGTGTTAGCCTTAACCCTGCAATTACGGCCTCATACTCGGCCTCGTTGTTAGTCATGTCCGGGCACCTTATAAATTGGTGAATCACTTCGCCGGTTAGGACTTCAAGTACGAGTCCCAGTATGGACCCTGACACGTTAGACATGCCATCAGTGTACAGGAGCCAGAGGTCCTGTGTTTGGGGAGAAGCGTGGACGACTTCTCTTTCAACTTTGGGCATTATTTTTTCGCTGAAGTCGGCGATGAAGGCATAAAGAACTTGTGACTTTATCATTGTTCGCAGCTAATATATGACATCGTGCTCGCTCAGTTCGATGGCCTATTTGGCCAACCTGCCTGATAGCTCGGTTTTATGCAAAATGCTTCTTAAGGGGAGAATCGTGATGACCGAGATGGGGTGGCATTGGAAATATAGTCTAAGATTTCGTGAAGCTACGACTAAGGCCAAAGACAATTTTTCGAGGTGATGGTATCTCGTCTCGGTGTCGACTAGTGTTTTACTAATGTAATAGATGGGGGACTGCTTACCTTTATTTTCTCGGAACAAGACTGCGCTCACAACTACTTTGAATACAGCGAGGTAGACGAGGAGACATTCCCCTAGCTTTAGTTTTGAAAGTAATGATGGCGATGGCAAATATGCTTTTAATTCCTTTAGGACTTGGACGCACTCAGAAGTCCATTGGAGGCCGTTATCTTTCTTGAGTATGCCGAAGAATCTGTGACACCTATCCGATGATTGCGAAATAAATCTTGAAAGGGCGACGATACGGTCAGTCAACTTCTGAACCTGTTTTTTGGTGGTCAAGTATTCTGGTATCCCTTTGGTGGCTCTGATTTGATCAGGGTTGACCTCGATCCCTCGATATGATTCCAGGAAACTTAGAAATTTTCCCGAGGCCACATTGAATGCTCACTTTTCGGGATTTAGTTTCATTCTGTACCGTCTGAGTATATTGAAGGTTTCTCTTAGGTGGTCGATGCGGTCTTCCTTCCTTTTGGACTTGACCAGCATGTCATCTATATAGACTTCCATTGTTTTGCCGAGTTGGTCTTTGAACATCCTCGTCACTAACCTTTAGTAAGTTGCCCCTACGCTTTTCAGCCTGAAGGGCATGACCCTGTAGCGGTACGTCCCCCGATGGGTGATGAAAGTGGTTTTCTCCTTATCCTTTTCTTCCATGAGGATTTGATTATAGCCCGAGTAGGCATCCAAGGAGCTCACCAGTTCATGCCCAACTGTTGCGTCAATGAGTTGGTTGATATGGGTTAATTAGAATGAATCTTTGGGGAATGCTTTGTTCAAATCTGTGAAATCTACGCGCATTCGCCATTTCACATTCTTCTTTTTCACCATGACCACATTGGCGACCCATTGGTGGTATTTTGACTCCCTGATGGAGCCATTTTCCAATAACTTTTCCACCTCTTCACGTACTGCGTCATTGATCGCGGAGTTGAACTTACGCCTTACTTGCCTCACTGAGGGGTGGAATGGGTCGACATTCAGATTGTGTGTGGCGATTTCCTTCAGGATACCTGGCGTATCTGCATGGCTGAAAGCAAACAAGTCTACGTTAGTAGTTAAGAATTGACAGATTTTACCTGGTTCCTGAAGTTTGCAGCCGATGTAAGCTTTCATGCTGTGTTCGTTGATGTCTAATTGAACGGGGTCGAGGTCTTTTATGGTCGATTCTACAGCTTCGACCATATCGGGGTCTCTGATGACATCCTCGCTACCGTCACATATCGAGCTCGACCTTGTTGATTGCTATGCCTCTTTTTCTTCGTCCTTCATTTGCTGAGTGACTGTTCAGTCTAGGGTGATGCGGTAGCATTGCCGGGATGTACGTTGTTCTCCTCGTATGCTAAATATTCCCTATATAGTTGGGAATTTGATGAGTTGGTATAAGTTGGAAGGGATGGCTCTCATGGTGTGTATCCATGGTCGTGCTATTATGGCGTTGTACGTTGTGTCTTGGTCCATGATATGGAACGTGGTTTCCGGAGTGACGTCGTCGGCCAAGACGGGGAGTGTGATTTCGCCAAATGTTCGCACAACTACATTGTTAAAACCAGTTAGCATGATGCAACACGACACTATCTTATCTTCGAGTTGTGCAAGTACTTAAGGGTGGATAATTCATGAGCCGCTCCCATCGTCTACCATGATGTGTCTCATATCGGTATCTAAAATTCGTAAAGTGATAACAAGGGCATCATAGTGAGGGAAAGAAAAATCGTTGGTATCTGACTTATCGAAGATGATACTTTCTTTTGAGTTTATCATACCGTTTGTGGGTGATTGACTGTTTGAGCTTGTGGGTTGTGGTGAACTTCACACTGTTGATGGAAGCATCATCGACATCGCCGATGATTATGTGGACAATGCGGGTTGGCGAGGGCGGTTTCGGCGGTCCTTGATGTTGTTCACGTCCTCTAGTAAAGTTGGTCCTTCCCCGGTCACTCAGCAATTCTTTGAGGTATCCCTGTCGTAGCATGTTTACGACCTCATATCTTAGGGCGATGCAATCCTCGGTTTTGTGCCCTCGCTCGTGGTAGATTCACAAATGGCGTTTGATTTCCTAGTACTCGGGTCTAACCTTATCTTTTGTGGCCATTTCACTATTGGTACGAGCTTCTCTAAGGCGTAGACTATTTCTGTAGGTGACAAAAAAGATTGTGAGCAGGTAATAAAGGTGGCATACCTCTTTCGTTCCGTTGAGTCCCTGTCCTTGATTTGGGTAGGACCTCTTCGTGGCAGGAGGAGGATGTAATCGCCATTCTGACATATGGTAGATGTCGTTCCCTATAGGGTCGCAGAGCTGCAAGACCCTTTCTGGTACCATTTCTTCGATCTTTTCTGGATTCGGCATGTACCGAGGTCAGTCGATGAGTTGGTCTGTTGAGGTCGTCCTCGTCTTCTCGGACCTCGGCAAAATACGCGTTGTGTATTTCATCCCAAGTAGTTTGGGGGTACTTCATGAGTCAACTTAATAGTTTCCTAGTCGCCCTCAACCCGTTCCTGCTCAGCCCATTCTGGAAGGCTACGACTACCATCCCTTCCAACACGTTCGACGGGGTCATCCTTACTCGATTGAAACGGGCGAGGAAGTCCCTCAGTCCCTCTCCCAAAGACTGTTTAATGTCAAATATGTCGTTCACTCTTGCTTTGACTTTCTTGGCCCCAACATGGGCCGTTATGAACTTGTCTACCATCTCTTCGAAAATTTCAATGGAGCGTGCAAGTAGTTGTGAATACCATGTCAATGCTCCTCCCATGAGGGTCTCACCGAATGTTTTCAACAAAATAGAGGATACTTGTTCCTTGGCGAGATCATTTCCTTTCACGCTGGTGACGTAGTGAGTCACATGGTCTTCGGAGTTGGTCGTTCCATTATATATTTTCAAGTAGGGCCGCATTTTAAAGGTTTTTGGTATGGCATGTGGGGCGACGTCATCACTATATGGCTGCTCGACGAACCGACCAACATCTCTCTTCGGCAAGAGCTTAGGGGCGCCCGGTATCTTATCGACCCTTTTTTGGTGTTCTCTCATTTGGTCCAGGAGTGCTTTGTTCCCATTCTCCATTTCCTCAATCCTTTTCAAAATGGTTGTGAAAGCGTCGTCACCTGCACTATCAGTGACATTGTGAGTGATACATGTCATTGGAGGAGGAGGGAATCAGTTGCGCTGCTCATCTACTGGTTGTGTAACGCAAGTCCTCGCATTTTCTGTAATTGTGTCACGAGCGGGCTTATGGAGGACTGTGGTTAGTGTCTCAGTTAGCCAGGCCTCAAGGAACTTTTTTACAGCTGGTGGCGTCTCCTCCACCATAGATGTGGAGGCTCCCTTACTAAGAGATTTTGTGATGCTTCAGTGATGGGGAGGTGACTCATCTCGTTTAGGGGAGGCATTGGGTGTTGCTTCTCCGTTCGTTGTTTCACAACTCTCATTGATGACGTTCATGAGGTTGGTTAGGAGGCCACTTATTATTCTCATCATTTCTTCTTTGTTACCTGCCATATGAGATTCGTGCACATAAAGAAAAGAGATCTTGTTCTTGCTTTTTCTTTTTTACGTTAGTAATTCGTGTTAGTTATAGATCTAGAATAAACTAAAAATTTAACTAGGAAGTCTCCACAGACGGCGCCAAATTGTATGACCAAAAAACGTAATTTTTGGCTAAAACAATTGTATTTATATAATGATGGGTTAAACTTAGTTAATAATAATATCTCTCAATGTGTATTCCAAAAATGTGGCTGACATTAAATAGATTTGGTGGTGGATTGATAACATGTATTAAATATTCCGAAAAGTATGAGCAATAATGGAGAAATAAATAGCAATAAATGACATTTAAGTAAATATGATAAGTGATTCACCCAATAAAGGATGAACTAGATGATGGTTCCCTCTGACAATGATGAGTGACAGATAAATCCTAGAATGTTCAAATTATTTTCGGATCTGATGAAAAAGTATAGAATAATATGAACAAAAATCTTGATGAAAATGTGATATTTGTATCTTTAAAAGAGAGAGAGAATCTTTTATCAAAAGTATGCTCTTATCAAATGAATGTCACAAACCCTCATTCATTGTCTTTTTTCCTATTTATATGATACATATCCCTAACAAACCCTAATAATATAAGTGTAGAAAATATCTACTAGAATATTTACTTTGATATCTTATTCTAGAAACTAGCCGTTACAACTCTTTCTGTAGTGCTCGACCTCGATCATTATTGACACCTCGATCACGAGTACCGTTGTTTCCTGGTCGAACTTGACTGACTCTTTTCTCAACGTTACCTCGCCCTAAATATTATGGGGCAGATTTCGACTTATACATTATTCACTCTAGCTTTCATAGCACGTGCTTGTTCTAATTTTGGTTGTAGTCATTCTTGAGCAAACATGGGCAACTTTGAATAATAAAGGCCATAGAGTGATACCGACAATATTGATAAGATAATAATGTAAAGCACTAATCCAGCATTTTCTACGATAGCTCCAAAATCTTCCATCAACGTGGCCAGTCAGCCAGATCACTAAACGTTAATCCAACACCATCATCACGCCAAAACTCTTCGTTCGAAATTCAGGATATTTCAGAATTATAATTCTGAAATTAAGATCTGATATGAGATAAGTTATATTAAAATTTTGGTATAAGAATAATACTAGTTTTAGCTAATATCTCCAACCAAATATGGGACAACTGTAATCTCAAAATATATACCCGGATAATTCACCTAATCCTTGAACCAAATTAAACTATCCCTCTAAAATAATATTTTAGAATTTTAATTCTGAAATTAAAATCGAATAACTTATCTCATCTTATATACTTATGAGATAAGATATAGGAGAATTAAGATTTTGGCATAAGAATAGTAGTAGTTTTAGCTAATATTTTCAACCAAACACAGGATAACTTTAATCTCATAATATATATCAAGATAATCCACCTAATCCTTGAACCAAATTAAGCGACCCTTAAAATAACATTGTTATTTTGTCATTTATCGCGTAAAATCACCCCGGTTTACTGTTTTATTTTCCCACATCTGTAACGAGAATTCCCACCGCGTAAATCATCATACTCCACTTTCACCATTAAAAGGGTGATTATTTCTAATTTCTTTTTCAGTCGTTTTGATGAGGTATCATCACCTTTAATCACTAGTTTAAAGATTTTCTTGTCGAGTTTACTTATATTATAGCGGTGTAAAAATCTTTTGGACTATCAATATACTTTAGTCACTTTAGTGAATTTTATCACCTTGTCTTTGAGGAGATAATTGAGATACAAGATTAACACTCTAAAGATCACAAGTGATACTGTGACTGTGTGTTATAGCAAGCTGAGATTAGTCAAAATTCTTATGTCACTGAAAAAACAAATTATTTATCATATTTTCTTGTGAAGATCTAAAACTTGAATCCCAACTGAAATATTGTGAGTTGTAGCAAGAAGCAACGTGTGCACAAGCCACAGGTCATTCCATGTTCATGTAGGATCTGGTGAAAGGTTGTACCCAAAAATACTTTAATACAAGTATTATTAACTGTTTCACGATTCGAAACCGTAACATATAGGTCACGAAGACAACTTTACCGATACAAATATCACCGTTATTACAAAAATAATTATGTTCTTAAATAATCTGCCCGTGGCAACTTACAGTTACAATGAAATTTGTAAGATTGCAATTGAAGTGTGATTTTTCTTACATTTGGCTGTAAATTAGAGATTATTATTACATGTAATAAAACCAAAATTTTCTCCACAAGTAATAAAGCAAACACTTACTAATGGGTGCGAGTGGTAAAACCGTAATAAACCCCAATTTGGGGGTGAATTGGAGGATAGGTCACATGGGAAAAAAGGTCGACAAAGAAAAGGTAAAACAAAAGAATCCAAGAGTGCACGTGACTGGCGAGCACTCTACAACAATTAGAAAGTAGCACATTCCGCCTCACGCTTCATCTGTGATCGTGCACCACAATCGCCAATATCTCCATTGTTAACGTGATTTATTAAAGTACTGACGCTCTCAAACGAGAGTGGGCCTCTGTCGTCCAGTACTCGTTGGCTGAATTCTTAGCTGAGGCCTGAGCTAGATGCTTCCACGCACAAACATAAAAAGCTGCGCAAATGCCGCGCGTGAACTTTGAATAGCCGTTATGGATTTTTTAATCACCTGCACTAATCCTCACTAATTCCCTGTGCACATCCTGGTGAGAAAATTTAACACCACCACAAAAGAAAAAAAAGTAAGAAAATTTAACACCCCTAAAAAGAAAAAGCTTTTTCCTAAGAGGGTAAATCCAACTCATCTTCTAAAGTTAGAGTGAGATTTTTTATATACAATATTTTGGTTTTGGAGGGGATAGGGAGGAACATAGACGGAATCAGATTTATAATTTAAATTTTATGAGTTCAGTCTTTAAGATTTTTAATATTAAACCCGTTATATTTTTAAAGTTATGCATACATATCCACTCGTGGTTGCAATTTTTGTAAATTTTTATGTATAAATTTATGCACAGTGTCAAAAATTATGAGTTCAATTGAACGCTTCGAATTACACAGAACATAGACAAACCCAAAATTTAAATTTCATAAGATTTAATATTTATATTTTCATTACATAATTTTATATACTTTTACTATTGAGTTCAAAACTTATAACTAATTGAAATTTAATAATTTTATACATATATAATCATGTTGTAATATGAAACATAAGTTGCATCAACCCTCGGGGGAATGCTATTGGTCCTAGTCAAGAGTTATTTGGAGAGAAGGGCTTTGACCAGCATTTACATCAGAAAAGGACAAAAGTATCATTGATAGGGAAATAAAGAAAAAGATATCTTTTACTAAAACTACTTTGTTTCACATGAAAAAGGTTCTGCTTTTTGCCTTTAAAAAGAAAATATTGTAGCAGTGCAAACTTTTTTAACTCTAGAGAATGACAAGTGAAATTTAAAGTGACAGCTTGAAAGATTTGCTGGATTTTCAATTATAAATGCACATGGATAACAAGGTGGTTCACTGCATCTCTTAGTGAAAAGTAATTTACTAATGTTGATTGTTCAGGTATGATCTTTTATACGAAATTCAAAGGTTAAATCCTCCCAATGACCTTGATTTGAATGGTCTTAATTTTTTGACCTCCACTATTTTATAGACAAACTTTTAAGGTCTAAAGTCTATGAGTCAAGCGACATATAATATTTATTAAACTTGAAATTTACCCATGGGCAAGTAGGGACAAAAAATTAAGAGTGTCTATTTATGCAAATCACCCAATCTTGAAACATTAAGGGAACTTTACATAAATTTGTATTAACATAGTTAATCCAGTAAATTTGTATCGGACTAGCCCATCCCAGTGTATCATTGTGAGTTTGTGACGAAGACCAATTACAACAGCCTATGCATGAATACATTTTGGCAATGACTACACCTAGTGCTGTCAAAATGAGCTCATATTTTGTAACCCGTCCAATTCAGTCATATTTTAGTGGATTGGATGAGTGATATTTAAGTTGGACAAAATTGAGGCTTCAACCCATATTCAATTCGTAAAAATATAGGTATTCATTGGTAAAATGTGGGTAAAATATGGGTTAGTCTACTGAGTTATCTTCCAACTTTTGCTCACTCAAAATACATGATATTATTTTTTAAATTAAAAATGCTATAAAGGTATTCTAATTCCTCTTCCTCCGTGTGTTTCTTCTCACTATAGCTGACATGTGAGTATTTTTTTTCCTTCTAAATATTCTAAGTATTGTTTAGCGTCCTTGTTCTTTCTTGATGCATACTTGAATACCAAGAATAGTTTAAGAAGTAGAACCAAATTTACATAATTTTTCATTTGTTCTTGAAGAGTACATCTTAAGAAAGAGAATATTTTTTTCCATTTGTAATATGTCACTTTGGATAAAGAGGTACTCAAGAGTACATTAAGGGTGTGTTTGGTATGAAGGAAAATATTTTTCGAAAAATATTTTTTAATTTTTATGTTTAGTTGCTTAAATGTTTTGAAAAATATGTTCCTCATGAACTCATTTTTCTCCAATTGGAGGAAAATATTTTTCTTCTCTTGATAAGGAAAATATTTTTCAAAATTCTTTCAATCTTCCCCACCGTATTCCCCATTTCTACCAACTCACCCTCCCACCCCCAAACCACCCTACCCCACCCCTACCATCCCAACCTCCACCCCCACCCCCATCAACTCAATAGAAATATTATTAAAAGTACTTTCTTTTTCATTTTCACAAAATGAGTATTTTCTTTTCATAATGTAAAAAAAGTATTTTTTTTATTTCAACAAAAAAAGCACTTTCTTTTCAAGATGTTAAAAAGTTTTCTTTCATTTCAACAAAATAATGTAGAAAAAGTTCTTTCATTTCAACAAAATGAGTACTTTCTTTTTCAACCAAAAAAAATAGTATTTTTTTTAGTCATGGAGCACATATTTTAATGTTGAATTTGTACATAGTCATATTATTAATGATATTGCTTGATGTGCATTAAGCACATTTTCTTCCTAGAATGAAAACTGTCCTATTTTGTGGAAGAGTAAATTAAGTTTACAATATGATAATCAAATTTGAATAAATTTAATGAAGAAAAGTATATATTATTCCAGTTAAGCTTATGTCACTAAATAATCTGAGCAAAAGGAAAATCATAAATTGCACTTGAAAAAATAGTATAATTATATAGTATGGGTTAACCCATATTCAACCAGCCCATTTGATACCCAACCCGTTATTGACCCGCATAAAATATGAGCGGGTTGAGACCCAACCCATTTTTGCTCGACCCATTTTTAACCCGCCGATCCACTAAGTCTACACCCAAGGAAAAAAAGATGTTCATAGACCCATCCCATTAAATACATTTTTTTTAACAATCATTGATTTCCTCTGAGTATAAGGGTTTAATTCAGATCTTAAAATTATCACAACGTTCATTTAAAGATTCAATATCATAGTGTTCATATCACTATGATCTCGAAGGGATAACAAGTGTAATCCCGTAATGTGGGGTATGAGAGGGTTAGTGTATATTCAAACCTTACCCCTACTTTATTAAGGTAGAAAGATTGTTTTCGATAGATCCTAAACTCTGAAGAAAAATGAGTAAGAAGTAGTAACAACAAACAGAAAAGGAATAGTTTTTTTTTCTGAAGCAGATCTGGAGGGGAGGGATAGTTGAGGGGGGAGTGTGTTGCTTCTGGAACTATGATTAGTGTTCCGGTATATTTTATGATGTAATTCTTTGTTTGTTAATAGATTTTCTCCATTTACCCCCCAAAAAAAAAAAAAGGAATTCATATCATAGTGGCATTTTGTTATCAGCAACCTCCACTGTACAACGACATTATTATCACTTCCAACTATCTCCTTCACCAACAGCCACTGCATGACTATTAACTTAAGAAATTTCAATCAAGTGTTATGGTATGTTTAATACTACAAATACAAATTTCAAAATTCTTCCTTTCTATCTTAAGAAAAAATCACAAATGTTTGGTGCAGCACTTGCATTTTGGTGTATAGGAATATTGCTTTTTTAGAAATTTTATATCTATTAACTTTTAAAAAAAGATAAATTACACACTCTTAAATTCACCAACATTCACATTTAAAAGCAGTATCTAAAACATTATGGCCATTGGCGAAGCATCTCAGGTGTCATAGTATTCAAATTCAGGTTCAAATATGTATTCAAATTCAGATGTCATAATATTCTGTTTCTGAAAAAAGAGAAAAGAAACATACATCCCCTAGGACTTATTAAGGCCATTGGCAAAGCATCTCATTGACACTAGCACTGGATACTCGTCGTTGAAGAAGCCGGAGGTGGCTCCCTGAGACATTCAACGTGACTACCTAATTAAAGATGTGACATAGAAAATACGACATAGAAACAATGACAAATACTTGAAAAGAACAAAAATTGAGAATGTCCCGAGAATTTACAGGTTGCACATTTACCTTGGCAGTTCCCCTATCCTATATATTCCAACAAAGTATAAATGCTTCTGGTTTTCCTGCAAGGACAACACATAATATATATGGCATCCAATGATGAGTGCAATATCAGACTGCATGGGACATTAAAGCCCTGCACTGCATCCTCAGACCGTTGGTTATCTCGTCAAATTAAATCAGTCGATTTCCAGCACAACTTTGCCAGGAATTCGTCGCCTATCCTTGGCCTCGTGGGCCTCTCTGGCCTGCGAAAGTGGGAAGGTTTTATCTACTGGGATTCTTAGCTTCCCAGCCTCAGATAACCGACGGATCTCATGTAAACCCTCAGCATCAGCCCTCATATAATTCCACCAATATTCTGTACCATGACAACAAAAGAAATACATTACTTAAAGTACCTATAAAGAGCTCTAAAAGTACCAGAAATGACAACTTTTGACCCCTTAGACAAGCTTTCCATGAGTTTCAAATAACCACAAAAACAACAACCACCCAATATAATCCCACTAGTGGGGTCTGGGGAAGGTAGTGTGTACGCAGACCTTACCCCTACCCTGGAGTAGAGAGGCAGTTTCTGATAGACCCTCGGCTCCCTCCCTCCAAGAACTCTCCACCTTGCTCTTGGGGTGACTCGAACTCACAACCTCTTGGTTGGAAGTGGAGGGTGCTCACTACTAGAGCAACCCACTCTTGTCTGCAAATAACCACAAAAAATGAAGAAATAATAGCAAGCCACATAATTTAAAACCTCGGTGAATAAAACAAAGAAAGACATTTCCCTCTCTTTGACTGAACTAACTGAAGGAGAAGTCCTGTGAGTATAGGATCTCATAGTGTTCACCATCACCCCTCTATGCTCTAAATGCAGTCTGCTACTAAAGGAATCAGGTTTCTACCAAAGTTTGAAAACCATGAATATTGGACGTAGTTTATCCTTAGTAGCCTAACATAATAGAAAGATCAATAATCTTGAATCACAAAAAGCTGATCAAGGTTAGTCCAAACTGAAACAGCCTACCCAGCAGCTCACTTGAACTAAATCTAGATTATATTATGGTTGAACCGAGATTCTCTTCTCAAAACGTCTAGATATGAGAATTATCATTCATAGTCAACGGGAATCGCACAAGTTTCTCAGGACACAAGAGGTCTGTGCACAGGGATCCTCTAACCTGTGTTGTTCCTATTGATAGAGCATTAAGCAAAATGATGAATGAAGCAGCGGGAGGATGGATATATGAAGGGATTCACAGCTAGGAGGGCAAAATATTATAGTTTAAACTTTAAGAGTGTCTTATTTGCTCTTTGAAGAAGATATACTTGCATTGTGCAATGCTGAGACAAATCAACTTCAACCTAAAGAATACACTTCTATGGTTTAAGCAGTTTCGAGGTAGAGAATAAGCTAAAAGAAGAGTGACATGATACCTGGTCCGGAAGTGAGAAAAATCAAATGTTCTCAGCTTCAAAGCTGATCTCCTTTATATATATTATATATATATATATAAAGCAGTGTAATCCTAAAAAAGTCACCAGAAGAGATCTGCAGCTTCAAAGCTGATCTCTTTTGGTGATTTATTTAGGATTACCTTTGGTCTCGACATGCAAGAACATAACAATGTAGAATCAGGTAAACGAAAAGTTAAGAGATTTAGATGGTAGAAGAGATATTTCTCCAGTGGGATAGAAACTCATACGAGTACTTGTTGAGATTCCAAAAGACTACATGTCTCCACTAGCTCTGTCAGCATAAGTGACATCGAAACGGGAGAAGTTACAAAGAAACTTTTATTGTGGTACATGGGGAGGTGACGAGGTACCACCAGATAATTGGAATATGGTCAGATCACCTAGAAGGGATGGGGATCGCAGGAGGGATTTGAGAATTCTTAATAGAGCTCTACTAACTAAGTTGATAACTTGATATGGAGGTTTGGAGTAGATGACCAAGCCTTGTGGAGGAGAATGATTGTTGACAAATATGATGCCCAAAGGGATGAATGGAGAACAAATAAGATAAAGCAACCATACGGAGAAGCATTTTTTTAAGACAGATCGTGTCCAAGCCAGCTTGCACGCACCTCAACTAATTCCACCGTGTACCTGCTACCTCCCATCAACACAGTTACCAGGTAACTCTTCCCACCAAGGCTTGGGCATATGCAAAATATTCACCTAGTATCTTTTGTCTCCGCCTAGAATTTGAACCTGAGACCTCACGGTTCTCCTCCCACTTCATTGATCACTATTCCACACCCTTGGGTGCCCCAGATAGAGTAGCATTATGGGTAAATATAATAAAAGTGTGGGATGGGATTTACAGAAAAGTGAGTTTATAGCAAGAAATGGAGCTAATATTAGCTTCTGGAAGCAGAATCGTTGCAGTGACACCTTATAAGAAAGTTTCTGTTTATTCACCATATGACAGCCCTAGTTACTAGATTTGCAAAGAGACAAAAGGCACAATTTCAAGGGATTTGAGTTAACGAAATTCTGCAAGTCGAGAAATGGAAGAGCTCAATAAATTGTAGGAGCTACTATATAAGCAAAAAACCTCGATCATAGACAACGATAGCTAGAGATGGAAAGCTCATATGGACAGTGTTGTTCTAGTTAAATCTTTCTACAAACATTATCGGGAGAGGAAATTTAGAACTTCCTCACAGGGCTTCTCATGCCTCAATATGGGTTCCTAGAGCACCAAGAATGACACTTTTTATTTGCACAGCAGCGTAAGGGCCCATACTTACAGCTGGGAACTAGAAGAATGCGAAAATCATTTTTACTAGCCGGCGTTTCATGAACAAGAATGCAGCAGAGGATGTAAATCACTTATTTCTCCACTGCGCTATGGCATACACGGTGTACAATTTAGAATATGTCCAAAGTTGAATGGATAATGCTACATAAAGTTAGAAATTTGCTACTTCAATAGAAGGAAAAGACAGAAATAAAACATGGAAGTTGCTTATGCAAATAACGCGGAAGAGATACAAGAGCGAGCATTTGAAGGATTGAGAACTCTTCTGTAGATGTTAGTGAAATTTTTTTATTCTTTGTACATATCTTGAGTACATATGATATTCCAATTAATTTTAATTACTGGCTGATTTTTGTACAAAACCATGGCAGCATGTAGGCTTACTTGTTACTTGTATACACCTTGTACGGAGGGTCAGTTTCCCAATTTATCAATCAAATTCATAAATACAATTATCGATTTAGGATTTATGCTTTGGACAAAAATAGCCCGAACAAATGTGTATAGAAACTGTCCTAAACTTTAACTACCTAAAGGTTATTCCTTCAAGAAAACCTTTGTGTATAAGAGAGAGAGAGAGAGAGAGAGAGAGAGAGAGAGAGAGACCCAGTAACGAGGAATGAAAGTCAGCACTTGTTACGTTATTCGCACTTAATACACAGGAAAATATGCTGATATGTATAGTATCCCAAGGATAACGTTAAGGTCATAGCCACATCATAATGACTATACAATCCACTTTAATAAAGTATTCGATACCGTTAAAAGGATGAAGGTTATTTCCCCTGGTATCTACTTCAATAAAGGTCAGTGATTTGTGTGCTATTCTCGCTTAAATAGTCCTTCTAGAACCTGCCATAAGCACGAAAATATGCTGATATGTGATATCTATACTATTCCAATTACTTAAAAAAAACATCAAAAACCATGGATGAAGAAGGCGTCCCTCCCTAACTCACTATTTTGACTTATAAACATTTATTTTGAATAATTCAGTTCTTGCCTTGGAAAATTTGTTTGTCACAATCCAGGTTTAATTCAAACGGTTCTCTGGTAGCTTTATCTACTATTATTCAGATCAAAACCTCTGCCAATCTCTTCAACCAACACTCCAAGTACAAAAAATAGCTAGTGTATGAGATAATGCAACAGAAGTCTTGAATCAAGTTCAAATATCAATCTCATTGTAGGAGTTGCAGCTCATAGTGAAGTAATCACCTAGGACTGAACCGACAGTTTTTAACTTTCTTGTTATGCTTTTCACTTCATTTTGAATATTCACTGGCATACAGGAAGCATATATCTCATGTTGTTAGGGATGAGCTAAAATTTCATATCCGTTTCTTCTTACCCTTTCTTTTGGATGAAGAGTTGTTCTTTTCATAGATATCAGTAAAAAGGTATTTCTTCCAAACAGATCATAAAAACCTTCTAAAGATCTCATGTACCTATTCCATGAGAATATCGATATTGGATTTGCTTCTTCAGCAAGATGGCTGTTGCTAGAGGAAGACCAATAGCCAGTCCGTACCTATCAGTAAATGATGCAGCCTCCCCCTATGAGAAAAGAACAGGAAATTTTTTTTAAGAACATATACAGATTCTTCATCATGTATAAGAAAATTAGGCAGAAGATTCTGCCGTGGCTATAAGAGTAAGATGACTCCTAACCTGTAATGTCATGTAGTGTCCTCCTCTTTTTAAAAGATTAATACCTATTCTCTCTGTCTCTGGCACACCAATTGTATCCAAGACGGCATCGAAATGCCCCTTAAGTGCTATTTCACAATCCTGTAAACAAGCAAACATGTCAATCCTGGAACAAGGACAGAGGGGGGGAGTACACCATTAAAAAACCAATCAAGTATATCATGTTCAAATAAAATAACATGATAAAACATGTGAACTACTACTGCATCGTCACCTCAGTGGTATAGTCAACAGCCTGCTCCGCACCGGCTGCCAAAATGCGACTTATACTTATACTTTCTCCGCACGTAGAAGAGACATGGCAGCCTGCAGCCACTGCAAGCTGAATTGCAGAGAAACCTACTGCTCCTCCTCCACCTATGACCAATACCCTATGCCTGAAGAAATTTGATTGAGAAAATAATGATATCAGTATAAAGTATAAACAGCACACATATATAATTTTGAGGCATCATACTGTTCCCTATCCATCAAGATTCATTCATTATCAAGAGTTTAATATGAGATAGAAAGGACAGAGCTGGAATATTGGTCTAAATGTGCTTTGACCTCTCCAACAGGATTAACGAGTTAAGATGGCCGTGAGTTGTGAGAAATAAATAGGTAAGCCTTTATTTTTTTGGTAAGTAATACTAGTAAATAGTAAGTAGTCTTATATTCTAAGGTTTTTATTCCTTGTTAATCAACATCCAGTTTCTCAAATAAAAAGGTAAAGCCATCTTTTGACCAACTTTAGTCTCTAGGCAAAATAATCTTATTCAGCAGCATCAGAGCAACTCCATGTTTGTCCCATTATGCCGGCATAAATGCATCTTGAAATTTATTCTTTATGCACTTCCAAGTAACAAAAATTTATCTACTATGAAAGAAATCATTATACACTCAAAAGAATATAATGCTGGTCTCTAGACACCGCAGTACATAACTTCCTACATTGGATCACTTGAATGTTTTGTCAAAACTGAGGGAAAAAACAGATGAATTGATAAAGAAAATCATTAAGCAGAGTCATGACATTTCAGTCTCTTTAAATATTTTGACACTCATGTGCCATGCTTAAAATCTTCATGATCATAATTTACTTCAAAATGTAAAAATCTTTGTAACTGGAAATAATCTTTGCCACCAAAACCAGGCAAACGAAAATGCAGAATTTAAACACGCAACAATTTTAGAAAATGCTTATGACTCAACAATACAGTTGCAGAAGAAAGCCTTCTACAATTATAGTTTCAAAATGATTATGAGTTATGACACAGCAATACTTGCAGAGGAAAACCCTCTTGGAGTAATTAACTTCCTGTTCATTTTTCTCAGAGAGGTAATTATTCAAGTGTAATTGAAAAACTCAGATTCATACCCCCCCCCCACCCCACCCCACCCCAATACCTTCACAAAGGGCTATAAAAGAGGGAAAAAGAAGAAACTTTTCACTGGTTAAAAAATTCAACCTATCATAACATAAACATACCCCACTCTTATTCTGGCAGTACTTTTTAACGCACGCCAAGCAGTTAGGGCAGCAAATGGGATGGCACTGGCTTCCTGCAGAATAGCATCATATAGGACCTTAAGCATGTTAAAGTAAAAAAACACCAAGATGTGCGATGGGATGGAGATAACCAGAATGAAAATAGACAAGGACAATTAATCATTCAACAATGAGCTTTAGAAATTGATAACTTAATCTGCAGACTGAGAGAGGGGTGAGCGGACATCCAAGAAAAGTGATAGATAGCATAACGAGTAGGTAAACAAGATAGACGCTGATTTTATAACTGATTGCAAATAGCCAAAAAAAAAAAAACTATCCTCAAGAAGCTGGTGTTACGAATGTATCCAAACTGAAAACATACCACATGTGAAAGTGATCCTGGCTTTGGAGCAAGTTCATCTTCTGCAAGAATAGCGTAGTCAGTATAAGTACCCCTCACAGCGGTTGGATGCAGAGCACCGAATACCTCCTGCCCAACTATAAGTGACTTAACAGAATTTCCAACAGCTGCCACTTCACCACTTATATCTCGGCCCAAAATCAATGGTAAAACTGGTTCGAAAATTGAACGTCCATATCCTGCTCGCATCTGAAACAAATTAAAGCATCTACTAAATGTTCAATCTATCAGAACTACTCTGACAAGTTTCCCAAGAACAAATAAGATTAGAATATTTTGAGGAAATAGGCATGCTAACATTTATAACTATTTGCAGTTCTCAACAGTCGAATAAGAAAACTTCGGGATGGTATCCGTCAAACTAACATGTTGTCCACATCGAACTGATGAATGTATTAACAAAGTAGAAAGAGAAAGAGAAAAGCATTGGCATTTGATTTTAGATGTTATTGGCATCACATTCACTTCATAGTAACACTGTATTTATCAGCAACCATGATTTCCACTTAGTAAGTCCTATATTTTTATCTTATAATAAATAAATTCATAGAGAACTCTTTATTACATAATTAAGTTTAAGAAGAGGTTTACTCATTCAGTAACTGCCAAGTGGTGGATAAGCAAAGAAATTTAGAGGGACCAATAACCATAGGTGGATCTGGGATTTAAACTTGATGGGTTCTGCTTTTAAAATACTCAGCACTAAACTTATTGTACATTTAAAATTATGGATTCAGAATACATTATTTGTTATTATTTAGTGGGTTGCACCATAGCTAATAAGCTACATCCGCCACTGCCAATAGCATAGATCAACTTGTTGGAAAATTCCCCAAAATTGAGTACTCCGTGCCTTCTCTTACAAAGCAATGAAAACCATAGTATGCTTAGAATGTCTCACGGGCATCAAAATCTGACCTAACTCAAACAATTCCCCATATATCCCTTTTTCTTCAATTCACCTTCAAGCACATTTTATTAAGACGCCTCAATTTTTCTGAAATCCTCATATAAATCTAACTATTTAAATTAGAGAGGATACATATAATCATCCACACTAAACATAAAATAAGGTGTAATTGATCGAACATATCTACTGTAAAACACGAGTTTCAAATACAAACACAAAACCATATTATAAGTAAATTTCGCGACATTTGATACGAATCAAAAGTAAGAAATGAAAATTTGAAAATAAAAAAGTGAACTGACTCTGGTATCAAGGGGGTTGATGGAGACAGCACGAGCACGAACAAGCACTTGATTAGGTTTTAGATCAGGAACAACTACATTTTGATGAAACTCAAGCACCTCGGGCCCACCAAATCGTGGACACAACACAGCTCTACAGCTCGTTGCAATACCTCTTTTGCCTAAACCTAACATCGAAATCCCTCCATCTCCATTAGCAGTAACAGTCCTAATTCTCCGCGATAAGAATCGCATCGCTGTTTGAGATTTTGCAGTATTACAAAGTCTGTGATTGGGAAATTAAAAGTCTGGTCGATGCATTACTCGGTGAGTGCGTTTATTGTCGGAGGGAACATGCAAAAGAGGGGAGAATGAAGGGGACGTGTCTGCTATTTTATCCGCATAGACAAAATTGGTGTCGTGGCTGCTTCTCAAAACTCCGTAGCAGAAGCCAGGAAGCGGGCTTTATTTTGATGGATGACTTGACTTTGCTCGCGTTAGCGCCTGCTGTGGCCGCACTGCACGGTATTGGTAGAAATGACACCAACTAGCCACTCTAACGGTTATTTATTTAGGAATTAATCAATATATTTTAAATTTTAGTTTTTAAATTTATTTTTTTGAGACATAAATTACCTGAATTGTCCTGAAATAAAAAAAATTAATTTAAATTTTCAAGGTAAAATAAGTACTGGATAATTTCTGAATAACAGCATTAAGAATGATTGTTTGTGCACTTCCTTACAGTATTGCAACCTAGGGCTTTTTGGCCAAGTGCACCATTTTTAGCACGGCTATTTAAAGAATAATAGAAATTTAGAAAAAAATTAAAAGTTTTACCGCCTCAAATTCACACTTTAGATTTTGAATCTGAAGTTTCAATTCTAAAGTTTCGGCGGTTTGGAATTTGTCAAAATGACTAAATATTAAATAGTTTTTTCATATGTTTAAATATAGGTGCTGACTGTAGCTACCTGGGGCCATTTATGTTCCAATTTTACATGAATGGGCCGTAAAGAGGAATTTTCAGAAACTACTATAGTTAGGTGGTTATTAACGTCTTATAGCTACAATGTCATATTTACTAGCCGTAGCTACAATTTTATTGCTACACGATTGTACTCCATTTATTCGCGCGACTGTATTTATAAATATAGTGAGGTAATTCGCCTAATAAATAGGGATTACAACTGTTTAATAACTGAAAGCACAATAAAGCAGCGTGTATCACACTTAAATGATCTCAACATACTCAATTGAAACACGACTCTTTATTATTCCATAATTAGAAGATTTTTTTGGAAGTTTTAAAAAAACAGAGCATTGTATTCGAAGATTGCAAATACACATTGAGATGTGCAGATAAAGCTTCAGCGATACATCAAATATTGTTTTTGGAGTGTGTTCGAGGTTGTGATCCGACCGATATTGATTGGATTGATTTCTATCCGGCATTGATACAGGTATTAACAGAAGAATTAGTAATTGAATTTACGAATTCACTGTAGTTTGATCAGTTATAATTTTGGTACTCGGCATTTCCTTATCTCCCGAATGCAAATACACTGATGGCAAGCTTAACAACGTTAATTCGACATTCAGGAAAGTGGAACAACGAAAATTGTTATGTTGATTATTCAATAGAGGGGATAATGATAAAAGAGTATGCTTCGTACAGTGATTTAGTTGTTGCAATCTCGAAGCAACTTGTTATAGACTTGAGTTTGAAGTCAATTAAAATCGAATACAAAGTAGAAAAAATTTATACGCCTATAGAAATACACAACGACATGGGTTCCAGGGTGTATGTAAAGTTGAAAAAGGAAAACATGGAATTCAGGATGTATCCATTGTGTATAACTACAATGGAGAAAGAAATTGCATATGGAGAAAGTGTAATTCAAAGTGATCTGGTACAACTTGAATACATTGATGGTGTGCATACAGTTGATACAAGTGATATACTTGCACTGGCGTCGTTAAACTTAGGTGAACCAATTGAGGTTTTCGAATCGCAAAAGGATTTGATTATTACAAATAATAATCAAAAAGAGGTGATGAAAGGACAAATATACAAGGATAAGGCGACATTAAAGGTTGTGATAAAGCAATATGCAATTGCTACAAGGTTTCAATTTCGGGTTGAGAGGTCAAATGCTATTAGATTATGGTGTTTCTATAGTTATCTATTTATAAGAATAAATTTACTATTTGACTGCTTTTACATATCAGAACTGCATAATGTATTCTGTATGTCATTGTCTGTTTTGTGTATTCATAACTTATTGTATGTGTATTCAAATTGTATTTGCAGCTATACCCTTATATTGTTTCTGAACATTGTGAATAGAAATTTAAGGCTTCAAGTATTAACAAATCCAAAATGTTCAAAGTGAGAGAGTTATATGATAAGCATACATGTCCATTGAATGATAATGTATATTCTCAACGTCAAGCAACTAGTAGGTTGATTGGGGGTATGATTAGATCCAAGTTTACTAATCATAAGAGGAAATACACGCCAGAGGATATAATAGATGATGTAAAATTGGAATTTGGTGTCGATGTTAGTTACATGTTGTCCTGGCGCGCTAGAGAAAAGGCAGCGAATTTCTAGAGGGGGGAGTCAACTGATTCATACAATAAATTACCGAGTTACTTATACACATTGGATACAACGTATCCTGGTTCACATATCAAAATGAAACAATCGCCTGAAAATGAGTTCATGTATCTGTATATATCACTGTATGCTTTTATAAAATGATTTGATTATTGTAGATCCATCGTCATTGTAGATGACAGCCACCTCAAATCAGCATACACAGGGACCTTCATTTCAGCTAGCACGTTGGATAGTGCAGGTAAGTCAATTAACTACAACCTGGATACATACATGATACACTAACATACAAATTGATCTTCTAAGTAATAAATACATATGTACTTAACTTCTATAGTTGTATTCAATTGTATGTGCAGGACATATCCTACCACTAGCATATGGCGTAGTTGATTCAGAGAATGATGTTGCTCAGTTGTGGTTCTTTGAGCAGTTTAAGAAAGCTTATGGAGAATGGGAAAAAATATGTGTTGTTTCTGATAGGAATGAGAGCATCATCAAAGTTGTATGTAGAGTGTATCTTACCGTACCGCATTTTGCTTGCATATGGCATCTCTAGAACAACGTATACAAATAATTCAAAAAGAGTCATGAGAGATTGAGTGAGGTATACTTTTCAATGGCAAAAACATACACCCAGGATGAATTTGATAGTCTAATAGAAAAGGAGGAGAAGGTAGATATTCGGGTGAAAGAATACGTGGAGTTAGCTGGATACGAAAAGTGGGCTAGGTTGTATGCACATGTTAACCGATGATGGACTAAGACATCAAATATTACTCAGTCAATCAATTCGACACTTTTATCAGCAAGAGAATTGCCAATCTATGATTTCCTAGAAGAAGTTAGGTGTCACGACTCAAAATTCCCTCTGTTGGGTATCATGATGGCACCTAGTCTTAGGGACTAGGTAAGCCTAACATTATCTAAATAACAACCATAATAAATAACATCTAACAACTTTGAAATGGAATTCTTTATAAAAATTTATAATTCTCAAATTCGGTAGTACAAGTCATAAGCTCTATAGAGTTTGCTAAAATTTACTAAATACAACTATTTGAAATAAGGTAAACAATGTGAATACAAATCAGAAGGTGACTTTGAAGCCTATGAACGCAGCAACAAGTTTACCTTGTGTCTCCACAGCAACAGTCCGCACAGCTAGCTAATGATCAACTGACTTCGAAATACCTGGATATGCACAAAAATATGCAGAAGTGTAGTATGAGTACACCATAGCGGTACCCAGCAAGTATCAAGACTAACCTCAGTAGAGTAGTGATGAGGAACAGTCAAGACACCTACTGGACTAAATAACCTGAACAAGTATAAGTATAGAACCAATAAAGTATGATATCTACATAAGGACTACGTGAAATGGCAAATAATACGGTAATTTCAGTAAGAAAGGAAAACAACAACTACCAGTGGAATACCATAGTAATAACATAGAAGAACGAACGGAAACACAACCTAAATCCGATGAACACAATTAAAAGAAGGGCAGGTAGCAACTAGATGAAAACAACCACTTTCACACCAGGTTTTAGTCAATAAACTCCACAAGGTATCGAACCTCATACTATTCACAACTCACGGGTTTCCAATACCTGAACCCTAACACTTGGCATCCTGTGTCCTCATTACACTTCATAACTACACTAACGACTCACGTGCCAAATAGATCCATTCTCACATAGAAGGCAAGTAAACAAGGGTGTTCATCTATACTCAACAATATAAAGAAAACTTCTTAACCGATAAGAGTGCTCAACTACGTGTATGCTTGTACAAGTGTCCTAACATAGTTCATGCCAGCTCGTAAGTACAGGAAAAGAAATGGACAGCACGTAGAATGTTTTCACACAACTTTCCACAAGATAAAGCTCACACAGGTAAGTGTACCACTACACAAGTATCAATAACAAGAATGCCCCCAGGCCATCACAAGTCATCATAAATCAATCCCTGACCCAACCCACCTTGTCTCCCCACGTGTGCAATAGTAAAATAAATGCTCGCCTTGTCTCGCCACATGTGCATAATAATGTTCCCACCTTGTCTCGCCACATGTGCAACCCACATATATATATCCCGCCTTGTCATGCCACATGTGCAAATATCAATAGTAACAATAGCACGATAGAAACCTCGTGCAACTCAATAACACTTGCATGTCAGAAACCTCGTGCATCACAATAACAACAACCGCACGGCAGAAACCTCGTGCATCACAACAACAAGTACAACAACAACAATGATAATAATACAAGGGTACGACAAATAAGTCAACTCAGAGATTCCAGAACTCAAAGAAACGGAGGAACTAATTCAGAATGAGTAGCCACAATCGGGAATGCTAGTCATAATAAGAATAGCTTAACAAGAAAGGAAATACTATGTAACAATGGTCCACAATATACAGTTCGACAACGAGGGAGCTAACACGAGTCGAATAATTCCAAATAAGGACAAGTCAACTAAAATATAAGATATCTAACTTCTTTTAAGGTTGGGAAATTAGGAAAGAGATACAACAAATTCAACTAAGAAGAAGCAGTGGAAAGATAACCATAACCTCAATTAAGGCTAAACAATCACAAAAGAGGTAGTAATAATTTCAAATAAAGATAGGCAGTTAAGGCACATATGAATCAAATAAGCAATAAGAGTGAATCATGAAGTAATTAATTCTAATTAAGTAGGTAGAGGTCAAACTAGTAATTAAGAAGCGTAATCACAACAAGTACAACTGCATATTCAGTGAATACAAGGGCTTAAAAACCCTAAAAGGCCAATTTTTCACGTACTAATCATCTCGCGTACACGAACTACAATTAGCATAGAAGACTCAAATCCTAAGGGGTAGTTTCCCCACACGAAGTTAGGAAAGATACTTACCTCAAAGAAGACATACCGATACTCAAAAATTAACTTCTCGGTGAAATGGCTTCCGGACGGCTCAAATCTAATCAAAATAACTTCAAAGCACAAATAAAACTCATAAGAAACTATTCTGGATCATAACGCTTCAATCTTTATCACAATCTAAAAATCGACCCAAAAGTCGACTCCAAGGCCTGCACCTCGGAACTCGGCAAATTTCACAAAACCCGAACACTCATTCCGATACGAGTTCAACCATACTAAAATTATCAAATTCCGATACCATTCGTCCCTCAAATCATGATTTTTTATTTTGAAAGTTTTCTTCAAAAATCCCCATTTTCCTCACTCAAAAACACTAATTAAATGATAAAAATAAAGATAAGATCATGGAATATAATAAATTTTAGGTGAAGAACACTTACCCAATCGATTTGCATGAAAAACCCATAAAGCATCGCTCAAAACCGAGCTCTAGAACTCTAAAAATGTTTTAAATGGCTAACCCTCGGAATAGAGAACTTTATATTCTGCCCAGGTATTTGTACATCGCAATCGCAGAACAAATAGTGAAATTGCGAAGAAGAAAATAGCAACTGCCAAAATGAATTACGCAATCGCGTAAGGAATAGTGCGATCGCGAAGAGGGAAAAATGTTAGGGCCAGGTACTGCACTACGCGACCGCGTGAGTGCGCAAGCGATCGTGAAAGGGGAAGGGGGAAAATCACCAGATGTTACAGGTGAGCTATGCGAACGCGGGCAATGAAGTGCGAACGTGGAGAAGGCAGAAGCACACGTACGCGATCGCGAATAGGACTACACGAACACAAAGAAGGAATGGTCAGCCCACCAAACAAGCCTTCGCGATCGCGGCTTCAGCTATACGATCGCATAGAAGGGGACACCAGATATCAGCACAGCTATACCAAACAATGAGAAAATGGTCGGTAGCACATCCGAAGATCAGAGACACCGAATGGAACATAGGAACCAACAAAACAAAACCGTAATATGCATGACTCACGCAAAGTAAGCACACCACAACACAAATATCATCAATAACAATGCCCCCATGCCATCACATTTCATCACAAATCATCCCCGACATAGCCTCCTTTGTCTCACCGCATGCGCAATAATAAAGTAAATGCCCGCCTTGTCTCGCTACACACACATAATAATATCCCCACCTTGTCTCGCGACATGTGCAAACCCAACATATATAGCTCACCTTGTCATGCCACATGTGCAATTATCAATAATAACCATAGCACGGGTAACTCACACGCGAACACCCCGAAAATCCTCTCAATAATACAATATGTGCCAAGAACATAACAACATAATATAACAACTCGCACCATATGTACTCATATGACACAACATTTACTTAAAAATAATTCCAATACCACAACCACATATATCCCTCGGCTCAACAACACTGAGTACGACAACAACAATAACACGGGAGTACGATAAGTAAATCAACACAAGGATTACAATAACACAACGGAACGGAAGAACGAGATCACAATGAAAGACATAACAAGTAATAATGACTTCAAATAAGAATAGTTCAACAATGAGAGAGATAATACGTAACAACAATATCAAATAAGAATAACTCATCAATAAGAGAGATAACTTGTAACAACGATTTCAGATAAGGATAAATCACAATGGAAGAGATAAGATGTAACAATGAAAGAGGCAACCACTTCAATTAAAGTCAGAAAAGATACTTACCTCAAGGAAGCTAAATCAATACTGTAAAATGACCTTCTCATGTGAAATAACCTCCGAACAGCTCGAATCTAGCCAAAATAACTCAATATCATAAATAAAAGCCATATAAAATAATTCCAGATAATAAAGCTTTGATATTTAATGAAAACCAAAAAGTCAACCCCGGGCTCGCACCTCGGAACCCAATCAAACCCAAAATATTCAGATACCCATTCCGATACGAGTCCAACCATACCAAAATTATCCAAGTCCGACATCAAATCGACCTTCAAATCATCATTTTATATATCATAAAGTTTTTACTAAAATCCCCAATTTTTCCAATTCAAATCACTAATTAAATGATAAAAATAATGATGTAATCGTGAAATATAATTAAATTCGGGTCAAGAATACTTACCCCAATTCAAATGGTAAAAATCCCCTCCAAAATTGCCCAAATCCGAGCACTACAACTCAAAATATGACTTGCTTGCAAAAATTAAGGTCAATCAGAGTTGATTTGGAAGGTTTCGACATCGATTGTAGAAGTTGGAATTCATTAGTTTTCATTAGGCTTGAATTGGGGTGCGATTCGTGTTTTTGATGTTGTTTGATGTGATTTGAGGCCTCAACTAAGTTCGTATCGTGTTATTGGTTAACGGATCGAATTTGGCTTAAGTGTTATGCTGAGGTGCTTCAGGTGTGGTGTCATCGCACCTACAGAGGGATTGGTCGCAGGTGCAGAGCTGCAGAAGCGGCTAGGATTTCGCAATTGTGAAGAGGAAGATGGCTACTAGGGGTCACAGGTGTGAAAGGATTTCCGCAGATGCGGATGGTCATCTGCGCATGATCGACCGCAGAAGCAGAAGTGTCCAGGAGGCTGTGGAGTCACAGAAGTGAGGGGTTCTTCGTAGATGCGGTCCCGTAGGTGCAAAGCTGGGACCGCAGGTGTGCGAGGTCAGGTGTTTAGTGGGCTTCGCAGAAGCATCATTTTCTCTTTAAAAGCAGGATTGCAGGTGTGAGCCCAGGCTTCGCAGGTGCGGAGTGCCTGGACAATGTATAAGATTGAAGGGGTCCAAGACTTTTATTCATTTTTGGACTTTGGGAGCTCGCATTAAGATGATTTTTGAAGGAGATTTCACGAGGTTTCTTAAATAAGCCTCTTTTGATCATTTTTATTCAATAATATTGATTACCCATTGAATTTCCCACCTAGTTTATGTGTTTTAAGATAGAATTTTGGGAGTTTTGGGCTACGGATTGGAGAGTAAGATTTGGGGATTTGACTTGACGATTTGGTGTCAGAATTTGGTAAATTTGGTATGCTTGGACTCGTGGTTGAATGGGTGTTCGGATTTTATAATTTTTGTGGGATTCTGAAACGTGGGACCAGGGTTGATTTTTCGATTCAGAACTTCGCATTTTCATATGGAATTGATTCCTATAGCTTGTGTTGATTGTATAGAGTTGTTTGTGGCTAGATTCGAGACGTTCGGAGACCGATTCGCGAGGCAAGGGCCTATTCGAGTAGAGATTGGCACGATTTGAGGTAAGTAAACCTTCTAAACTTGGTTCTGAGGGTATGAATCCCTAAATTACGTGTTATATTGTTAGTGTTGAGGTGGCGCACATGCTATGTGATGGGCTTGTGGGTGTGCACCATAGAAATTATGATCCGGTCGATTCCGTGGTAATGTGTAGTCATAAAACCTGGTTGTTATTCATACGATCTATATGTGTTAGAGTGATTGAGCTGCAAATCCATGTTAGAAATCATGTTAGGCTATATGCTTATCCGGTTGAGACCCACTGGGTCATTTCTGCTATTGAATTATGTGCTTAGATGACAATTTTGTACTCAGTCACATCCATCATTGAATATCATATCTCAGTCTCTACTACTATTTATTGTTGTTTTATATATCACTGTTTGGGCGAATTGGCATGCGATTTGTGAGCTCGAGAGATAGGAGAGCTTGATTACTGAGTTGGGGACTGAGAGACGTGTTGTGAGTGAGATTTGTGGATCGAGAAACATGCTGTAACTAGCCTTATAGGTTATATATAGATCGGGTTGCACGCCACAATAGGACTTTTAGGCTTTATTATTATGGGATCGGGCAGCACGCCGCAACATACCAGATTAACTTATTATTAACGCTTGGGCAGGATCCGTTCCTCCGGAGTCTGACATACCACTAGTGAGCGCAAGAATCGTACAGTGCTGAGTGACCGAGTGTGATGAGAGAAAATTGAGACAGTCAGAATGAGTACTCTGAGAATGTGAGTACGTGAGGTTTTCATTGTGTTGCATCACATGTGATATGCACATTGGCATGTAGATATAGAGATGTAATATTTCTCATATTAGTCACACTTGGCATATTTTAGCCCAAAGGTTAGTCTTGTTACTTATTGAGTACATTGGCTGGTTGTACTCATACTACACTCTGCACTTCGTGTGCAGATCCAGGTTTTTTCGGGCACGGTGGTTGCTGATTTTAGAGTTGTATCAGTTTGGAGATTATCGAGGTAGCTGCTTTGGCATCCGCAGACCTTGACTCTCCTCCTTTATCTTTTAGTTTTATTTATATTGTTCTACTTTCCTAGACAATGATTTCAGCAGTCAGACTATATTGTTGTATAGATGCTCATGTACTCAGTGACACCCAAATTTTGGGGAAATTCTGTATTGAGTTGCGATATTTTTATCCAGTTATGATGAGACTTTATTTACTAAAACCTATTTTAGTATGTATTAAATTAAAGATGCTTGTATTTGTGAGTTGTTGGCTTGCTTAGTATCACGATAGACGCCATCACGACACAAGTGATTTTGGGTCGTGACAAGTTGATATCAGAGCCTAGGTTACATAGGTCACTCGAGTCATGAGCAAGTTTAGTAGAGTCTTGCGGATCAGTATAGATACGTATGTACTTATCTTCGAGAGGTTGCCGAACCCTTAGGAAAACTTCACTTTCTTATATTCTTGTCGTGCTAATTTGTTAATTCTGAAAACTAAACTTTTGTTATTCTATTCTCTCACACATGGTGAGGTCATGTGCTACCGGACCGGGCGGACGGCCAACAGTACCACCAGGTAGGGCCACGAGAGGTTGAGGCCACTGTAGAGGCTGGGGTGAAGCTCGTACAACAACACCTGTAGACCCATCAGTTTCTCTAGCTCAGGAGCAGATTCCAGATATAGTTGAGCCGGTGGGACCAGCTCAGGCACCAGTTGTGCCTATTATGATTCCAGGCCTTCAGGAGGCTTTGACCCAGATATTGACTGTTTGCACTAGCCTTGCTAAGGCGTTTTCAATTCAGGCCGTACTAGCAACTTCTCAGGCCGGGGGAGGTGCTTAGACTCCTGCCGCCCGTACTCCAAAGCAGGTGGTGTAGGGACTTCAGACACCAGGGGTACTACTAGCATAGCCAATTACAGTTGCTCAGGCCAAGGTGGGTCCCGTTATGAGTGATGAGGAGCAGAAGAGACTAGAGAGATTTGGGAGGCTCAAGCCTCCATCATTAAGTGGGACTGAGTTAGAGGATGCTCAAGACTTCTTGGATAGGTGCCAGCAGATTCTTTGCACGGTGGGTATTCTGGAGACTAGTGAGGTCTCATTTACTACTTTTCAGCTGACGGGGGCAGCCTTCAGATGGTGGGAGACATATGAGCAGAGCAAGCCAGCCGGTGCTGCACCACTTTCATGGCACAAGTTCTCTGCTCTCTTCTTGGAGAAGTTTGTGCTACCGACCCGCATGGAAGAGTTGCATAAATAGTTTGAGCAGCTACGCCAAGAGGGTATGTCTGTGACCCAGTACGAGATGATATTTTTAGAGTTGGCTCGTAACGCGGTTTGGTTGGTTACTACAGAGAGGGAGAGGATTAGGAGGTTCATTGATGGCCTCAACTATGGACGACGCTTTGTTATTACTCGAGAGAATGCATCAGGTGCTATGTTCGATGGGTTTGTTGATATTGCTAGGCGGCTAGATCTGGTCCCTAGTCAGGAGCGTGAGGAGAGAGAGGCCAAAAGGTCTCGTGGTTCGGGTAGTTTCAGAGGTGTTTCTTCTGGGGGTCGTCCTTATAGGCCTGCTCAGATGGCTCGTCCTGTTCATCGTGGTGTATCAGCTAGCCATGGTTCAGACAATGCTCGCCCGGGTCGGTCATCTCTCAGTGCACTCTTAGCTCAGAGTTCATCTCGTGCTCCATCAGTTCAGGGTTCATCTGTGCCGGTTCTTCTAGCAGTTATTCTGGTTCTCGGGGTCCAATTTAGTCCCCACCATTATTGACGGATTAGGGTTGCTACGAGTGTGGGGAGCTTGGACATGTGAGGAGGTATTATCGTTGTCTCTTGGGAGGTCCAGTTCAGTAGAGGGGGCATTCCATGACTTCTGCACTAGTTACTTCACCACCCACGCATCCAGCTCAGGGTAGGGCTCAGGAAGCTAGAGGTCGCCCTAGAGGGGGAGGCCGATCAGGTGGCGGTCAGTCTCGATTCTATGCTATTCCTGCCAGGCCAGAGGCCGGTTCTTTAGACATAGTGATCACATATATTGTCTCAATATGCCACATGGATGCTTCTATATTATTTGACCCTGGTTTCACTTATTTGTATGTATCATCATATTTTTCTTATTATTTAGATATGTCCTGTGAGTCCCTAGTATCAACTGTTCATGTATCTACACCGGTAGGCGATACTTTTGTTGTGGACTGTGTGTATCGGTTGTGTGTAGTGAATATTGGGGGATTGAAGACTAGAGTTGATCTTTTATTGCTTAGTATGGTTGATTTCGACGTGATTTTGGGTATGGATTAGTTGTCCCTATGTTATGCTATTTTGGATTATCACGCTAAGACTGTGACGTTGGTGATGTCGGGATTGTCGTGGATCGAGTGGAGAGGTTCTCTAGATTATGTTCCCAACAGGGTGATTTCTTATCTGAAGGCCCAACGGATGGCTAGGAAGGGGTGTCTGTCATATTTGGCTTTTGTGAGGGACGTTGGTGCTGATACTCCTACTATTGGTTCTGTTCCGGTAGTGCGAGACTTTCTAGACATGTTTCCTGCAGGCCTGCCGGGCATGCCATCCTACAGATATATTGATTTTGGTATTGACTTGGTGCAGGGCACTCAACCCATTTCTGTTCCTCTGTATCGTATGGCACCAGCAGAGTTGAAGGAATTGAAAGAGTAGCTTCAAGAGCTTCTTGATAAGGGGTTTATTCGGCCTAGTGTGTCACCTTAGGGTGCATCGTTTTTGTTTGTGAAGAAGAAGAATGGTACTATGTAGATGTACATCGACTATAGGCAGTTGAACAAAGTTACAAGCAAGCAAAAGTATCCTGTGCCGCGCATTGATGATTTATTTGACCATCTCCAGGGGTCGAGGGTGTTCTCTAAGATTGATTTGAGGTGTCGGTATCACCAATTGAATATTCGAGACTCGGATATTGTGAAGATGACATTCAGGACCCGCTATGGTCACTATGAGTTCCTTGTGATGACATTGGGCTGACCAACTCCCCAACAACATTCATGCATCTGATGAACAGTGTATTCAGCCATATCTTGATTCGTTTGTCATAGTATTTATTAATGATATCCTGGTGTACTCACGTAGCCAGGAGGAGCATGCACAATATTTGAGGATTGTACTACAAAGGTTAAGAGAGGAGAAACTTTATGCCAAGTTCTCCAAGTGTGAGTTTTGTCTTAGTTCGTGGGTGTTTTTGAGGCACGTGGTGTCCAGTGAGGGAATTAAGGTGGACCCAAAGAAGATAGAGGCAGTTAAGAGTTGGCCCAGACCGTCTTCAGCTACTGAGATTCGGAGTTTTCTCGGCTTGGCCGGATATTATTGTCGCTTCGTGGAGAGTTTCTCGTACATTGCAGCGCCTTTGACTAGGTTGACCCAGAAGGGTACTCCATTCAGATGGACGGATAAGTGTGAGGAGAACTTCCAAAAGCTTAAGATCGCCTTGACCATAACTCTAGTTCTAGTTTTGCCTTCAGCTTCGGATTCTTATACTGTGCATTGTGATGCTTCTCGAATTGGTATTGGGTATGTATTGATGCAGGAGGGTAGAGTGATTGCTTATGCTTCACGCCAGTTGAAGCCCCATGAGAAGAACTACCTTATTCATGATTTGGAGTTGGCAGCCATCATTCATGCATTGAAGATTTGGAGGCATTATCTCTATGGTGTGTCTTATGAGGTATTTACGGATCATCGGAGTCTCCAGCACTTGTTCAAACAAAAGGATTTAAATTTGAGACAGCGGAGATGGTTGGAGCTGTTAAAGGACTATGATATTTCCATTTTGTATCATTCCGGGAAAGCCAATGTGGTGGCCAATGCCTTGAGTAGAAAGGCAGTGAGTATGGGTAGCCTTTCATTTATTCCTATTAGTGAGAGACCGCTTGCATCAGATGTCCAAGCTTTGGCCAATCAGTTTGTAATATTAGATGTTTCGGATCCCAGTCGGGTTCTAGCTTGTGTGGTCTCTCGGTCTTCCTTATATGATCGCATCATAGAGCGTCAGTATGATGATCCCAATTTGCTTGTCCTTAAGGACACGGTTCAGCACTGTGATGCCAAGGAGGTTACAATTGGGGATGATGGGGGTGTTGCGAATGCATGGTCAGATTTGTGTGCCCAATGTGGATGTGATGTGTGTGTTGATTCTTGAGGAGGCCCACAGTTCGTGGTATTCCATTCATTCGGGGTGCCGCAAATATGTATCAGGACTTGAGTCAGCACTATTGGTGAAGGAGAATGAAGAAAGATATATTGGGTTTTGTAGCTCGGTGCATAAACTGTCAACAAGTGAAGTACGAGTATCAGAAACCAGGCGGATTACTTCAGAGTCTTGAGATTCCAGAGTGGAAATGGGAGTGTATCACCATGGATTTTGTAGTTGGCTCCCACGGACTTCGAGGAAGTTTGATGTTATTTGGGTGATTGTGGATTGGTTGACCAATTCCACACATTTAATTCCAGCTGGGCCTACCTATTCTTCATAGCGGTTGGCTGAGATCTACATCTACGAGATTGTTCGCCTTCACGGTGTGTCGGTGTCCATCATTTTAGATCGGGGCACATAGTTTACATCGCAGTTTTGGAGAACAGTGCAGTGAGAGTTGGGCAGATGGGTTGAGTTGAGTACAACATTCCACCCTCAGATGGACGGACAGTCCGAGCGCACTATTCAGATATTGGAGCATATGCTACGCACTTGTGTCATTAATGTCGGGGGTTCTTGGATCCGTATGAGGCTTTGTATGGGAGACGGTGTCGGTCTCCTGTGGGTTGGTTTGAGCCGGGTGAGGCTAAGCTATTGGGTACTGACTTGGTTCAGGATACTTTGGACAAGGTTAAGTTGATTCAGGATCGGCTTCGCATGACGCAATCTAGACAGAAGAGCTATGCCGATCGAAAGGATTGTGATGTTGCTTACATGGTACGGGAGAAGGTACTACTCAGAGTTTTACCCATGAAGGGTGTTATGAGGTTTGAAAAGAAGGGCAAGTTAAGCCCTCGGTATATTGGGCCTTTTGAGGTGCTTGAGAAGATTGGAGAGGTGGCTTACAGGTTTGCATTGCCGCCTAGTCTATCGAGTGTTCATCCAGTGTTTCATGTTTCCATGCTTCGGAAGTATGTCGCCGATCCGTGTCATGTTTTGGATTTCAGCATGGTTCAGTTGGATGGTGATTTGACTTATGATGTCGAGCTGGTGACCATTTTAAATTGGAAGGTTTGAAAGTTGAGGTCAAAGGACATAGCTTCAGTAAAGGTGTAGTGAAGAGGTCAGCCAGTCGAGGAGGATACTTGGGAGAACGAGCGGGAGATGCAGAGCGGATATCCACACCTATTTGAGACTCTAGGTGTGATTTTAGACCTGTTCGAGGACGAACTTTATTTAAAAGGGTGAGAATGTAACGACCCGGCTGGTTGTTTTGAGTGTTGTAGCCCCGTTCCCCCATTTACTACTTATTTTGTGCTCAATTATTATTATGTGACTTGCCGGGGTAGTTGATTTGGTTCCGGGGATGTTTCGGAATGAATTGGGACACTTAGTCCCAATGTTGGAATCTTAAGTTGAAAGAGTTAATCGGAGGTTCACTTATGTGTAAATGACTCCGGAATGGAGTTTTGACAGTTCTGATAGCTCTGTAAGGTGATTTTGTACTCATGAGTGTTTGGATATTGATTTGGAGGTCCGTAGAGGATTTTGACTTGAATTGGCGAAAGTTGGAAAGCTAGAAGCTTGGAGAGTTGACGTTGTGGTTACCGGGCTCGAATTTTGGTTCCGTAAGTTGGAATAGGTCTGTTGTGTTATTTACAGCTTGTGTGCAAACATTGAGGTCAACCAAAGTTGATTTGGTAGGTTTCGACATCAATTGTAGAAGTTGGAATTCATTAGTTTTTCATTCGGCTTGAATTGGGGTGCGATTCGTGTTTTTGATGTTGTTTGCTGTGATTTGAGGCCTTGACTAAGTTCTTATCATGTTTTGGAACTTGTTGGTATATTTGGTTAAGGTCCCGGGGGCCTCAGGTGTATTTCGGATGAACGGATCGAATTTGGCATAAGTGTTATGCTTAGGTGCTTCAGGTTTGGTGTCATTGCATCTGCAGAGGGATTGGCCGCAGACGCGGCTAGGATTGTGCTGCTGCAAAGAGGAAGAAGGCTACTAGGGGTCGTAGGTGTGGAAGGATTTCCGCAGATGTAGATGCGCATCTGCTCATGATCGACCGCAGAAGCGGAAGTGGGCAGGAGGCCGTGGAGTCGCAGAAGCGGGGGTTATTCCCAGATGCGGTCCCGCAGGTGTGCGAGGTCGGGTGTTTAGTGGGCTTCGTAGAAGCGTCATTTTTGCCACAAAATCGGGATCGTAGGTGCGAGCCCAGGCTTCACATGTGCGGAATGCCTGGGCAGTGTATATGATTGAAGGGTTCCGAGATTTTTATTCATTTTTGGACTTTGGGAGCTCGGATTAAGACGATTTTTGAAGGGGATTTCACGAGATTTATTAAGGTAAGCCACTTCTGATAATTTCTTTTCAATAATATTGATTACCCATTGAATTTCCCACCTAGTTTATGTGTTTTTAAGGTGAATTTTTGTGAGTTTTGGGCTAGGGATTAGAGAGTAAGATTTGGGGATTTGAGTGACGATTTGGTGTCGGAATTTGGTAAATTTGATATGATTGGACTCGTGGTTGAATGGTTTGTGGGATTCCGAGATGCGGGCCTAAGGTTGACTTTTTGAGTTGACTTTTTGACTTTTGATTAAGAACTTAGCATTTTCATATGAAATTGATTCCTATAGATTGTGTTGATTGTATCGAGTTATTTTTGGATATATTCGAGGCGTTCAAAGGCTGATTCGCGAGGCAATGGCCTATTCGAGTAGAGATTGACACGATTTGAGGTAAGTAACACTTCTAAACTTGGTTCTAAGGGTATGAATCCTGGAATTACTTGTTATGCGGTTAGTGTTGAGGTGGCGCACATTCTAGGTAACGGGCATGTGCGCGTGCACCGTAGAAATTATGATCTGGTCGATTCCGTGGTACTGTATAGTCATCAAACCTGGTTGCTATTCCTATGATCTCTATGTGTTAGAGTAATTGAGCTGCAAATCCATGTTAGGCTATATGCTTATCCGGTTGAGACTCACTGGGGTCATTTATGTTGTTGAATTATTTGCTTAGATGACAATTTTGTACTCAGTCACATCCATCATTGCATATCATATCTGAGTCTCTGCTACTATTTATTGTTGTGTTATATATCACTGTTTAGGCTAATTGGCATGAGATTTGTAAGCCCGAGAGACTGGAGAGCTTGATTTTTGAGTTGGGGACTGAGAGACGTGTTGTGAGTGAGATTTGTGGATCGAACAACATGTCGCAGCAGGCCTTATGGCTTATATATAGATCGGGTTGCACGCCGCAACATGCCTTTTAGGATTTATTATTATGGGATCGGGCAGCACGCCGCAGTAGGCCAGATTGGCTTATTATTAACGCTTGGGCAGGATTTGCTCCTCCAGAGTCTGACATACCAGCAGTGAGCGCAGCTATCCTACAATGCTGAGTGACTAAGTATGATGAGCGAGAATTGAGACACTCAGATTGAGTACTCTGAGAGTGTGAGTATGTGAGGTTTTCATTATGTTGCATCACATGTGATATGCACATTGACATGTAGATATAGAGATGTCATATTCATCATATTAGTCACACTTGGAATATTTTATCTGTATTGAGCTTAACTATTAAACCTGGAAGCATGTCTACATTCCTATATTGTGCACCAATAGATTATGAGTTTCTCTGAGAAATTATTGTCATATTTCTAGTCATTTCTAAACTGTTAAACTCTGTATTTGGGCTGTACTGGTTGAGCTCATCACTGCTTTCAGCAAAAAGGTTAGTCTTGTTACATATTGGGTACATTGGTCAGTTGTACTCATACTACACTTTGCACTTCGTGTGCAGATCCAGGTATTTTCGGGCACGGTGGTTGCTGATTTTGGAGCTTTATCAGTTCAGCGATTATCGAGGTAGCTGCTTTGGCGTCCGTAGAGCTTGACTCTCCTCCTTTATCTTTTAGTTTTATTTATACTGTTCTACCTTCCTAAATAGTGTTTTCAGCAGTCAGACCATGTTATTGTATAGATGCTCATGTACTCAGTGACACCCAAATTTTGGGGAAATTCTATATTGAGTTGCGATATTTTTATCCAGTTATGATGAGATTTTATTTACTTAAACCTATTTCAGTATGTATTAAATTAAAGATGCATGTATTTGTGAGCTGTCAGCTTGTAGAGTATCGCGATAGGTGCCATCACGACACATGTGATTTTGGGTCGTGACAACCTAACCATACAAAATCTCGTAGAAGCGACATAAATTTACATAGAAGTGATTCCGCACCTGCGCTCCCATTTGCGCAGATGCGAAACACTAGAACCAGGCTACCCCAAAACCATGGAAATGATCTGAATCTCGTCCGAAACACACCCGGGGGGCCCTGGGATCCCGTCCAATCATACCAACAGTTTCCATAACATAACGCAGACCTGATCGAGGCCTGAAATTACGTCAAACATCAAAACTATGAATCCTACCTTAATTAAAGCCTAATGAGCTAATGAACTTCAAACTTCTACAACTCGCGCTGAACAATATCAAATCAACTCGGAATGGCCTCAAAATTTGCATGCAAGTCCCAAATGACACAATAGAGCTATAAAAACTCCCGGAATCACAATCCAAACCCGATATCAAGAAAGTCAACTCTCGGTCAAATATCTCAACATTCCAACTTTTGCCAAAATGCATCAAATCAACCTACGGACCTCCAAATCCAAATTCGGACATACGCCTAAGACCAAAATCACCAAACGAAGCTATTGGAATCATCAAAACACCATTTGGTAGTCGTTCACACAAAAGTCAAACTCCGTTCAACTCTTACCTCTTAAGCTTCGAAAACAAGAATCATTCTTCATAATCGATCCTGAATCATCCGAAAGCCGAACACGACCATGCACGTATGTCATATTACACAATACGAAACTACTCGAGACCTTAAGCCACTGAAGGGAACGCTAATTCTCAAAACGACCGGTTGGGTCGTTACATTCTCCCATCTTAAACAAACGTTCGCCTTCGAACGTGCCAAGAACCGTCTAGAGCCACAAAATCACTGAATGAACTCACCATACATATACTCGAGGGTGATCCCAAGTCACCCCATCCACAAAATCTCGACAACACCATCTCAACTGAAGATTATTCCTTCCACCAACACTGATAAACCTTATAACCAAAATTTTCACCATCCGATCATTTCCCAAAGACTCGATTCCCACATAAACACAATGTATCAACCTCAACCAGTTGCCACAGCTCATACATACATCAAGGTATTACCATCTGACATAATACATCACCTATATGCCCATAACAACATTTCTAACCGCAATAGTTGCCCATGATCAAATCCAGCACTGGCAAATAACCGCATATGAGCTAAAACCTTGCCCCAAACCTTCACAATGCTGACAAAAATGCAAGAAACATGAAGATCTCATAACCACTCACCCAAATCAATAAGTCACAACTAACTGCACCTGGGCACATGCCTCACAAGCTAAACCTAATAAGCACAACAATATGACTGATTACGGAAAGCGAAACACATGAGAAAACTATCAAACAAATCTGACATGTAAAAATCCCTATCAGTACCATACTATGGATCCATTCCACAAGGGAGAATCAAAACATATGAACTAATCACAAGGACCTCATCCTAGTTTAACACCACTGCGACATGTAGTACGGTTCAAACACATCAAATCACATAAAAATGCGAGGATTCTATCCTCAGCTCTGAATCACAAGTAGAATACACATTCCACTAACTCAATTCCGCAAAACAAAATCACAACACGTAATGGACTTCCCATACTGGTAGAGCACCAAAATCACATATCGTAACCAAACCATCCAGAATCACATCAAAACTTACCGTAATGAGTAACAGAAAGTTCATTATAACCTCATAGCTCTCAATAGATAACAAATCGAAATGATAGACACGGGATACCACTATAGTGTCTCTCAAAATAGGTAAACACATAAGCAGAGTACAAGAATCACAAAAACACAATTATATCTAAAGCAAGGTAGGATGAATCTTACCAATCAATGGGACCGGATCGAAATAACACAAATGCATTTCTATAATCAACTGAAATCATTCCTGTAATGAAATCATCTGGTGCATCGGCCTCCTCCCAACCAGGAAGAGCATAACAATGAGCCCGGCCTCCCCTACTAGGGCGATCTCTACCCGCCTGACCTCCACCCCTAGCATGTGGTGCAGGTATAATAGTAACTGGAGCGGAACTCATAGCCTGAATACCCCGCAATGACATATCTGTCCGGAGTTTGGGACAATCTCTCACCATGTGGCTGGTATCATCACACTCAAAGCAACCTCTCCGCTGACGTGGCTATGGAAGCTGTCCGGTACGAGTACTATGGGACCCATGGATATCTGTAGCAGCATGTGAAGCCTAAAGTGCAAACTAAACTGGCTGACCCACAAAACCTCTACCATGACGCACCCTGCCTCCAAAATAGGGATCGGTAGATTCTCCCGGTCCGCGAGGCCTCTTAGCCTCCCTGTCCTCTCTGTCCTGGCACCGCATACCCTCCAACCTGTGAGTGATCTCCACAACCCGGTGAAATGGAATATCCATATCCAACTCTCTAGCCATGCTGAATCAGATACCATAACCGAGCCCCTC